>NC_090385.1:32149831-32454924 GCF_036365525.1 Heterodontus francisci | reverse complement strand
TGGCAATCTGTGTGTGGACGTAGGTGAGGTTTTAAATGATTACTTTTCATCTGTGTTCACTATGGAGAAGGAAGATGCATGTAGAGATCAGGGAGGGGGATTGTGATATGCTTGAACAAATTAGCATTGAAAGGGAGGAGGTATGAGTGGTTTTAGCTGACTTAAAATTTGATAAATCCCAGGCCCAGATGATATGTATCCCAGGCTGCTATGTGAGGCAAGGGAGGAGATTGCAGGGACTCTGACACAAATTTGCATATCTTCTCTGGCCACAGGAGAAGTGTCAGGGTACTGGAGGACAGCGAATGCGGTACCATTATTCAAGAAGGGTAGTAGGGATAAACCAGGTAATTACAGGCCAGTGAGTCTAACATTAGTGGTAGGGAAACTATTGGAAAAAATTCTGAGGGACAGGAATAATCTCCACTTGGAGAGGCAGGGATTAATCAAGGATAGTTAGCATGGCTTTGTCACGGGGAGATCATGTCTAACAAATTTGATTGAAGTTTCTGAGGTGACTAGGTGTGTAGATGAGGGTAAAGCAGTTGATATAGTTCACATGGACTTCAGTAAGGCTTTTGATAAGGTCCCACATGGGCAATTGGTCAAGAAGGTGAGACCCTATGGGATCCAGCATAATTTGGCAAATTGGATCCAAAATTGACTCAGTGGCAGGAGGCAGAGGGTGATGGTCAAGGGTTGTTTTTGTGAGTGGAAGCCTGTGACCAGGGATCAGTGCTGGGACCCTTGCTGTTTGTAGAGTACATTAATGATTTAGATGCGAATATAGGAGGTATGATCAGTAAGTTCGCAGATGACACAAAAATTGCTGGTGTCGTAAATAGTGAGGAGGTAAGTCTTAGATTACAGGATGATATAGATGGGCTGGTAAGATGGGCAGAGCAATGGCAAATGGAATTTAATCCTGAGAAGTGTGAGGTGATGCATTTTGGGAGGACTAACAAGGCAAGGGAATATACAATGGATGGTAGGATCTTAGGAAGTACAGAGGGTCAGAGGGACCTTGGTGTACTTGTCCATAGATCACTGAAGGCAGCAGCACAGGTAGATAAGTTGGTTAGGAAGGCATGTGGGATACCTGCCTTTATTAGCCGAAGCATAGAATATAAGAGCAGGGAGGTTATGATGGAGCTGTATAAAACGCTAGTTAGGCCACAGCTGGAGTATTGCGTACAGTTCTGGTTGCCACACTATAGGAAGGATGTGATTGTAGAAGAGATTCACCAGGATGTTGCCTGGGCTGGAGCATTTTAGCCATGAAGAGAGACTGGGTAGACTAGGTAGTGTTATACTTAAATTAGTGTTTCAGCCCCTGTCTTTCGTTGGCCAAATAAACAGACTGTTATAGGTTTTCTCATAAATATTTAATCTTGTGTTTTAAACTTATTAAACAATGTCATGAAGGTGCTTCCATTATCAATATTTTTTGAGGACTCTTATTTAAAAGATTGTGAAAATTGGTTAATTTGAAAGACTGAGGAAATGCCTAGATTTGTTTTTTTGAAAAGTTACTGGAAGGATACTGTGGATTTAAAAAAAACACTTACTTGCAGAGACAATGAAGTGCTCATAAGGATCCTTGCTGGCTATTGGAGTTGTTTACAGAGAAGTCACATGTCTAAGTTTATGGTTGTCAGGAGTTATGGCTCTGTGATTTGGGCGTGGACTATTTGAATGCTCAGTTGGTGTATAGCCTACTAAGAGAGAAGCCTCCCAACCTATCCTTTGCCACCTGTTTCAAAAAATCTTCTGAGAATCCAGTGTGATAGCTGAGCCCACTGATGCAATAATTCTCCTGAAAAGCCTACAAGACTACTCCTTGATGTCTACTGAACAGAACTGCTGCAGAAAGATCTCAGTGACAGCCATCTACGTGTACCCGGATGCCAGACCAAAGGCCATCTGGAACATTCCATATTGTTATGATGGAGGCGGGAGGAGTACACTGTCTTTCTCGAGTTCCATTTTTCCACAGGTCACAACATTTAAATGTTTACCCAGTTGCCAATACGGCCAATTATATACTCTGATTTTATTTTAGAATAAAATCCACCAACCAGGTTTCTTTAATAAACAAAATTATTAATTATAAAACAAGACTTATCCAGTAAAAATGCAAAGCATTAACACACAGATTGAAATATGAAAGTTCCTTTTTAAAATTAGCTCCACACACACTGGTTAAAGAAAAAAAGTTTTCTCTGCAGAGATCTTTTTTACAAAAAAGACAAAAAAAATACTTTGACCAAATACTTGTAACTTCTTGAAGGAAAAGGAGAAGATATGGAATGATATTAGTTGTCCCTTTATTCTGGCAACCCAAATACACATAGATAGCTGTCACTGGAATCTTTTTGGAGCAATTCCCTTCAGACAACATCAAGGATTAGTTTGGCAGATTTTCCAGGATATATGCAGCATCTGGTATTTCAACTATCACACATGGGATCTTGCAGGGTTCTCAGAGGTGGAGAAAAAAATGAGCTGGGTGTTTCTCTCAGCAGGGTACAAACCCAACTGATTCAAAACAATATTCCAAAATGAAACCAACTCTTGACCACCATAAATCTTGACATGTCACTTCTCTGTGAACAACACCCCCAGTCACCAAGGCTTCTGTTGTTTATTTAGCTTACAACATGCGACATCCAGTAAATCTTGTTATTAAACAGAAAGCTCAGTGACATTTGTTTTTTTTAAAAAACAGCATCCTGGACTGGAGATCTTTGCTCACCAGAATTTTCCTTGGTGCCAATGCCACTCTCTTGATTTACTTCCAGCTTTTTAACTTCAAAGTCCCTTTCTTCTCTTTCTCTTAGAAATGCTCTCTCTTTTTCCCTTTCCCCTCTTTCAAGTTCAAATTTTATCATTTTAAATTCTCTTTCCTGTTCAAGCTTACATTTTTCCAATTCTATTGCTTTCTCTTTTTCTTTGTCAAGTTCAAGCTGCCTCATCAGCAACTGAATTTTAGGTAATTCAACTGCACTGCCATCTGGTTTGCTTTTTTCTTCTTCCAATTACAAATGGTGTGTTATTACCTCAATTATATCTGCTTTCTTATCTCCTGGTTTTAACGCTAACACCAACTTTTCTACTAATTCCTTTAATCTAACCTTGGTTAAGTTTCTCAAATCACTCAGGGATACATCCTCCTTCCCTAGAAAGGTTGTGGCAACTAACAAAGACATTCCAGTAGTATAAACTTTACTCTAATGCACAAGAAACCTGTTTTTTTTACTTTTCCTCTTTTCAATTATTATTACCCCACTTACAATTGCACATCGTTGGCTTAGGGTTATCCCACACAGAGCCCCCAGTTACATATTACAACTGAGATGGGAGAAGTGCACTGTCTTTTCTAGTTCCACTTCTCCACAGGTCACAACACATATTAAAATGTTTACCCAGTTACCGACGTGGTCAATCACATCACAGAATCATTACAGCATAGAAGGTCATTCGGCCCACCGTGTTTGCACTGGCTCTCTAAAAGAGCAACTCCCTCAGTTCCATTTCCCTGCCTTCTCCCCATAACCCTGCACATTCTTTCTTTTCATATAACAGTCTAATTTCCTTTTGAATGCTTCAATTGAACCTGCCTCCACCACATTCTCAGGCAGCGCATTCCAGACCTTAACCGCTCACTGCATGAAAACGTTTTTCCTCATGTTGTTTTTGCTTCTCTTACCAAATACTTTAATTCTGTGCCCTCTCATTCTCAATCCTTTCATGAGTGGGAACAGTTTCTCCCTATCTACTCTGTCCAGGCCCCTCATGATTTTGAATAGCTCGATCAAATCACCTTCAGCCTTCTCTTTTCCAAGGAAAGCAGTCCTAACTTCTCCAATCTATCTTCATAACTGAAATTCCTCATCCCTGGAACCATTCTCGTGAATCTTTTCTGTACTCTCTCCAATGATCTCACATCTTTCCTCAAGTGCGGCGCCCAGAACTGGATGCAATACTCCAGCTGAGGCCGAACTAATGTCTTAGGAGTTCAACATAACTTCCTTGCTCTTGTACTCTATGCCCCTAATAATAAAGCCCAGGATACTGTATGCTTTATTAATCGCGCTCTCAACTTGTCCTGCCACCTTCAATGGCTTATGTACATATACACCCACGTCCCTCTGCACCTACATCCCCTTTAGAATTGTACCCTTTATTCTATATTGTCTCTCCATGTTTTTCCTACCGAAATGAATCACTTCACATTTCTCTGCATTGAACTGCATCTGCCACCTGTCTGCCCATTCCACCAACTTGTCTATATCCTTTTGAAGTTCTGCACTATCCTCCTCACAATTCACAATGCTTCCAAATTTTCGTATCATCTGCAAACTTTGAAATTACATCCTGTACATCAAGGTCTAGGTCATTAATACATATCAGGAAAAGCAAGGGTCCTAAGACACAGCCCTGGGGAATTCCACTACAAACATTCCTTCAGCCCGAAAAAACATCCATGAACCACTACTCTCTGTTTCCTGTCACTCAGCCAATTTCATATCCATGTTGTTACTGTTCCTTATATTCTATGAGCTACAAATTTGCTCACAAGTCTGTTGTGTGGCGCTGTATCAAATGCCTTTTGAAAGTCCATGGACACCACATCAACAGCATTGCTGTCATCAACCCTCTCTGTTACCTCCTCAAAAAACTCCAGCAAGTTAGTTGAACATGATTTTCCCTTAAGAAATCCATGTTGGCTTTCCTTAATTAACTCACACAGAAATGACTCTTTATCCCAGTATAAGACACACCAATCAGGTTTATTTAATAAACAACAAAATCATTGTTTTATTATCAAACAAGACTTATCCAGTAACGAAGCAAAGCATTAATACACAGATTGAAATATGAAAGTTCCCTTTTTAAATTCCCCCCACACACAGTCAGAAAAATACAGAAATTCTCTCTGCAGAAATCTGTTCCAAAAAACGACAAAAAAAAATACATCGGCCAAATAATTGCTAATTCTTGAAGAAAAAAGAGAATGTATGGAAAGAAGTACCTTTTGGTGTGATGTCTGGGTATACAGAGATGGGTCACTGGGATCTTTCCTAAAGCAGTTCTTTTTAGGAAGCATTGTGAATTAATCTGGTAGGTTTTTCCAGCTTCTCAGGAGAGATGCAGCGCCAAGGATTTTAACTCTCCCACACTGGATCTTTGTAGGATTTCTTGAAAAAGGTAGAGAAAGAGGGGAGGTGGGTGGTTTTTCCTTGGCAAATTGATCTCCAACTGTCTTCAAAACAGTTCACACCCTAACTGAACTGAAAACAATATCTTCCCCAAACAGAAAGTCAGCCTCCTGACCTCCAGAAACATGTGGCTTCTCTGTAAAAATCTTCCCCAAGTCACCAAGGTTTCTGTTGTTTACTGAGCTTAAAGCCCATGATTTCCAGCACTGGGCGTTTTCAAACAACATCTCAGTGTCCTTTCAGTGAACTGTCAACAACAAAACAAAATCCAGCATCTATAAAATTATTCAGCCTTCCAATGAATCCATCTCCACAATTTAAATATGAGTCCTCAAAAAAAAACTTTAAAAATAGAAGCGCTATCATAACACTACTCACTTACTATTTACATGTCGGTCGAAGATCTTTGGGTTCCATTTTATGTTGACTGCCATTCTACTTTCATATTCTCTATTTGCCAGTCTTATTTTCCTTTTCACTTCCCCTATCAACTTATTGTATATGTCCTGGTTCTCACTTGATGAGATCACATGATATGCATCACACACCCTCTTTTTTTATTTCATTATTATCTCTATCTCCATCATCATCCAAGGAGCCCGGTTTTTGGTTCACCTCCGTTTTGCCCTTGTTGCAATGTAACTCACCTGTACCAGAAGCATCTGTTACTTAAAGTTAACCCATTGTTCTGATACAGCTCTTCCTATCAGTCTTTGATCCCATTCTACCCTGGATAGATCCCTTCTCAGCATGTTGAAACTAGCCCTCTTCCAATCTAGACATTCAATTTTATTGTGTTCCTTCTTTTCTGCAATACTAGTCTAAAACCTTATGATACGATGATCACTCTTACCCAGGTGCTCCCCGACAGACACTTGGTCCACGTGGCCCACCTCATTTCCCAGCACCAGATGCAGCAATGCTTCCTTTCTAGTTGGGCTGAGAACATCCTGATTAAGGAACTTCTCCGGAACACATTTTAGAAATTCCTCCCTCTCCTTACCCTTTACTCTTAAATTATTCCCATTGATATTTAGGTGATTAAAGTCCCCCAATATCAGCACTCTATAGTTCATGCACATCTCTGTGATTTCCCTGCAGATTTGCTCCTCTGTCTCGCTCTCACTATTTGGAGACCTATAGAATAGCCTCAATAGCATCATCATACTCTTTTTGCTCCTCAGTTCTAACCAAATAGATTCTGGCCTTGTTCCCTTCAAGGACATCTTTCCTTTCCAGCACTGCAATGTCTTCCCTAATCAGGATTGCCACCCCACCTCCTTTTTTCCCCCCTTCTCTATTTTTTCTGAATACTTTATATCCTTGTATATTAAGTTCCCAGTCCTCACCATTTTTAAGCCACTTTTCCATTATTCCCACTGCATCATATTCCCAAACTGCTATTTGTGCTTGGAGCTCACCAACCTAATTCACCACACTTTGTGCATTTACAACATGCATTGTAATCCTGTCTTTGCATTCCTGACAGTCCTTCTCAGTCCACTCCCATCTAATACGGAACTCTCCCTTCTCTAGTACTGTCTAACACTCTCACTCTGACCCCACCTAATACTTTGCTATTTCCTACTCTAGTGCTATCTATCTCTTCCAATTCTCTGTGCAACTTGATGTTCCTCTCTTGTATTATCTCCTGGTTCCCACACCCCTGCCAAGTTAGTTTAAACATGTTTAAGCGGAATCATGACCAACAGAAATGTAATCAAGGTAGCTGGTGTCAGTGGGCTCATGGTGGATATTGGTAAATAGGCTAGCCCCAGAAATGGAGACAGAGAGTCGAGGAAGGGAAGGAAAGAGAGCCAGAAATGGACCATGTGAAGGTGAGGGAAGGGTGGAAATTCGAAGAAAAGATAATGGAATTTTCCAGTTTGGGTGAGAGCAAGAAATAGCACAAATACAACCATCACTGGAAAAAGAAGTGAAGGAGTTATCCTGAGTAAGACTGGAACAAAGAATGTTCCACATATCGCACAAAATAAAAGACATGGCTAGGACCCATATATGTTCCCATACCAACCTCCTTTACTTGAAATAAGTGAGTGGAGTTAAAAGAAAAGTTGTTCAATGTGAGAACAAGTTCAGCCAGGTGGAGGACGGTGGTGGTGGATGGGGACTGGTTGGGCCTCCATTCAAGGAAGTGGAAATCCCTCAGACTATTCTGTTGGAGGATGGAAGAAGCAATTGGA
This sequence comes from Heterodontus francisci, assembly GCF_036365525.1. Lineage (NCBI taxonomy): Eukaryota > Metazoa > Chordata > Chondrichthyes > Heterodontiformes > Heterodontidae > Heterodontus > Heterodontus francisci. The sequence continues at coordinate 32,447,498 of NC_090385.1, read as the reverse complement.
TTCTTTTTTTTATTCAGTCAAGGGATGTGGGCGTCGCTGGCCAGGCCAGCATTTATTGCCCATCCCTAATTGCCCTTGAGAAGGTGGCAGTGAGCTGCCATCTGAGTAGCTTGCTAGACCATTTCAGAGGGCATGTAAGAGTCAATCACATTGCTGTGGGTCTGGAGTCACATGTAGGCCAGACCAGGTAAGGACAGCAGATTTCCTTCCCTAAAGGACATTAGTGAACCAGATGGGTTTTTACAACAATCGACAATGGTTTCATGGCCATCATTAGACTAGCTTTCCAATTCCAGATTTTTATTAATTGAATTCAAATTCCACCTTCTGCTGTGGTGGGATTTGAACCGATGTCCCCAGAGCAATACCCTGGATCTCTGGGTTACTAGTCCAGTGACAATACCACTACGTCACCGCCTTCCCATATCCACGGTGAAAAGGAAACTGGAGATTGTTAAAGTTATGGAGGGCATCGGAAGAGTTGCAGATGTAGGTGGGAAGAGACAGGACCAGAGGAGAAAAAAAATAGAGCCCAGATCGGGGAAAAAAATCAATTCTATGGGATATCATTCATGCTATTTAAGGTAACATTCATAGTATGCAAGCCATTGGTGAAGGCCTACCTGCACTCGTTTGTCACATTTGGTGATCCATTCATGTGGCGACTCTTTCCATGGACAAAGACATCAGGTTGGATTTTACCATAGGCGGACGGGACTTCACCAGCAACGTAAAAGTTGGTGGCGAACCAGCTTCCGCCTAGCCCAGGGATCTGACCCACACTTTAATTGTCCCAAGGTGGGACTTCCACCCATTGGAGGGAGGAGGTCCCGCCTCAGTGAGCTGCCGTTCAATCAGCAGGCCGGCAGCTCTTAGTCCCAGCAACGCCACCTTGAACGGTGGCCACTGCTGGGACTGCAATCCAACCGACGCTATGGAGCCAGGAATTCAGGTAAATTGGGCTTGCCTTGCCGGTGGGGGGGGAAGGCAAGGGTGGTCGTTTGGGAGGAGGGGGGAGGGGGGGCGGCCCTCAATCGGACACCCTGTGCCCAGCTGCCATGGCAACCCCCGCCAGCATGCAGAAAGGCCGGCAGCTATTGTTGGCGGCCTTTCATGTCCCCAGCACGCCTGCTTGCTGTGGGCCCTTAAGTGGATGTTAAGTGGCCACCTAAGGGCCTTGATTGGCCTCAGGCGGGTGAGCCGTCTTCCCCCGACCGCTGCAAAGTTGGCCGGTGGCGGGAGCGGGGCAGGAAGTCCTCCCAGAGCCTCCCGCTCAATTTTAAGCCTCCCCCACTCCACCATTCGAGCTACTGGGGCGGCATAAAATTCAACCCATCATTGACATCATACCACTCATACTTGAGATGATCTCCTCTAATCTCTCAGTAAGCGTGCACAGTGCAGTTGGAACGCCTGCCAGTACATCGCATATTCATTGCTGCTGCTCTAGAGGTATCCTGTTCATTGACAGTCCCTGAGATACAGAATCTGTGTCCAGCTCAGCAGAGCTTGCAGTATCCTGTGGGCTCCGAGCTGGAATCTCCACTGCTGTACCTGTCTCCACCATCTGCTCTTGCTCACTTGTGATGTGTGAGTTACCAGATGAAAACCCAACAAATGCTTTACCGGTCCCACCAAAGAGTGAGTATCTGAGCTTGTGCATGGTCTTCCTGAGGCCTGTGATGGTGCACACTCCCTTGGGGCCTTGGGGAATCTTTGTCGCCTTCCTGGACCACCTCTGCGCGATGCTTGACGGCCATGTGGGAGATTAAAGACATGAATTTGAACTGTCATAGTAAGAATGTTTTAAGTGATTGTTAAGTACATGATCATATTTCACTGGCTGCTGACATTAAGTCAACATGAGTGAGTGCGTTGTATGCCATGTGGCTGTGTGATCATTAATGCTGTTACCGGGTAACTGTAGCTCCCATCTTCCCATCTCCAACAGCCAGGCATTCTGTGACTCTACTGATCTCCAGTGCCTCCTCCTCTGCAGATATCAATTGAGAGATAGCTGAAGGGCCATTTGTAGCTCTCTGACTCTCTCTCGTGTTCTGTGCTCTCTTCTGTAAGGAGGGAAAGGTGAGACCTATGATTGAGAGTAATGAAATGTGTTGAACGATGAATGGACAACATTTATTAAGGGTGACAATGAGGGAGAGGCAGGACATTGCATAAACGTCTGGGTGAGCGTCAGTGGCAGATCAGCAGATAGGGATGTGAAGAAGTTTATAGACAGAGAGGGATAGGTGTACCTGCAGGATAAGTTGGTGTGAGGAGTAGTGTGCTGCAGTAGATTTGAGAAAACAGAGTGAGGGAGTTGGGGTTATATACACATCAATACATGGATGAATGTGTCATTGCTATCACCTTTCCTGTCCTGCTTGGGTCATTAAATCACTTTTGGCATTGAATCCATGAGCATGGCACCAAGCTCCTGCTGTTGACCTAATGGGAAACCTCCAGCTATGCCTTCTTTGTTTCATTGGCAGGCTTCTTCCTCCCATCGGTAGGGAAAAGTATCGCCATGTGGGACCTGACAGCCCCCAGCAGCATATCCAGGGAGACATCACTAAAACAAGACACAGACTTTGAACATCTGGACTCCATTCAGACAATTTCTTCTGTTGTGCTGCCAACGCCATCAAATTGCATGTTTGGAGTGTTCCTTTTGACTACTGGAGTTGAATTGGCACCATGCAGGTCATTATTACTCAATTGGTTGGGAAACCTGGAAAAAATATGGTAATGCAGTGGCTGGGTTAAAAAAAAAACACTGACAAGTGTGCTGCATTGGCTTGCAGGTCTCCAGTGTTCTGTTGGATCCCCTCCATCCCTACCAGCTTTCCAGCACATTGTGAAGTTAAAATCCCACCTCAGTGCGCCCTGATTTTCCATTGTTGCACAGAAAATTTATGTTGTTAACCAGTGGAGGGAGCTGTGCGCCGGTTTCCTGGTAAATAGGTGTGATTTCTGCTGTTATTACACGCAGTAGCACAGTAGCAGCAGTGTGTACCATCTACAAGATACACTGCAGCAATGCACCAAGGCTCCTTAGACAGCACCTTCCAAACCCGCGACCTCTACCAACAAGAAGGACAAGGGCAGCAAATACATGGGAACACCACCATCTGCAAGTTCCCCTCCAAGTCACACACCATCCTGACTTGGAACTATATCGCCGTTCCTTCACTGTTGCTGGGTCAAAATCCTGGAACTCCCTTCCTAACAGCACTGTGGGTCTACCTGCCCCAAATGGACTGCAGTGGTTCAAGAAGGCAGCTCACCACCACCTTCGCAAGGGCAATTAGGGATGGGCAATAAATGCTGGCCTGGCCAGCAACGCCCACATCCCATGAATGAATAAAAAAAAAAGTTTAGGCCTCAGGACAGTTCACTGTGGAAGCAGTGCATACTCTGTAAAGACTGCAGTCTTCAGTCAAACACTTCAGGACAGCACGGGAAGGCTGCAGAGATTCTTTCTTCAACTCTTTGCATTTTATCCACACAGGGCATTTCTCACCCTCATCTAAAGTGCCTCTTATCGGAACCATGGGCAGACATAGATCAGCTGTGCCCAGGGCCACCATAACAGGGTAGTATCTAGCCAAAGATCTGCCAATTTTTCACAGGAAGACTTCACTGTTAATTAATATTAGGCAGGGTGCAAAACCAAGATTTCACTCAATCCCAATGGGCAGGTTATGTTAAAATTTCCCTCAATGTTTCATGTTGATGACCTTCCACGAGTCCTGATAATATGTCATCAATCTGAGACATTGGGCTGGATTTAACATCGGCAGCAGAGATGGCCACTGCTGGGGCTTCACCTGGAGGATGAGGGAGCATTGATGGCCATGTGTCCTCAAAGTCAGGTAGGTGGGATCTGCGGGCTTTGGGGGTAGTGAGGCAGGCCCTGGTAGTGCAGGTCACCAAAAGCAGGCTGCAGGGTTGGCCATTGCTACCAGAGAGCACCTCTGTAGGCCAAAGAGTGTCCATAAAAGGAGGCCTCCCCAACTCTGCCCAGAGCCGGTTTGGGAGGTCACCAGGGTGTACCTGGTGGTCTCCCCATGCGGTGGAGGACACCCATCCCATGCTGCTGGTAAAATGCCAGTGGAGGTGGGAAGAGACCCTTAATTGGCCACAAGTGGCTCAATTGGGCTCCAGGTGGGCGGGCCATCTGCCACTCTTCCCGCCACTGGCAAAAGGGCAGGAAGATGGCAGGCACACTGCCCGACACCTTCCTGTGCCATTTTTCCAGCTTTCCTGCCTCCCAGTCAGTCGCCAAAGGATTGGTAAAATTCAACCCAATTCAGTTTCTCTCTTCAGAGATGCTGCCAGACGTGCTGAGCATTTGCAGCATTTTCTCTTTTTATTTCACATTTCCAGCATCCATAGTAGTTGACTTTTATCCATATGATGTACTTCAGTTAAATATATGGTATAACTGCCACTAATTTTTTACATTAGGATTAACTTGCCATTTCTTACACAACCGAGTAGCAGAATAACTTATTGCTCCATAAAAATCTCTGATCACGAATAAAATAGATGCAAATGCAAATGGTTAAATTAATCTGCTGGACTACCAATTAATAAAATCCTTTTAATATTACATCTCTATTAATAAAATCCAAAAGAAATAAATGATCCAATGATATAATGTTGAAAGAAAAGACATGTCTCCAATGTAATGACTTTATGCCATTTTGTCTTTGAGGTATAATGAGAGTTTTTTTCTATTTCCTAAAGAACTTATAAATGAAATGCAAATGATCAATTGACAGTGTATATAACAAAAGAAAATAGACAATGGCTAAGAGCTGACCTTTTTTGTGCTTGAAGAGATTATTGATTGGAAAGGTTAAAGAATCAGAGACACTTTAATAACTCAAACCTATTGAGCTGCTTCAGTGCCCAGACAGCATATCCTGTGGAATTACTGGGAAATGCTCAGCATCCATGCAGCAAACTATGAATAGAACACAACTTCTGTTGCGAGTCATCAAGTGGATCCGTTATTGTTCCATTATGGAGAATTTTCTAAATCAAACGGCTTTTGTAATCCAGAACCATACTTACATCTCAGCTGTTTTTTTAAAACAAACAAGAAACACCATTTACAGTAGAGACACTGCAACAAGGAAAAGTGCCATTATCTGCCAAGTTCATATGTTGAATGGGTTTAAAAAGCTACTTTGAAAAAGAAAACTGTAAGAGTACTATTGCTTCTCAATAGCCCTTTCAAAGTGCTCTTAGAAACATTTTGAAGATAATCCATAAGTTTGGTTATTTTTGTAAATTTCCTAGACAGGTTCCACATCCTTAAATTAGCCCTTCCCTATGTTGTCTTTGTTCAATGGTAGTACCGCTGACTTTGAGTCAGAGGTTTAAGCCCCACTCCCAGACATGAGTGGGACTGAGAGGGTGTTGTATTGTCAAAGGTGTTGTCTTTCAGATAAAATGTCAAACTGAAGCCTTCTTGGTCTGTTGCAGTGGATGTAAAAGATCCTAAGGCACTTTTTGAAGACTATTTCTCTCTCTATAATGGAAATTACCTTTCTTTTATCATAATGTCTGAAGTGGGAATGTTTGCTGATGATTGCACAGTGTTCAGTACCATGCGTAACTCCTCAGATACTGAAGTAGTCTGTGGCCCCATGCAGCAAGACCTGGACAACATTAGTTTTGTGTTGATAAGTGGAAAGTAACATTCGCGCCACATAAGTGCAGGCAATGGCCATCTCCAACAACAAAGAAGCTAACTACCTCACTTTGACATTTAACCCCATTATCATTGCTGAATGCCCCACCATCAGCATCCTGGGGATCACCATTGACCAGAAACTTAATTGGATCAGCACATAAATACTGTGACTACAAGCGTAGATCAGAGACCTGGAATTCTGCAGCGAGCATCACACCTCCTGATACCAACTACAAGGCACAAGTCAGGAGTGTGATGGAGTACTCCCCACTTGCCTGGATGGGGGCAGCTCCAACAACACTCAGGAAGATCAACACTATCCAGGACAAAGCTATCGCTTTATTGCATCCACTCTGCCACCGGAAACATTCGCTCCCTTCATTGCCGACGCACAGTGGCAGTAGTGTGTACCATCTACAAGATGCACTGCAACAACTCACCAAGGCTCCTTTGACAACACCTTCCAAGCCTGTGACCTCTACAACCCAGAAGAACAAGGGCATCAGGCACAGCGGAACACCACCACCTGCAAATCCCTCTCCAAGTCACACACCATCAAGACTTGGAAATATATCACCATTCCTTCACTGTTATTAGTTCAAAATCCTGGAGCTTACTTCCTCACAACTCTGGGTGTAAGTGGTTGAAGAAGACAGCTCACCACTACCTTCTCAAGGGCAATTAGGGAAGGGCAATAAATGCTGGCCTTACCAGTGACGTCCGCATCCCATGAATTAATTAAAAAACTTTCCCTCAGCAAATAGCACCAAAACAGATTAAGTGGTTATGTATCTCATTGTGGGGCCTTGCTCTGTACAAGTTAGCTGGCACACTTACCTATAAAACAACTAAAGTTACTGCATTTTAAAAGCCCGCCACCAAAATAGGCGGTGGACGGAAAAATTTGTGGCCCGCACGCATGGGGCCCACGTCGCAAAGCTGCCACGATTCCAAACTCTGCGGCTCATTTACATGGCAGGGGCGGCCACCTCCCACGATAACGTGGAGGGGACGGGCGAGCCTGCCCTGGTAATTGGGTCCAGCGCCAACATGCAGGCGCCGGCACACTTTTTAAAGGGCTTACAGCCCTAACTGACAATTAAATTTTTGAAAGCAACATTATATTAGACATTAGTAAAGGTTAATGAAAAATTGTTTCCATCCCCTCTCACACATCCCTCCATAGCCTTACATTAAATTCATTGCCCACTCTCCCTGCAAAATACTTACCTTGCCGAAGTGACCTTCCACCCCCCAAAGTTCTTAAAACTTTAACCCTCAACCCCTTACCATTACCCCCCAACTAATCCAAAGTGTTTTAACCCTGATTCCCCCACTTCCACACGGAGAAAATCACCTCCTCCCCCTTCTCCACAGGTGTCGCGCCTCATTTCCCCGAATTCGGATTGGAAGGTGCGGCATTGCCGGCCGCGCAAATGAAGACCGATGCGGCAAATAAGGAGCTAACGGGACCTTCACTAATTCATGTAGGTAAATTAATTTAAATATAGAAATTGTGGTCCCATTGCCAAGCGGCGTGTCGGCCACCAGGAGGCCTTGCCGCCGTCGAGATCGGTACGGGGCCTGCTGGCATCAGGGTCGATGGCGGGCCTCCTCCTTTGTTATCTTCATTCCCCCTCCCCTGCCACCGTTCCCAGCATCGGATAGCCTTTAAAATCCAGCCCAGTGTGTTTCATGACAGTAATGCATTTTGGGATTTGAAAGGTGCTCTACAAATTTAAGCATTTGTTTTGTGGTCTAGAGAGGTAAATATTGCAGATAGATCAGGGTTGTCCAACATATGGCCCGTGGGCCACGATCCAGCTGACCAAAGGTTTTCATCCGGCCCACAGATGTAAACTGTACCTGGGCCGTTCCTCATCCTCACCAGGGCGCCATGACTGCTGATGAGAAGTTTCCCATTGGCTTCTTGTTGCAGATCAGCTTTTTAAGAAACTCACAAATCAGTTTTACAGCTGATGGGTGCTGACATCGTAAACAGCTGTTTCTGAACTTGGAACGGATTCAGGGTTTTCCGGTGGGTTCTGACTTTACTCGAAAGCCCGCCGGAAACGAAAAATCTGTCCGAAGTTGAGAAACCGCTGTTCTCGAGCCAAGCGCCTGTCAGCTGGGAAACTGACAACGCAATTTTTAAAAAAAACTGACCATCTGCGTAGCATTCGCACTCTCTTAAACTGTCAGAGAGAGAGAGAAAAAGAGGGCAAAGAGAGAGGGGGGACAGAGATAGAGAGGGGGGACAGAGAGAGAGAGAAAGGGGACAGAGAGAGAGAGAGAGAAAGGGGAACAGAGAAAGAGAGAGAAAGGGGAACAGAGAAAGAGAGAGAGGGGGCAGAGAGAGGGGGACAGAGAGAGAGATAGAAGGGGATAGAGAAAAAGAGATTGGGGGGAAGAGAGAGAGAGAGAGAGAGACAGAGAGAGAGACAGAGAGGTGGGTGAACAGAGGAGAGAGAGAGAGAGAGAGAAAGGGGGGACACAGAGAGCGAGGATGACACGGGGGGGGGGGGGAACACAGAGAGAGAGGGGACCACAGAAAGGGGGGATACAGAAAAGGGGGGACACAGAAAAGGTGAGACACAGGGAGAGAGAGAGAGAAACACAGACAGACAAAGAGAGAGACAGAGGGAGAGTGATCAAGATCACTCTTGACAGATGCACATCTATCCAGAATACTCCGCATTGCCACAAGTGTGTGGGTAGACATTGGTTAATTGTGCAAGCAAAAAAATGCCAAGTATCTCACTAAATCAAAGTAAGTCAATAAATTAGTCTTCTCATTTAAACCTTCTTCACAAAAATGTATATTTGTTGTTGTTTTGATTAATAGATAAACTTTTAGTGCCTTTATCTTTCTGAAATTGTCTCACTGACAAAATTTGTACTGTGGCCCTCCCAGCTTTTTAAAAGAAAAGCACAAGACATTTTCACAGCTGACAGGCGCTGACATCGGGAACAGCAGTTTCTGAACTTCGGATAGATTCAGGGTTTTCCAGCAGGTTCCGACTTTTTTTGAAAGCCCGCTGGAAAACCCTGAATCTGTCTGAAAAGGTTCGACAACCCTGAGATATATCAATTAGTACTATTGGTGCGACTCTATCAGGATCTATTGGGGGCAGAAATAAACAATACACAGAGAACATAACCATAAAATTCGGCTCCCTAGCACCCAAGGTTTTGGTGCTGCAAGGCCATTCTGCCTCCAAAATGGCATATATGGCATGTATGCAGGCTTCTGGTGCTGGCCTCACTTGACACCATTTTGCTGAGGACATTAGCACATGTGCAGGGAATATCCATTGGAAGTTTGCAGAGTAGGCAGATGGTGATGTTGATCAGCCTGTAATGCTGGTTTGATGCCAGCACTGTCACTTTGGAGATGAACGCTCCAGCTAGCAGCTTCTCAAGCTCGGACAGCTGTACATGTGTTCAGCAGCTGGCAGGACACCACCACTTTCAGGGTAGCTTCGGATTGATTTCCACTGGCTCTTGCAGTGATTATAGAAACTTTTGTGGTTTCTAGAGTTGCTTAAAGTCGCTGATGTCTACAGTGAGTGGGGTGGCATGTGCTGAAGGAATTTGTCCTGACTTCTGAACAAGACATTTGCACCCAAACATGGGTGTAGTAGGTTGCATCCTCCTTGGCCAACAGAGAGAATGAGCAGAGGTGACACAGAGCAGGACAAATTGCTAACAGAGGGAGGAGGAGGAGAGGTAGACGGGTTCACAGCATGTAGTCATATCCACCCTGGGTGTTCAGGGAGCAATTCTCTTACCTGAACCTCAGCGAGGAACAGTGTGTCAGACATCTCCGCTTCATTAAGAAGGCCCTCAGTTTACTCTGCCACCTGCTGCAACCACAACTGTAGCCTCAGAACAGAGCAAGGATGCCACTGCCAGTAGATATGAAGGGGATTATGGCCATGAATTTGCACAGGCTCCTTTCAGGCTGTATGAGGCGATATTTGCAACATCTCCCAGTTTGCTATTGCTATTGCATAAGGGAGATCACTGCGACTATGTGTGCAAAGAGAGCTAAATACATTTCATTCTCTCTTGCTAGATAGATGCAGACAGAGTGAGCACATGGCATTGTCAGGATTGCAGGCTTTCCCTTGGTGCAGGGAGCCACTGACTGCATGCATGTCACTTTGTGGACGCTGCAGGCAAATTCGGAGATGTACGACAATCAAAAGGGGTTTCATTACCTCAGTAACCAGTGGGTTTGCAGCCATGCGCATATCATGCAGGTCAATGCTCTATATTCTACAGCAGTCCAGTGTGCCTTCTTTATTTGAGCCATCATACCAAACCCGGGAGTGGCTACTATATGACAAGGACTATCTGGTAATGTCATGGCTCCTGACTTTGGTGCGCAACCCATGCATATATGGAAAGCATGCATATAATGAAGGCCATGTGACATCTCACAAGCTCCTTTGAACTGGTATCTGCAGCTATGATAGCAGCAAGCTGTCTGAGCTTCCACTGCAGCACTCAGATGTTGGGTGGATTTTGCTTGCAATCCAATGGAATCTGAGATATCACACTCCGCCTTGTGGTTGGGTCCACAAGAGTTCTCTTGGAGTTGGCCACACTGGACAGGATGGGCTCCAAACTCTGCACAAAGCCCTGTGCCAACTTGGTGCCAGTCTCCTCTATCCTCCTTGTCATCAATCACAGGCTTTCTGGCAGGTCTGCCAATGCACCAAACATTTCACTGTGAATACCCATCAGCATTCTTCTGTGCACTGCCCCATCAAAGTACTCAATGCTGGAAGATATATTCAGAGTCTGGCCACTCAAGTAAGCTCATTGAACTTCTTGTGGCACTGCCTTCAGGTCTTTGGGCTAGACTCCTGGCATTGTCCTCCATGACTATCTGGTCCTATTGCCTATGCAAAGTCTGTCTGTGGATATTTGTCCATGTGGATAGATGATATCTCTCCTGCTCTCCACTTCCTGCACCAAGGCCTTCACTGCAGTGTTAGAAAATCTTAGAGCCTGTCTCTGCCATATTGTGTCATTCCTGTGACTTTCCCAGGTCAAGGTCACTTTTACAATAACTTTCAGGACCTGCTTCAGCCAAAATACACCTTCCCATTTAAGAGGTGCAGGCTTACATAAAGTAGTGCAGGATAGCTTGAATTTATGCTTGCCTTTCACGATTTTGAACACTCTGCTGAGAACTGCAGTCACTCAATAGCACACTTAGTGTAGGCTTCACACGACAATATTTAAATGAGAAGGCAGTGCAAAGTTTGCATGCTGCCTGCATCGGAAGCAACAGGCACAGGTTAATCGTGTATAGCAATCCCTGTGCCTATTTTGGGGGGTTATCCAATTTTGCAGCACCTGCCTCTTTTGATAGTTTTAAAGTTCAATCAGGTAGGCACAGAGAAGATGTTTCCACTTGTGGGGGAGTCCAAAACTAGGGGCCATAAATATAGTCACTAATAAATCCAATAGGAGATTCAGGAGAAACTTCTCTGTCCAGAAAGTGGTTAGAGTGTGGAACTTGCTACCACATGGAATAGTTGAAAGGAATAACATAGATACCTTTAAGGGGAAGCATGGGCTAGTTGTGCCAGATTATCTGTTTCTCTGTTGTAAGCTCTATGTAATGTTTCCTTGTTAACCTAGATGATCAAATTCAGAAGAGTGAAACTTTGAAAGGAGGTGTATGACACACCTACTGTCAGATATTTAACAGCTTAGTTATTTATTTGTCCAGTTCCATCATTACAATTTAAGGTTTCTGTTACAATTTCTGGACTGCACTACATATTCTCTCAGGTTCAGCATTACCAGTCACTCCTATACAGCATGCAACTCCTATTACCTACATTGTCCAATTTCTAGTTAAGTGCTAAGATGATGCAGGGGCTGTAACAATAAGGCCCCTCATTGTATGTGCTGAATACCATGATTTCACACACGCCTCCATGTGTGTATCTTCCATCTTTAAGATGGCAGATTGAAACATACTTGAGTGAGATTTGGTTAATTGTAAACAGCAGCAGCATTATCATCGAGTAAACATGCTTCTCAGCTCCCTGATTGCCCACTATTCTTGCTGTGGCATATTGAAATCAGTTTTCCAGGAAATTTTGGGTAAGTACCTCACTGGAGGATCAGGGTGCATAACAATCTAACTTATGGTGCTCACCGTCAATAATCGCCATTTCCATAAATCCCTAACCAGTATTATAGGAGGATGTTGGATTCTTGCACTAGATTCCAGTTTGTTGCTTTCAACACTAAAGAAATTTGAATAACAATTTTTTTTGTTGCAACAGTGTCAAAAATGTTCTCAATAGGAACAATTAGAAGCCCAGGTTTCACTAAATTTTTATTTGTTTAAAGCCCATTAGTGCACTACCTAATACTAAAACAGTGTGGATGCCAGTGAGGGCAGCTGAGTTGATGCAGCTTCAGCAACTACAGGAGAAACTGACAGTTATTCTATAACAGCTGTGGGACGTGCTTGTCTCTCAGAGACACTGTGCAAGCACTAACACAAGTGCTGACCGACAACTTTTTTATTGTCCACTTGGTTTATAGTTGATTTAACGATGGAAGTATTGGCAGGTTTTAAAAGTAGAAAATGACCCTGTTAAAATCTAATATCTGCATTTGCAAGTCAGTTGCAATCCTATACAGTTTTCTCCCAATGTCTATTCTCAAACGATAGTAAAAAATTTCTGTCCTCATCATTCACAGTATTACAGCCCTGAATCCAATCATGTTTCTGTTCCCAAGAGAAGAATTTTAAATACCAGCATCTAGACAGAAAACACAGAAGTTAAAATGAACTTTGGAACATTATAACAAATAAAATTAAAAAGTGTTATGTCTAAATCATGGTCCAGACTATTATTGTGATTTGAAAATAAATAACTAATGAGGAATTTTAACTGGGAGCAGGATTCAAGCAGGCAAGGGGATGGGGTGAGCACTAAATGCGCTTGATGTCAGCAGCATGAGATCCAGGTGATTTTAAGGCCTGGGCCTTAGCTGGAACATGCTGGTCAGTTGTCTGCCTAAAACAGACAGAAAGCAGCAGCTGGCAAGTGAGCGATCGAAGACCTCTCATCGGAACCAAAAGGCAGCTCTACGGCAAGAAAGTAATTTACATGGAGGGGATTTTCAGAGGGCTTCACAGGAGTGAAGGGGGAAGACCAGAGCAGAGGCAGGGCTATGGCGTCCTAAATTGTTTTTCCGGCCTTCTTGTGGTCCACATAAGGAACATGCAAAAAAACTTACTTTAAATGGCATCTTCTGGGCCCAAATCCTCCTCTTGCCATCTTCACCTTGTGGGAAATCCACAGCAGCTTCCCAGATCAGCCAAAGTTAAAATTCCAGTCGGGGACTGCTGATGCCATTGGATCCCAATCTGCATATTTAAACTGAATTCAGGTGGGTTCTTTTACCACTTGCTGAGATGAAGAGATTAAAATCAGGATTGGGGCAAAGCAAGCAAGCAAGAAAATAGTTTGTGAATGTTACAAAAGTGCCTCTGTGTTTTGTTAAATATATTTTTTGAGGTTTCATTTTTGAAAGATTGAAGAAATGTTAAAATTTGGGGTTTTTAAAGGGGGTCATGTAAAGGCCACTTGACTTTGAAAAACAGTCCATGGAAATGGAAAAGGGGCACTGAGAGGTCTCATGAGGAAAACAAGCCTTTCTGGGAAACCACCTGACTTCCAGAAACAACAACAAGCCTTTCTAGTCAGCTGCCTGACTTACAGCTCAATAGACAACAGAGAACTTTGGATACCTGGAGAAGTTGTTTACAAAGAAGTGACAGGTCAAGATTGATGGAGGTCAAAAGGTTGACCTCCTGTTGTCAGTTTCACTTTTGAATTGTTCTGAGTTAGGGTTGAACTGTATAAAAATGGAGAGCACTTCCAAGGAGAGAAGAACTTCCAAGGAGAGAAGAGAATTCCCAAGGAAGGAGAGAAGACCACAATCCAGCTCAGCTTTCCAGCACCTCTCTAAAAGACCCTGAGCAGTCCACTGTGTCAACCCATCTCATCTCCTGTCTTTGAAGAAACACTTGCTAAATTAACTCTCAATGCTGCCTGAAAAGATTTATTCTAAAAGATCCTAGTGACCCATCTACATGTACTTGGAAGACAGACTGTATGCCATTTTTGGAAAACAACGTATCGCATCTGCTGTTTCTTCACGAATGAGCAATATTCAGCCTTAGTGATTTTTTTGTCTATAATAGAGCTCTAAAAACAAAACTCCCTTTTTTTGCAGTAAACCGGTGTGTGCGTGTGTATGTGAGTGTGAGGGGCTAAGGTAAAAAGGGAACTTTAATATTTCAATCTATGCATTTATGCCATACTGCATTACTGGTTAAGTAATGTTTAAGTTAACACAAAAGTACGCGTGTATCAATTCTGTGTCCTCAGTACCTTGCTCTACGGCAGCAAGGCCTGGACAACGTATGTCAGCCAAGAGCGCCGTCTCAATTCATTCCATCTTCGCTGCCTCCGGAGAATCCTTGGCATCAGGTGGCAGGATCATATCTCCAACACAGAAGTCCTCGAGGCGGCCAACATCCCCAGCTTATACACCCTATTGAGTCAGCTGCGCTTGTGATTGCTTGGCCATGTGAGCTGCATGGAAGATGGCAGGATCCCCAAGGACACATTGTACAGCGAGCTTGCCACTGGTATCAGACCCACCGGCCGTCCATGTCTCCGCTTTAAAGACGTCTGCAAACGCGACATGAAGTCCTGTGAGATTGATCACAAGTCGTGGGAGTCAGTTGCCAGCGATCGCCAGAGCTGGCGGGCAGCCATAAAGGCGGGGCTAAAGTGTGGCGAGTCGAAGAGACTTAGCAATTGGCAGGAAAAAAGACAGAAGCGCAAGGGGAGAGCCAACTGCGAAACAGCCCTGACAACCAATTTTACCTGCAGCACCTGTGGAAGAGCCTGTCACTCTAGTATTGGCCTTTATAGCCACTCCAGGTGCTGCTCCACAAACCACTGACCACCTCCAGGTGCTTACCCATTGTCTCCCGAGACAAGGAGGCCAAAGAAAGGTTAAGACTTGTTTGAAATAAACTGATAATTTTGTTCTTTATTAAAGAAACCTGGCTGGTATGTTTTATTCTGGGATAAAAAATAGAGTCTATGATTAAATGCATCGGTAAGTGGGAAAATTTTAAATATATGTTGTGACCTATGGAGAACTGAAACTAGAATAAACAGTGCACTGCTCCCACCTCGGTCGTAACATTAGTCACTTCAGGTATTTTAACTGCTGACCTGTTCGATTTATGCTTTATGGGTAGGGTTTAAATGGCCTTCTTAGTTTCAGCTGTAAAACTCGTAACAAATTCATGAATACATAGATTGCTGACTATCATCTTGACTGGAGTGCTGGGGAGATGGGAACTGGGAACTAGCAGGAAATGGGAGAGGTTAACTAGCCAGCATTCCCATTAGGGAACTTTGCTGGAATTAATCTTTATGACATTATAGAGAGAGCTCACACACAATAACTCCTCTCCAACTTCCTCTAACCAAGCATTTTAGAGCATAAAATAACAAAGGTAATTGAGAAAACTAATAAGGACACAGGTATCTCTTTCAGTTATATTTATGATTATAATATTGATCAGTGAACTTCTCTTTTTAACCCGAAGTACACATCTACAATTGTAGTGCTATAATTATAAGGCATCAGTCCTTACTTTTGAGGGTAAAATGGAGGCAACAAATTCCTCCCCAAAAATTGGTTACTCATAAAAATGTAAGTAAAGGCTGTTCTCCCCATTAACCCTACTCCTTCCAGAGTCAATATATTATTATTCTATATTGGACATTCCTTTCACACCACTTGCTGATCCCTTATTTTAGGCAACATTAAGTTCCTTTCTCCACTTACCCTATATCTCTATAACTCTCAGGAGGAGGGAGAGAAGCGATGATTGGGAGTGAGGGTTGGGGGTGGGGGATAATCTGGATTAGGGATCTGGCAGCTCCCGTGTCCTTTCACTGCCGACTTACCTGTCTTCTGAGATACCCATGCAGCAATAGTCAATTTTAAATGGGGCTCCCCATACTCTGGGAGCCCAATATAAATGTTAATTAAGTGTCCCGTCTCTCAATACAGGACAATTGGACACAACTATATCCAATGCCATAAAAAAAACCCTCATGTGCAGCATGTGAGGGAAGCATACTATGCATTTAGTTGTTTAACTCTCCCCTTATCACCCCGTGACCCTCTCTTGTCCATCGTGATGGGGGGGGAGCAGGTTAATATCAAGTCCATGAAATCTGCTGGTGATGCTAAAGCAAAGGACAAATAATTCTATTAGGGAAAAACAGCAAAGTGTATCTAAATTAGGTATGCAATGTACAACAGCTGCTAACATTACTAAAGGAAATTCAGGAATGAGTTGAAAACAAAATAGCTGGATTACAGGTAGAAATGGTGTATGTGCAAATGTTGGTATCTGCATGTGATAAATGGTGTAGATCTATAGACATTTCATCCAGTGTGTACATAATGAGGTGAGGTGATATTGCCTGAACTGGTCTGCAATAGAATATTGATCTGCAAACCAGTACAGATAATGTCTTCCAACTTAAACACAGACTATGCAAAAATTGATTAGAAGGCTGTTTATGAAACGTATTGTTGCCATGACACTCGGTAAAAAAGAAAAAAGCTACCAATGTTGGACAAGAATGGTTTCATGTTCTAGGTTTTGCACAAATTAATGGACTCCTGGTACAAACAAATTATCAAACCAGCTCTTAAAGATGGCACATGCTACATTAATGCTGCTCATGACATACTCTGTGACTGTGACCATGGCACATTATCCCTCCATGTTCTCCTCATCTGCTATTTTTTATCTGGTATTAGGGTACCAATGTCACTGGCATGACCAGCGTTTATTTCCCATCCCTAGTTGCCCTTGAAAAGATGGTGGTGGACCACCTTCTCGAACCTCTGCAGTGCATTTAGTGAAGCATTCTCAAAATGCGTTAGGTTGGGAATTTCAGGATTTTGACCCAGTGATGATAAAGAGATTTTGATATCTGTTCAAGTTAGGATGGTGTGCAACTTGGAGAGGAACTTGAAGGTGATAGGGGTCCCCTGCACCTGCTGCTGTAATCCTTCTAGGTTGTGGAGGTCATGCATTTGTGAGGTGTTGCCGAAAAATCATTGATAACTTGCTGCAGCGCATCCTGTAAATAGTACAGACTGCAAACTTGGTCGAGGAAGGGAATGCTTAAGGAGTTGGATTGTGTGCCGATCAATCAGACTGCTTTTTCCTGATGATGTCAAGCTTCTTGAGATTTGTGGCAGCTGCATCTATCCTCTCCATAATTTTTGACATAGATGACCGCATCATCTTTCAACACCTCTCCTCCATTGTACAGTTCAGTGGGACTGCCCTCATGTGGTTCCACTTCTCTATCCAATCATAGTCAGAGCATCTATAGTAAAAGCTTCTCTTCTGTCTCCACATCATTGCCTTCAAAGCATCTCAAGATCTACCTTTGGTCCCTTCTCTTCCTCATTTATATGCTGCTTCTTGGCAACATTCTCCAGAGACATAGGGTCATCTTCCACATTTAGACTGATGGTATCCAGTTATACCTCCCCACCGCTTCTCTCAAACTCTCTACTGTCTTTGCATGCTCAGACTGCTTGCCCGACATCTAGTCTTGGATGTGCTGCAGTTTTCTCCAGCTAAAGTTGGCAAGACCGTAGCCACGAGCATTGGCGCCCACCACAAACGCCATACCATCAGTTGGGCAAGATATCAGAATGAAAGAGATAGTAGGGTAGGTTTGGAATTTTGGATGGCCGACCAGTGAGCACGCTGGTCTGCTGTCCCATTCAGGTAGCAAAGAAACCCAAGCGTTTTTGAGGCCCCGCCTCACTTCAATTTGGAAGGTTTTGCTTTTGCTGCAGGGCACCAAACAAGCATCCTGTCACAGTTTGGCAGATTGAAGCCTGAAAATTGGGCCAGAGTTGCTGCCAGCAAGGTTAATTGCAGAGGGGAAGGGAATCTAGATTATCAGGAGTGCTGCTACAGGGCCCACAAAAGACTTATCTTTAGTGGGTTTTTCTCTTCCACCACCCATAGAACTGATTGGAGCCAACACTGCGCATTTCCAATTTCCACACAAAAAGGTGCCTATTGGCTGAAACAGGTGGGCGCTTTGCACACCCAGCATAAATCCCTTTTAAAATGGATCTGGCTGCATTGTCAGTGTTAATGGGGTAAGAAGGTTACCAACCCCATCTTGAGGCCGTTGCTGCAGCATAAACCACATTCAAAGGCCACTCAAAATTGACTCCAGTGATTTCAGGACAGGAGGGAAGAAAATTAGATGTAAAGAAAACCAAGCCACTGAGTCACGTGTGCAGAAATGACCTGCAAGAGCCTACTGCAAATTCAATTATCATTTCTCACTCCAGCGTAAATGGTCAACTCCTGTGAAGTAGCAAATTCAATTAAAATACAAATGACTCAAATTCAATTCACTCCTGGATAAACAACAGTAGGAAACCTCAGCTGTCAACACAACTAGACAAGAGGCATGACCAATGAACAGTAGCCATTAATAATGTAATAATAATTGGATTTAGATTTCTGTGGTGACAGGAAAAGAAATTTATGGTGAAAACTGTGAAAGAAAGAGCAGAAGAGTGCAAGCTTTTAATCAGAGATAAAACAATTTTCAATTTTAAACCTCTGCAGTTCCTTTTGCTGATTTTACCTGGTTGGACAGTTTCAGCTTTTCTAGGTTATTCTGTTTACACTAGAGGGAGTGGCATGCATCAGTTAATTAAAATGGAGAAAATGCCTGCATTTTGTTTGAATAACCACTTACTAATGTAACCATGTTCTCAGAAATTGCCTATTTCAAACCCTGCATTCCCATGATTTTACAAGTGGTCAGAATGACATTAAAAGTAGGCATTCTTCTGCAATTCGTTAAAAATTTAATTCCACTCCCAAGTGTGTGCTATCCCATTAATTTTGTGGAACCACATTGCAATTCTTTTGCTGTCATAACTTGCCCATTCATATTGTTGACTATATTTGCAAGTAAAGAGAATGCTTCACATGTTGACATCTGTGCATAATTAAATTCAACTTTAAGGCATGAATGGTGCACAATTGCAGTTAGTACAAAATCCCCAGCTAGGCTTTGATGGACCGGCCACGATTTCCCTGAACATCGACAGGAGGCTTGTAGGGGCCAGTATCAGGCAAAGTGCATCACCAACTACAGCAACCACTATCTTCTTTGTTATCAGCACCCAGAGAATCCCGCCTTTTGTTGCCAAGCTGGCCACTCTGTAGGGATGCATCTAATGTTGCTCTTGCCATCACATGGAATGATGTGAAGCAAATAGGGCATGAGTCTTCTAGAGCAAGTTTCAATACATTTATCATCATATCTTCACCTTATTGATTCTCTGCAGCTTCAGCTCAGAGGCATTTGCCAACAATTTGAGATGAAAACACCAATACTCGGCTGGAAAAAAAATACCCCTGAGATTCTCAACTCATTTATACTTTAAATTCGCAATATTGTCAGAATTCATGCAGAACTGGTATGGTTTACACACATCCATTTATAAGCTATGAAATCTTGGAACATGTATTATAGCAAACCATTTAGATATCAACAATCTCAAAATTAGCAGGGTATTCGAGTAAATAGGGAGTTACTGGGCTGAATTTTAACCTGCTAGAGTGGGCGGGTTTCTGTGCTGGCAGCAGGTTAAAATGCCAGAAACTGCCGGCATGATGAGAATCCAACAGGAACACGCCAACTTCCACATTTAACTCGAGTGCATTAATTAGTAGGCTGGAAAACCCGGAGGGATAGGCACATCTCATATTTGCACATGTTAAAAGACAATGTAACCCTGGATTCTCTCTCTAATTCAGAGCGCATGGGTTTCCTGAGCTTCCTAGAACTCACCAGGTTGAACAAGGTGAGAGCATAGTGACAATTGATGGGGCTGAGCAACTGACAGGCAAGGAAACCTTTAAAAACTGAGATATAACAGCTGCTTCCTTACATAAGTGAAAGGCTTTTGCTCATGGGACTTGTTCTAAAAGTGTGCTTTCACTACCTTGAAGGTGATTTCCAATACTTTGGAGATCATTTCTACTACCTTTGAGTTTTTTGCCTTTGATCTGCACTTCCCTGCTTTCAGCCATCACAGCAGCATGAAGAGGAAGAGGAGGAGCAACACTCGCCACACCAGCAGCTACAGGAGCAGCAGAAGCCTTCTCCTTAACCACTGCTACTCCACAGGACTGAAGGGATGAGCATAGACATCCAGCTCGTAGGAGATGATACCCCAAAATAGGGTAGATAAGCAGAGGATTAGCTTTCTGGACATGACTGAGCAGCAGTGCCTTAGGAGGAGGAGACATTTCCATCAGGTGGTTTCTGGCATTTGCAGCCTCCTGGAAGAAGATGTCCTGCTAAGTGAACCAGATGAGCACACATTGCCCGTGGTCAAGGTCACAACAACACTTAATTTCTTCACTTCTAGCTCTTTCCAGAGATCTGCAGGAGATATTGTTAGAATCGCACAATCTGCTGCCCACAAGTGCATTTCCCAGGTGATGGATGCCATTTTGCCAGGGCTGGCACATACATGCACTTCGCCACTGATGAGACCAGTCAGAATGAAAGGACCCTCAGATTTACTGTATTGGCTGGATTTTCACAGGTCCAGGGAGTTATAGATGGCACTTATGTGGCAATCAGATCACACGGCAGGATTCATCAACTCAAATGGATTCCACTCCATCGATGTTCAGCTGGTCTGCAACCACCGAAAAATCATTGTACATGTCTGTGCAAGATACCCAGGGAGCTGCCATGATGCCTTCAATCTGCACCAGTCACATCCCCCACAGATGTTGGCACCTTCAAGCGGGTGACTGTTTAGAGACAAGGGCTAGCACAGAAGGATGTGGTTGATGACATCGGTGAGGGGGCCTACCATTGACAGCCAGGAAATGCACAACCAAAGCCACATGAGCACAAGGACTGTCATTGGTACCTTGAAGATGCGATTCAGGTGCCTGGACAGACCTGCGGGTCCCCTTCAGTCTGCACCAGCAAGAACTTCCAGAATGATAGTGGTCTTCTGCACTTTACACAACAGAGTGCAGTAGTGAGGACTGCAGCTGCAGGAGGAGGAAAGTGACGATCACTCTATCATCAGAGGGGGAGGAGGAACCTGACATGATGACAACACCTGCTGCCGCTCACTTAGCTGCCAGGGATGGAATGATTCAGGAGCATTTCAGTTAATCTGAAGCAGTGCGGCCATTTGCCACACTAATTCTGCATCCACTGTGCAATCCCCACCACACCCCAGCACAAAGCAGTCCCACAATCAATAATTCATCCTTCTCTTGGAGATCCATTATGCATCTTTCGCTTGTCAGAACTTTTTTCACATGGCAGAGGGCCACTTGGCTAATGGCAGGCAACAATGGGAAGTACAAACCAATAGAGCTTGGAAATAAAGTTTATGGTTGATAAAAATTGAATAGAAATGTGACAATTTAGCACAGTCTTAAACACCCAAGTAAATACTCTTGCTCAACCACAAATACTTTCCCTCCCTTTCCATATTGCTCCTATTGCAACTCCTGCGGCTTCAGCAGAGCTAAAGGCAGGCTGCTTGGTTCCCTACTCTAACTGCTCAAATGCGTTTGGCCAATGGGTTTTGGAGCCCATGAAGGCCCTGTCTAAGACTGCCCCATCTGCACCTGTGCAGGAGCAGAGTCAACCATCTAGACAAGAGGCAGCATGCAGGGTTACGAATGGGTGCGGGTGGGGGGGGGCAAGGGGGAGTGGGAATGGAAGCACTTTGAGCAGACCCCCACTTCCATTTGCCCTTTCTCCATCTTCCCTCTCATGGTCCACCTGTACTTCCCTGGATCCAAGAGCTGGAGAGCACATGGCTGCACTCTGTGAGGCACTGAATGGCCAAGGTGAGGATTTCCTCCATCCTGCATAAGGTGGCCGTCTGAGTGTGCAGGCCATTGGTGAGAGCCAGTATGCATTCGATTGCCTGTCATGTTTCATTTTCCATGGAGATGATCATGCTTTCCAGGGACGCTGACATCAGTGTGCAGGCCTGAGACATCATGGCACTCATGCTCGAGATGGACTCCTCCAGTCTCCCTCCAATCTCGTACACTGCCTCTGGAAAATTTACATTTTCTGCTGCTGCTCCAGAATAGACATCTTTTGTGATGACTCCTGAGGATCAATATCTGCATCAAGCTGAGCAGAGTTTGGAGGGTACAGCACCCTTCGAACAAGGACTTTCCACTGCTGTCCCTGTCTCCACCACCTGCTCCTGCTCACTTGTGTTGTGTGCTTCACCATGTGACAACGCAGCTACCCATCTTAGTGGCCCCACCGAAGTGTCCGTATCGGAGCTGGTGGGAGGTGCACGAGTAATGTGATGGTGCTTTCTCAGAGTGAGTGAGCTCCTCTGAGAAGTCTTCATCCTCCACTGGTGGCATCTGCTCAGGGATGCTTGTACAACCAGTAACAGATGAAAGGCATGCATTAGAACAGACAAGGTGAGCCGATTCTGTCATCATTGGGCAGATCATCATATTTCAGTGGCTATTGACATCAAGTCTACATGAGAGAGTGCTGTATATCATGTGGCTGTGTTATATTTAGCTGGGAGACCCCATCTCTCCATCACCAATGGTCAGGCATGCAGAGACTCAGTTTATCTCCAGTGTCTCCTCCTCCCCTGCTGCTGTCAGAGTGGAAATGACCGGAGGGCCACCCCTGGTTCTCTGTCTCTCCCTGATGTTCTATGGTCTCTTCTCCTGTAACGAGAGAAAGAGATCTGAGTGTGAACGAGGAAATATTTTGAAACAATAGAAAGACAAAATTTCTGGATGGTCACTGTGAGAAATGGGTGTGACATTGCCATGAGATGAAGGTTAGGATCAGTGGTAGCTGGTCAGATGTGGATGTGAGTTGGTGCCTCAAAAGAGCTGGCTAGGTTCATCTACAAGATGTGCTGATCTGAGGAGTGATGAGCAGAAGAATGCAGGAGAAGGCACAGCAAGGAGTTTTGGAATGCCACTTTACCTTCCTGCCTGTTGTGGCACCACCTTAAGAGAGGACCACCTTAAGAAGCTCTACGTAAAGGTCACTGGAGGAAGTGTTGTCGTGTTACACATGACCAGGGAGTTGCGAGTGTAGCCCGAAAGAGTAAGATGTGTGTAGATGTGCTTGTGTTGTAACTATGTTCCAGTTAAGAAAAAACATGTATTCTTTGGATATTACTTGTAGTCCTGTGAATCTTACAAGAGCTCACACACCAAAGGAACAAGTAATATATAATGGTGGCAACATTTGGGATATATTTTTTTGAAGACCACCAAAAATTAAATCATAGAAACGTTTGTTTTTTTCTGAAGAACACACTAAGAAAGAAAAAGGAACAGTCGATTGTCTACCTGGAGTGACTGAAGTGAGCAGTTGGCAGAAGACCCCACAACAGTGCAGCGAGGTAGGACTGTAGACAGGACCCCAGGAGGTATTGAAACTCTGAGTACAGTAGGCAATTTGCCAGGGGATCGGAATTTTCAACTAATCTGGCTGTGGATTGAAAAATTTGAAAATAAGTACCTGAAGTCATATTGCATTAGTTTTCTAGGGTTTCTTTTGCTTCATGGGTAGGGCCTAACTGCAAAGAGCAGGAAAAGCATAACAGCACCACTGGGGGTCCAGCACAATGTAAAAGGCTGGTTGTGGCAGCTCCTGGTACTGCAAACTGTAGCGAGAAAAAATTGCTCTTAGTTTAAAGAAATGAATGACCTGTGTTCATAAAGAAAGCTGTCATCTCAGTTTTTTTAAAAAAGACAAGCTTTTTAAACAAAGAAAGGTGTCGTCTCTTAATCTTAAAAGGGGCAGGCCTGCAAAAACAAACCTGTTTAAAATAGGAAACAGCAAGCTGTACCTGTGAAATAGAAAACCTGTAAGCAGAGAGCCTGTAAAAGAAATGTGCTTGTGAAACGGAAAACCTTTAAAAAGTCCTATATTTTTAAAAAAGCAGGATCAACCAGAAAATGGCTTTCAGCAATCCAGTTATGGACTGGAAGGCGTTAGACATAATATCTGAATTTGAACTGTTTCAACAGCATATGGAACTGTGTTTCCTGGATCAAGATGTGAATGAACCAGAGAAACAAGCTGTACAAATCAAGTTCACACTGGGCAACGAGGGCCTACAACCGATCAACACATCAGGATTGTCAGTTAATGATCAGCAGGACCTAGCAAGCTACGGGCATTCCTAGAAGATCAAATCAAGGTAAAGGTCAATTTCTGAGTACACAGGCTTGAGCTTATGACCTATAAGCAAAGGCAAGATGAGTCCATTGACCAGTTTATGGCAAAGTGTCAAGACAAAGCTCAAGAGTGTGACTTCACAGAGTCACATTGTCGGAATAGGTTATAGAGTTAGTTATCATGCCTACCCCACTAGAGGCCTTTCAAAAAAACCTACTCAAAAAGAATAGAGATGCACTACTCAATAATGGAAGGAAATTTGAAGCCACCATGGCTGAGCGCCAACAGTTACAATCAGTTACAAGCGTGGCTTGAGAGATGGTGCAGGAGGGAGGGGTTCAGATTTTTGGGACGTTGGGACCGGTTCTGGGGGAGGTGGGACTATTACAAATTGGACGGTCTACACCTGGGCCGGACTGGAACCAATGTCCTTGGGGGTGCTTTTGCTAACGCTGTTGGGGAGGGTTTAAACTAATGTGACAGGGGGATGGGAACCAAATGAGGAGGTCAGTGGACAGTAAGGAGGTAGTAACTAAAGCCTGTAAGGAACTAGATAATGAAGTCAGCGTGACTAAGGGAAAGAGTAGGAAGGGAGCAGATGATGTACGCAAAGGGACTGGTAGTCTGAGGTGCATTTGTTTTAATGCAAGAAGTGTAGTAGGTAAGGCAGATGAACTTAGGGCTTGGATTAGTACCTGGGAGTATGATGTCATTGCTATTAATGAGACTTGGTTGAGGGAAGGGCATGATTGGCAACTAAATATCCCAGGATATCGATGCTTCAGGCGGGATAGAGAGGGAGGTAAAAGGGGTGGAGGAGTTGCATTACTGGTCAAAGAGGATATCACAGCTGTGCTGAAGGAGGGCACTATGGAGGACTCGAGCAGTCAGGCAATATGGGCAGAACTCAGAAATAGGAAGGGTGCGGTAACAATGTTGGGGCTGTACTACAGGCCTCCCAACAGCGAGCGTGAGATAGAGGTACAAATATGTAAACAGATTATGGAAAGATGTAGGAGCAACAGGGTGGTGGTGATAGGAGATT
This sequence comes from Heterodontus francisci, assembly GCF_036365525.1. Classification (NCBI taxonomy): domain Eukaryota; kingdom Metazoa; phylum Chordata; class Chondrichthyes; order Heterodontiformes; family Heterodontidae; genus Heterodontus; species Heterodontus francisci. Next base: position 32,422,366 of record NC_090385.1, on the reverse strand, counting down.
TTAATTTTCCCAACATTGACTGGGATTCACTTAGTGTTAGAGGTCTAGATGGAGCAGAATTTGTAAGGAGTATCCAGGAGGGTTTTCTAGGGCAGTATGTAAATAGTCCAACTCGGGAAGGGGCCATACTGGACCTGGTGTTGGGGAATGAGCCCGGCCAGGTGGTTGAAGTTTCAGTAGGGGACTACTTTGGGAATAGTGATCACAATTCCGTAAATTTTAGAATACTCATGGACAAAGACGAGAGTGGTCCTAAAGGAAGAGTGCTAAATTGGGGGAAGGTTAACTATACCAAAATTCGGCAGGAGCTGGGGAATGTTTGAAGGTAAATCCACATGTGATATGTGGGAGGCTTTTAAAGAGAGGTTGATTAGCGTGCAGGAGAGACATGTTCCTGTGAAAATGAGGGATAGAAATGGCAAGATTAGGGAACCATGGATGACAGGTGAAATTGTGAGACTAGCAAAGAGGAAAAAGGAAGCATACATAAGGTCTAGGAGGCTGAAGAAAGACGAAGCTTTGAAAGAATATCGGGAATGTTGGGCCAATCTGAAACGAGGAATTAAGAGGGCTAAAAGGGGTCATGAAATATCTTTAGCAAACAGGGTTAAGGAAAATCCCAAAGCCTTTTATTCATATATAAGGTATAACTGGAGAAAGGATTGGCCCACTCAAGGACAAAGGAGGAAAGTTATGCGTGGAGTCAGAGAAAATGGGTGAGATTTTAAATGAGTACTTTGCATCAGTACTCACTGAGGAGAGGGACATGACGGATGTTGAGGTTAGGGACAGATGTTTGATTACTCTAAGTCAAGTCGGCATAAGGAGTGAGGAAGTGTTGGGTATTCTAAAAGGCATTAAGGTGGACAAGTCCCCAGGTCAGGATGGGATCTATCCCAGGTTACTGAGGGAAGCGAGAGAGAAAATAGCTGGGGCCTTAACAGATATCTTTGCAGCATCCTTAAACACAGGTGAGGTCCCGGAGGACTGGAGAATTGCTAATGTTGTCCCCTTGTTTAAGAAGGGTAGCAGGGAAAATCCTGGTAATTATAGACCGGTGAGCCTGACGTCAGTGGTAGGGAAGCTGCTGGAGAAGATACTGAGGGATAGGATCTATTCCCATTTGGAAGAAAATGGGCTCATCAGTGATAGGCAACATGGTTTTGTGCAGGGAAGGTCATGTCTTACCAACTTAATAGAATTCTTTGAGGAAGTGACAAAGTTGATTGATGAGGGAAGGGCTGTAGATGTCATATACATGGACTTCAGTAAGGCATTTGATAAGGTTCCCCATGGTAGGCTGATGGAGAAAGTGAAGTCGCATGGGGTCCAGGGTGTACTAGCTAGATGGATAAAGAACTGGCTGGGCAACAGGAGACAGAGAGTAGTAGTGGAAGGGAGTTTCTCAAAATGGAGACGTGTGACCAGTGGTGTTCCACAGGGATCCGTGCTGGGACCACTGTTGTTTGTGATATACATAAATGATTTGGAGGAAAGTATAGGTGGTCTGATTAGCAAGTTTGCAGACGACACTAAGATTGGTGGAGTAGCAGGTAGTGAAGGGGACTGTCAGAGAATACAGCAGAATAATGCGAGGTGATGCATTTTGGAAGATCCAATTCAAGAGTGAATTATACAGTAAATGGAAAAGTCCTGGGGAAAATTGATGGACAGAGAGATTTGGGTGTTCAGGTCCATTGTTCCCTGAAGGTGGCAACGCAGGTCAATAGAGTGGTTAAGAAGGCATACGGCATGCTTTCCTTCATTGGACGGGGTATTGAGTACAAGAGTTGGCAGGTCATGTTACAGTTGTATAAGACTTTGGTTCGGCCACATTTGGAATACTGCGTGCAGTTCTGGTCGCCACATTACCAAAAGGATGTAGATGCTTTGGAGAGGGTGCAGGGGAGGTTCACCAGGATGTTGCCTGGTATGGAGGGTGCTAGCTATGAAGAGAGGTTGAGTAGATTAGGATTATTTCATTAGAAAGACGGAGGTTGAGGGGGGACCTGATTGAGGTGTCCAAAATCATGAGAGGTATAGACAGGGTGGATAGCAAGAAACTTTTTCCCAGAGTGGGGGATTCAATTACGAGGGGTCACGAGTTCAAAGTGAGAGGGGAAAAGTTTAGGGGGGATATGCGTGGAAAGTTCTTTACGCAGAGGGTGGTGGGTGCCTGGAATGCGTTGCCAGCGGAGGTGGTAGACGCGGGCATGATAGCGTCTTTTAAGATGTATCTGGACAGATACATGAATGGGCAGGAAGCAAAGAGATGCAGACCCTTAGAAAATAGGCGACATGTTTAGCTAGAGGATCTGGATCGGCGCAGGCTTGGAGGGCCGAAGGGCCTGTTCCTGTGCTGTAATTTTCTTTGCTCTTCTTTGCTCTTCTTTGCTCTAATCGCTGGAGGAGGCTACGACAATTGGTGTGGTAACCAAGGCTCAGAAGTCTGCTAAGCCTTGTGGGAAATGTGGCCTGACTCACCCAATTCGCAGTTGTCCTGTGAACCAGGATGAGTGTAAAGCTTGTGACATGTAAGGACATTGGCCAAGGCAGTGCAGAGACTGAGCTCTGATCCTGCACACAGGAACGGTAGCAGATCACATGCAGGGAGAATGTCTGCAAGACTGGATGGCAAACACAACAAAAGGTATGCCAACACACAACAAAAGCCTAAGCAGGTACATCAGGTTAACAGAGAGACAGATTGTCAGGTGGACATGGATAGTGCAATGAGCAAACATTTCACAGTTAATTTGGAAAAACATGTCGATGCTATTATGCAATCGGAGGCATTCACCATGGTTGGGATTATATGTCCACAGAAGAGTGGCAAGCATAAGCTCAGTGTAAAAATCAACACCAGAGCAAGTGCTCATCTGTGTACTGAAGGGCATGTGCTTAAAGAATTGGGAATCTAAGGTACGACCCACCACAGCTACAATGGCTCTCCAATCAAGTGCATTGGAACAATAATGTTATGGGGGCTCTGAATGGCTACTACAAATGTTTTATATAGTAGACACAACTGGACTAGCTATTGCAGGGCTTCCAGTATTCCAAGATTTACAAATCATCACTATATATTAGGTCAGCACTGCACCAAAAGGTTGGAACACAGTGAATTGAGTCAGGTTAGAGACCTGAAACTACTTTATCCGGACAGGTTTGATGCAATCGGCGATTTCAAGCATGATGCATTTTGTGTGTGAGAGAGGACGCAGTTGCTATCATCGACACGCCAAGGAAGTGCAGCGTGCACATTCAATAGAAGTTTAAAGTGGAGCTGGATGAGAGGGAGCATAATGGAGTTATCCGCCTAGTGCACCAGCATTCCGATTGGTGCAGCGCCATTACCTTCGTGCTGAAGAAAGACGGCAATCTCAGAATTTGCTGAGACTCGTAATGACTGAATTTATCCCTCAAAAGATGACCGCATAAAATCCCAACCTTGGAGGAGCTGAATCCAAAGTTTACTGGTGCTAAGTGTTTTTCAAAGCTCGAGCATGTGAAGCATGGCTGCTGGTCTGTCCACTTAGCCAAATAGTCCCAGCTACTTTTAGAACGGCATTCGGGAGATATTGTTTCAGACGGTCACTATTTGGTCTGTGAGAGAGCCAGGACATTTTCCAACAGTACATGAGCAGGATAACTGAAAATGTCCTGTGCTGTATCTGTATAGCTGATGATATTATGGTGATGGGTGGACCAAGGCAGAGCCTAACCGAAACTTGCATTTGCTAATGCTGGCTGCTCATCCGTGGTTAACTAAAGAAGTTAAGGAAAGCATCAAACTTAAGGAAAAAGCATATCATTGTGCAAAGATGAGTGACGGGTCAGATGATTGATCAGAATCTGAAGAACAGCAGAGAATGAATAAAAGGTTAATCAGGAGAAAGAAATTAGAGTATGAGAGGAAGATAGCTAGAAATGTAAAAACGGATAGCAGGAGTTTCTATAGATACTTAAAAAGGAAAAGAGTAAGTAAAGTGAGTGTTGGTCCTCTAGAGAGTGAGAATGGGGAGTTAAAAGTAGATAATGAGGAAATTGCTGATGAAATGAGCAAATATTTTGCTTCTGTCTTCACTATAGAGGATACAAAAAACATTCCATTAATAGCTGTAAAACAGGAGGTGTAAGGAAGAGAGGAACTTGGTGAAATTACAATCACCAGGGAAGTGGTACTGACCAAATTGATGGTGCTGTGGGCTGACGAGTCCCCGGGTCCTGATGGGCTTCATCCTAGGGTCTTAAAAGAAGTGGCTAATGAGGTAGTAGATGTGTTGTTGTTAATTTTTCAAAATTCATTAGATTCTGGAAAGGTTCCATCAGACTGGAAAACAGCAAATATAAGCCTGCTATTCAAGAATGGGGTGGGCGGGGGGGGGAGGTAGAAAACAGGTAACTATAGGCCAGTTAGCTTGACGTCTGTCATGGGGAAGGTGTTATAATCGATCATTTAGCTATAGCTGGGCACTTAGAAAAATTCAAGGTAATCGGGAATAGGCAGCACAGCTTTGAGAAAGGGAGATCATGTTTAAACAATTCATTGGAGTTCTTTGAAGGAGTAACATGTGCCATGGATAAAGGGGAGCCCATTGACATACTGTACTTGGATTTCCAAAAGGCATTTGACAAGGTGCCACATAAAAGGTTATTGCGCAAAGTAGGAGCTCCTGGTGTCATGGTTAACATATTAGTATGGATAGAAGATTGACTAGCTGGCAGAAAACAGAGAGTATGCATAAATGGGTCCTTTTCTGATTGGCAGGAAGTGATGAGTGGAGTCCAGCAGGGGTCTGTGCTGGGGCCTCAACTTTTTACAATTTAGATCAATGACTTAGATGAGGGGAGCGATGGCATGGTAGCTAAATTTGCAAATGAGACAAAGGTAGGTAGGAAAGTATGTTACTTAAACAGAGAACGACTGCAGAACTCAGAGGTGCAGAGAGATCTAGGTGTTCTAGTGCATGAGTCACAAAAAGTTAGTATGCAGGGATAGCAAGTAATAAAGAAGGCTAATAGAATTCTATCCTTTATTACGAGAGGAATTGAAAATAAAAGTAAGGATGTTATGCTTCAGTTATACAGGTCATTGGTGAGACCGCATCTTGAATACTGTGTGCAGTTTTTGTCTCCTTATTTAAGGAAGAATGCGAATGCAATGGAGGCAGTTCAGAGGAGGTTGACCAGACTGATACCTGGAATGAACTGGTTGTCTTATGAGGAAAGGTTGGACAGACTGGGCTTATTTTCACTGGAGTTTAGAAGAGTGAGGGGAGTCTTCATTGATGTTTATAAGATCCTGAACGGTCTTGACAAGGTGGATGTGGAAAGGACTTTTCCTCTTGTGGTGGAGTCCAGAACTAGGGGGCACTGTTTTAAAATTAGGGGTTGCCGTTTTAAGTCAGAAATTAGGAGAATTTTTTTCTCCGAGAGTTGTGCGACGTTGGAACTCTCTGCCTCAGAAAGTGGTGGAGGCGGGGTCATTGAATAATTTTAAGGCTGGGTAGATAGATTCATGTTAGGCAAGGGAATCAAAGGTTATCGGGGGTAGATGGGAGTATGGAATTTGAGACGCAAACAGATTCGGCATGATCTTATTGAATGGCAGAGCAGGCTAGAGGGGCCAAATGGCCTACTTCTGCTCCTAATTCGTATGTTCATGTGTTTAGTAGCAAGAAGGACCAGGCCTGACACTGGGAAGTTCCGAGGAACAAAGGGACCTTGGCATGTTTGTCCATAGATGTCTGAAGGCAGAAGGGCAGGTTAATAGGGTGGTGAAAAAGGCATATGGGACACTTGCCTTTATCAATTGAGCATAGATTACAAAAGCAGGGAGGTCATGTTGGAGTTGTACAGAACTTTGGTAAGGCTACAGCTGGAGTACTGTGTGCAATTCTGGTCGCCACATTATAGGAAGGATGTGATTGCATTGGAGGGGGTGCAGAGGCGATTCACCAGGATGTTGCCTGGGATGGAACATTTAAGCTATGAAAAGAGGTTGGATAGGCTTGAGTTGTTTTCGCTGGAGCAGAGAAAACTGAGGAGTGACCTGATCGAGGTGTACAAGATTATGAGGGGCATGGACAGGATGGATTGGGAGCAGCTGTTCCTCTTAGTTGAAGGGTCAGTTACGAGGGGTCACAAGTTTAAGATGAGGGGCGGGAGGTTTAAGGGGGATTTGAGGAAGAACTTTTTTACCCAGAGGGTGGTGACGGTCTGGAATGCCCTGCCTGGGAGGATGGTAGAGGCGGGTTGCCTCACATCCTTTAAAAAGTACCTGGATGAGCACTTGGCACGTCATAACATTCAAGGCTACGGGCCAATTGCTGGCAAATGGGATTAGGTAGACAGGTCAGTGTCTTTAATGCATCGGTGCAGACTCGATGGGCCAAAGGGCCTCTTCTGCACTGTTTTATTCTGTGATTCTGTAATTCTGATTGCGGCCAATCTTTTTGGCCACTTGCACCCGTGCCTGCTTGTTCTCTGCAGCTCCCTTCTTCCTCCCGTCCACAAGGAACAGAACTCCCTGTCGACTTTTACAGCCCATTGTATGATGATCTGAGAACTGTGGTGCAGACATCCCAGGTTGACAATCCATTTATCCAGTTGCTGGCTCAGTTCTGACACATTTAGAATGTGTTCCTGTAAGTAATGTGGCCGAAAAGACTGAAGCAGGTTATCATCAGGCCCATCCATGTTCAGGAAACCCGGAAGTCAGATGTAAATGCTGCAGTTGAGTTAAAAAGCCAACGATAAAAGTGCTGCTGAAATCTCCAGTTTCCCACGCACTGCTGGCTTCCCCCGTGAGCGGATCTCGGGGCAAGGGAGGCCCAAGCTTTGTTTGTGGGACCTGAAGGACCATTCCTACTCTTCCTGACCCACAAGGCCACCTAAACAAATTAAAAGACTAACGTACCTGGGTCTCTTCTGACACAATAATCTCCCTCTTGTTTGTGGAACCTTGCTGTGTTTAAATTGGCTGTCACATTTCCTCACACTATGACTGCAGCGAAAAGTACTTTGTTGGCTGTAAAGTGCTTTGGGACTTCTGGAGGTCATGAGGTGACTGTATAAATGCTAGTTCTTTCTTCTTTTTAACTTCCCTAGTTCTAGGCAAAGACTGAACAGCAAAGCTACATAAAACCAAAAAAACCCATGGGAATGGAATTCATCCTATCCATCATTTTAGCACAAAAACATTATCGGAAGTGCAAAATGAGAACTGAACAGGAAAATTCCCCCCTTTTCATGATATTTTAGAATTGGAGCAATTAACTTTCGAGACTTTTGTGCCTAACCAAGACTTATAATTACAATGTGCCATATGTGAAATTTTCACAAAAGCCTCTGTATGTGAAGACTTGGTAGAATGAAACAATTTCTCGTGATAAAAGCTACTTGTCTATGATTACAGAGAAAAAAAAGCCATCCTCTTGTCAAACCATACATATAATTAGTAAACAAAGCCAGCACTGCTGCACAATGGTTTACATGGAAACCACCGCTTTTAATTGTATTTGTGGTGTTTATATTCTCGTGGGTTCATATATGAAGTTTGATTAACATTGAAATAGTGGATCTGTTCAGTTCTCATTTTGCACTTCCGATAATGTTTTTGTGCTAAAATGATGGATAGGATGAATTCCATTCCCATGGGGTTTTTTTGGTTTTTATGTAGCTTTGCTGTTTGGTCTTTGCCTAGAACCGGAGAAGTTAAAAAGAAGAACTAGCATTTAAACAGTCACCTCCAGACGTCCCAAAGCACTTTACAGCCAACAAAGTACTTTTCAATGCAGTCATAGTGTGAGGAAATGTGACAGACAATTTAAACACAGCAAGGTTCCACAAACAAGAGGGAGATTATGGTGTCAGAAGAGACCCAGGTAGGTTAGTCTTTTAATTTGTTTAGGTGTCCTTGTGGGTCAGGAAGAGTAGGAATGCTCCTTCAGGTCCCACAAACAAAGCTTGGGCCTCCATTGCCCCGAGATCCGCTCACGGGGGAAGCCAGCAGTGCGTGGGAAACTGGAGATTTCAGCAGCACTTTTGTCGTTGGCTTTTTAACTCAGCTGCAGTATTTACATCTGACTTCCGGGATTCCTGAACATGGATGGGCCTGATGATAACCTGCTTCAGTCTGTTCGGCCACATTACGTAGAGAAACAGTGACAATAAGCAGCATTCACAATGCACACTGCATTGGACTCTATGCTAATGCTAGCTCAAAGCTGGATCTTTCCCTCATTTTGGAGCCTGCATCAAATGGATAGTGAAAGCCATTTCTGCTACTAAATCTGAGGTTAGGGGCATAAGGCAATCTGTTAGCAAAACTACTTTCCACTTTGAACCTGCCCTGCCAGCTATACTGATGTGTGCCCCACAGTCTGCATCAGGAGTTGTAAGAATGCATGATTTTCAGGTTAACTTACTCTACACACTTCATTTTAAAACACTGTTCAGTCGAACTAAAAAGAATAAGTAATACTTTAATCAACTTAGTTTGGCCTGGTTAGGGAAGGTATGTAATTTATCTTTATTGTTCCAGGCCAGTTACCTGATATTCACGATAAGAACTGAATTTTGTTACTTAACAAACAAATCTAGTTTGCTGCAATACCTATATGCACGCTCCTTGATAAAAACATCCCACTCCTACAGTAAGAGATGCTGCTATGAAATAGGCTCAATAACTATGTAGGAAACTCTGAATTGAATTTTGCTTCTGCTATGCTTCATTCAGGTGTTGAATAATGTTAGTCAGTAGCACAGAAAGAGAGAAACTTTCTTAAAGCATTATCGAATACCTTAAAGGCACTTATTAGATAATTTCCAGCCTGACTCGTGTTAAGGCCTTTTATATAGTTATATTCATAAATGTCTTCAACTATTGTCCACATGGAATATTACAAATAACAGAACTAACTTAAGGCTATGAAAAATACTCAGAGCTCAGCACTACGACAAGCAAGAAATAAGCCTCATAATGGCTTCAATTACTTCTGTTCACTATTTTTAGTGCATCTATTTGCATAAATTCTTGTCTGTGCCAATATAATTTACATCCAGAAGCAGAACTCATGCAGAGGAGGGAATGTCAAACAGAGTTGCAATCAAGACAGAAAATAGCGTTCAATCCACTCCAGAAAGCAGATCTGAATGGAACAAGACAGTTAAAAGCCATCTTCAACCAGTGAAGGATCTGGCAGAATGGGAGTTCACAATTGTTGCACTTACCTGTCTCTCTGACCTGCAAGAGGCAAAGGCTGAACACAGAAAGACAAATGAAGTGAAAAGATATGTTCTAAACCTCCTGTTCCATTTTCCTGGGACAATGCTGATAGGAGGTTAGAGAAAAAAATAATTAGATGATGAAGAAAAGTGAATGAAAGGTAGTGTTTAGTGTTAATTGTATATAAATTGGTTGCTAATTATATTCAGTTGGTGGGTATTAATTGGGGACTCACCTGTGCTCATATATTTAGGAGAAACTGAAAGAGGAGTTGCTGATTGGAAGTATACAACATGCAATGTGTATAAAAACCAACTCTAGTCTTCTTTCTATCACTGTTTGGCTATCTGTGTTGTGATATTTAGCCCCCTTTCCCATTGAAATGTTTTGTGGTAAGTGTGGAGTGTCATTAGAGGAATTTCCCCAGTATCTAAAAGTTCTCATGGAGCTAGAAAAAAACATAATCTAATTATTTGGCCTTGAGTTTTGGGAAAGGATGCTGTCACTCAGATTGAGTTACAGTGGATAATATTGCAGTTATCATTTTAGTTGCTGCTCCTTTCATGGTGAACTGCAGTGCAGTCTTTTGTTTGTCATACAAATTAGGCCAGATTTTGCTGTCAAAATAACAGAGGCTAATTGTGCTCAGTGTTATTTATGTGTAAGTGATACTGCAACTTCAGGGGAGGGGCAGAGTGTGGTTTAATGCCAATATCCAAAGTTGCTTTCCAGGTTGTGCAACTCCACTGTTAGCTTTGTGAAAATGACATCTCAGTCTGCCTCACCATTGTCATGCATTGAATGTCATGTAATTGTAGTAATATGTGCAGTATTTAGGACTAGTAATTAAAACACAAGTACACTTATAATGATGTGGTAAATGTTAATGACTGCCAATCAACTTTGGTACCTAACAATTATTTCCTTCAAGTTGTGAACTGTTTTAGGCAATTTTAAGAATGTCAATTTTCAAATGTTTCCTTTTTTTCTTTTTCTTTCTCATTTCAACTTTTCTTTCCTTTATTTCTCTTTTTGTATCCAATTTGACATTGAACTGCCTTTAAGTCACCCTCCTTAGCCCTTCCATTGTTTATTTCCAAGTTCTTAAATCTCATTGGTTAAGCAGATATCAGTTTGCTCTTTCTGCAACTTAGTAGGCAAAAAGGTTTGAGCTGAAGGATGTAGGGGCAAGTCTAACTAATGGCAGATGCCATTCTATGCCCTGTCACAGCAATTTCTGGCCCATTATGTATCTGAGGTAGAGATGCACATTCTTCCCAGACTCTCAACCATCCAGGTTGACAGTGAATAATGTTATTTATGCTCCGATACTCACTACTTTCCTTTTCAGTCTTCAAGCTTGTAATTCTGCAATTAGTCCATGCTCCCCTCTAGAAAAGCAGACATGTTTTGCAAACCCAATAAAATGGACATAATGAGATACTTGTTAATTTGGTGCAGAGGAGGAAGGAGTTGCTGCTTTTTATACCTTTTATCTGCCTCCAGTAGCTGGTGAGTTTTCGAAAGAATTAATTATGTGAACAGGTAGATAATTGGTGTGTTTAAGATTTTATTCTTCTAACGGGGGCAATAGTTTAAACATACTGGGGAGATAAACTTCAAACCTAAATAGTTAAATAAAACAGTGATGATGATGTGATGTGTTGTGACTGTAACATGTGGGATCTGGTGAACACCATTGTGATCCACAGCAATCACATCTGCAGTAAGCATCTGCTGCTCGAGGACCTTCGGCTCAGAGTTGACGAGCTGGAGTTTGAGCTTTGGACACTGCGATGCAACTGGGAGAAGGAAAGTTACCTTGACACTTTGTTCAAGGAGGCAGTCACACCTCTTAGGCTAGGTACTTCAGATTTGGTCCAGGGTCAGGGACAGGAGGATGTGACTGCGACTGAGGAAGATATGGGGACCCAGAAAGAGACATTGGATGAACCTCAGCCCCTACAATTGTCCAACAAGATCGAAGCTCTTGTAGCTTGTGTGGATGAGAGCAGGGACTGCAGGGTGGATGAGCAAACTGACCACAGCACTGTGGAGCAGGGGGCAGTCAAGTTGGGGGAGTTAAAAGGAATGTAGTAATAGTAGGGAACGGTTCTGTGCAGCTGAGAGCGTGAGTCCTGAAGGCTGTGGTGCCTGCCAGGGTTAAGGACATCCCCTTGGAGCTGGAGAGGAACTTGGAATGGGAGGGGAAGGATCCAATTGACATAGGCAGGACTAAGAAAGAGGTTCTGCTGAGAGGGGCTAAATTAAAAAGCAGAACCATAAAGGTAATAATCTCTGGCTTACTACCTGAACCACGAGCAAACTGGCATAGGGTAAATAAGATCAGAGATCAAAGATTTGTGTGAGAAGTAGATTTCGATTATTGGGGCATTGGCACCAGTACTGGGGAAAGAGAGCTGTACCATTGTGACAGTCTTCATCTGAACCAAGCTGGGACTAGAGCCCTGGCGAGTTGTATAACTAGGGCTGTAGAGAGGACTTTAAACTGAATAGTGGTGGGGGTGGGGTTCATATGAGGGGAGATTTGAAAAGTTAGAGACAAGGCAAAAGTGCAGGGTAGTGATCTGGGTAAAGATAACCAGAGTGACAGGAAGGGGCAGAGTGTACAAACATAAGAGTACACCAGCAAATAAGAACATAAGAAATAGGAGCAGGAGTAGGCCATTCGACCCCTTCAGCCTGCTCTACCATTCAATAAGATCATGGCTGATCTGATGTGGCCTTAACTCCACTTTCCTGCCTGCACCCCACCCCCTTGTATCCCTTGACTCCCTTGTAGATCAAAAATCTGTCTAACTCCGCCTTAAATATATTAAATCACCCAGCCTCTACTGCTCTCTGAAGTAGAGAATTCCAAAAATTAACAACCCTCAGAAGAAATTCCTCCTCATCTCCCTCTTTAAAAGGGAGATCCCTTATTTTGAAACTGTGCCACCTAGTTCTAGATTTCTGCAAGGGGTAAAACATCCTCTCAGCAATAACCCTGTCAAGCTCCCTCAAATCACCTCTCATTCTTCTGAACTCCAATGAGTATAAATCCAATCTGCTCAACATTTTCTCATATGACAACCCCCGTCATCCCAGGACTCAGCCTAGTGAACCTTCTCTAAACTGCTTCCAATGCAAGTATATCCCTTCAGTAAGGAGACAAAAACTGTATGCAGTCCTCTAGGTGCAGTCTCACAATGCCCTGTACAGTTGTAGCAAGACTTCCCTACTTTTATACTCCAACCCCCTCGCAACAAAGGCCAGCATTCCATTTGCCTTCCTAATTACTTGCTGTACCTGCATGCTAACTTTTTTTGTGGTTCATCTTCAAAGACACACAGATCCCTCTAACACAGCATTCTGCAGTCTCTCTCCATGTAAATAATATACTTTCCTATTCTTCCTGCCAAAATGGACAACCTCATATTTTCCCACATATTGCATCTGTCAAATTATTGCCCACTCATTTAACCTATCTCTATCTCTTTGCAGACACTTTGCGTCCTCCTCACCACTTGCTTTCCCACTTATCTTTCTATTCTCAGCAAATTTGACCATAATACACTCGGTCCCTTCATCCAAGTCATTAATATAGATCATAAATAGTTGAGGCCCCAGCACTGATCCCTGTGGCACTCCCACTAGTTACAGTTTGCCAACCTGAAAATTCCCCATTTATCCTGATTCTCCGTTTCCTGTTAATTAGCCAATCCTCTATCCATGCTACTATATTACCCTCCACTATTTCCCCCCCCCCCCCCCCCCCCCCCCATGTTTGATGCCATGAGACTTCATGGGGTCCGGAGTCGATTGTTGAGGAAATTAAGGTAACTAAACAGTAGAGAAAAAGCACTGGAGAAACTCGAGGGACAAAAATTTGACAAATCCCCGGCCTACATCTTAGGGCTGTAACAGAGATAGCTGCAGAGACAGTGGATGTGCTGGCTATGATTTTTCCAAAATTCCCTAGATTCTGGAATCGTCCCAGCAGATCGGAAGTTAGTAAATGTAACACTGCTATTTGAGAGAGGAGGGAGGGGAAAACAGAACTACAGGCCAGTTAGTCTGACACCAGTCATTGGGAAGGTGCTGGAATCTATTAAGGAAGTATTAACAATGCACTTAGAAAAATATAGTATGATTAGAACAAGTCAACATAGTTCTACGAAAGGGAAATCCCATTTGATAAATTTATTATAGATTTTTGAGAGTGTAACTAGTAGGGTAGATAAAGGGAACAAATAGGTGTAGTATACCTGGATTTCCAAAAGCATTCGAAAAGGTGGCACATAAAAGCTTAATATGCAAGATAAGGGCCTAGGGAGTTGGGAGTGATATATTAGCATGGATAGAAAATTGGTTAATAGACAGGAAGCAGAGAGTAGGGATAAATGGGGCATTTTCAAGTTGGCACACTATGACTAGTAGAGTGTTGCAGGGATCAGTGCTGGAGCCTCAGCTATTTACAATCTATATTAATGACTTAGACGAGGAGACAAAGAGTAATGCATTTATGTTTGATGATGATACAAAGGTAGCTGGGAATGCAAGCTGTGAAGAGGACACAGAGGCTGCAAAGAGCTATAGACAGGTTAAGTGAGTGGGCAACAAGTTGCAGATGAGTATAATATGAGGAAGTGTGTGGTTATTCACTTTTGTTGTAGGAATAGAAAAGCAGAATAATTTTTAAGAGGAGTGAAACTTGTGAATCATGATGTTTAGAGAGACTTGGATGTACTCGTACGAGGAACACGAAATGTTAGCATGCAGTTACAGCAAACAATTAGGAAAGCAAATGGCATGTTGGTCTTTATTGCAAGGGGATTGGAGTACAAGAATAAAGAAGCCCTGCTACAATTACATGGAGATTTGGTAAAACCACACCTAGAATACTGTGTGCAATTTTGGTCTCCATATTTAAGGAAGGATATACTTACATTGGAGCTGGTACAGTGAAGGTTCACTAGGGCCCTGGGATGAGAAGGTTGTCCTATGATAGGCTGAGTAAATTGGGTCCATGTTCTCTGGAGTTTGATAGAATGAGAGGTGATCTCATTGGAACATTCAAGATTATGCAGGGGCTTGAAAGGTAGATACTGAGACCTCGTTTCCCCTGACTGAAGAATCTGGACCAAAGGGGCACCATTTCAGGATAAGGGGCCAATCATTTCGGACTGAGATGAGGAGAAATTTCTTCACTCAAAGGGCTGTGAATCTTTGGAATTCTCGACCCCAGAGGGTTGTGGATGCTCCAATGTTGAATATGTTGAAGGGTGAGATAGACAGAGTTTTGGTCTTTCAGGACATCAAGGGATGTGGGGAGCAGGTGGGAAAGTGGAATTGAGCCCCAAAATCAACTATGATCATATTGAATGGCAGGGCAGACTTGATGGGCTGTATGATCTACTCCTGCTCCTATTTCTTATGTTCTGATCTTTTGCTATGAAGCTTAATGTATAATTGTTCAAACCCATACTCTTTTTTTTTTTTTGTTATTTGTCCATTTTAGTATTGGTCCACATAGACCACATAATTTTTAAGTGTTATCATTAGGCATGAATATCCTTAATGAGTGCTTTAGCACACATGCACTCTAAAATTAAACATTGTGGTTATTAACAGATCAATTTATCTGAAAGTTGGCAAATATATCAATATAATTAATATAGCAAAAATGTATATTAAAAGAGAATTGTTGCAATGTAATTGATGAAGTTTCAAATTTTTAACCTAACTGAGTCCAGTGATTTGTTTGATCAGAAAGATTAACACTTCGGTTTTGTTTTGGACTGCAATCTTCAGCTTTTTATCCATTGGAACAAAAAAAAATCAAATAAAAATAATTAATCTATAATTTTGTTTTCTATATATTTAATCTATTATAATTATCCAGCTAAGCTCCTCCACACTCATTAGCCAATTTTGTTTTAGAAACCAGTGACTTTTCTACTAGCTGGGACACTAACCTCAAACTGTAGCAATGGGTGAGCTCAGTTTGATTTTTTTTGGATTGGCTGTCAAATAAAGCTCAAGTGAACATCTCAAGGTCAGCAGACAAGAGAACAAATAAACCACATTATCAAGACAACAACTTGAACTTATTTAGTGACTTCAATTATAGCACAACATCCAAAGACACTTCACAAAAAGATATGGAAAACAGACAAACCACCACGTGATACGAATCATGAAACGCTGACAACACATGTGAAGTGAAAGTTGTTTGTAATGATTATGTGATTTACTTCACTTTCCAATCGTTTATAATTGGCATGCAGGCAGATTTCCAAACTCCTATTTCATAACACAGGATATATTTTTCTCTTTGTGCAAAGTTAAAAGCAATTCTCTTTAAAGTGACATTTCTAATAGAAACTTAATAAAAGAATTTTCTTCAACTTTGCGCAGAGAGGTAAATTTTGGCAGGTATTTGGAAGGAAACAGCAAACAGCGTAATGCAACCATGTGAAACATTCAGGTGCTCACTGGGCCTTTTTCAAATTGATGATATCTGACTATCTTCAGATATAACACCACTGTGAAACATATGAAATAGGATAAAACATATGAAATAGGAGCTGGAGTAGGCCATTTGGCTCTTAAAGCCTGCTCTGCCATTCAACAAGATCAGTGCTGATCTTCTACCTCAACTCCACCTTCCCACACTACCCCCATATCCCTTAACTCCCTTCGTATGCAAAAATCTATCAACCCCTGTCTTGTGTATATACTCAAAGACTGAGCATCCACAACTCTCTGGGGTAGAAAATTCCAAAGATTCACAAACCTTTGAGTGAAGAAATTTCTCCTCAACTCAGTCCTAAATAGCCAACTCTTTATTCCGAGACTGTGACCCCATGTTCTAAATTCCCCAACGAGGAGAAATATTTTCTCAGCATCTACCCTGTCAAGACGATGAAAAATATTGTAGATTGCCATTAGTTCACTTCTCATTCTTCTAAACTCTAGGGACTATTGGACTTATCTACTGAGGGAGGCGGTGGCACAGTGGTATTGTCGTTGGACTAGTAACCCAGAGACCCAGGGTATTGATCTGGGGACATGGGTTGGAATCCCACCACAGCAGAAGGTGGGATTTGAATTCGATTAATAAATCTGGAATTAAAAGCTAGTCTAATGATGGCCATGAAACCATTGTCGATTGTTGTCACTAATGTCCTTTAGGGAAGGAAATCTGCTGTCTTTACCTGATCTGGCCTACATGTGACTCCAGACCCACAACAATGTGGTTGACTCTTACATGCAATCTGAAATGGCCTAGCAAGCCACTCAGTTGTGTCTTACCGCTACGAAGTCAATAAAAAAGAATG
The DNA here is from genome assembly GCF_036365525.1 of Heterodontus francisci. NCBI lineage: Eukaryota > Metazoa > Chordata > Chondrichthyes > Heterodontiformes > Heterodontidae > Heterodontus > Heterodontus francisci. Next base: position 32,405,791 of record NC_090385.1, on the reverse strand, counting down.
AAACCAGACGGACCACCCGGAATTGACCTAGGCACCGGAAACGGCAATGGCAAACCCAGCCCTGTCGACCCTGCAAAGTCCTCCTTACTAACATCTGGGGGCTTGTGCCAAAGTTGGGAGAGCTGTCCCACAGACTAGTCAAGCAACAGCCTAACATAGTCATACTCACAGAATCATACCTGACAATGTCTCAGACACTGCCATCACCATCCCTGGGTATTTCCTGTCCCACCGGCAGGACAGACCCAGCAGAGGTGGCAGCATGGTGGTATATCGTCGGGAGGGAGTTGACCTGGGAGTCCTCAACATCAACTCTGGACCCCATGAAGTCTCATGGCATCAGGTCAAACATGGGCAAGGAAACCTCCTGCTGATTACCACCTACCGCCCTCCCTCAGCTGATGAGTCAGTACTCCTCCATGTTGAATACCAATTGGAGGAAGCACTGAGGGTGGCAAGGGCACAGAATGTACTCTGGGTGGGGGTCTTCAATGTCCATCACCAAGAGTGGCTCGGCAGCACCACTACTGACTGAGATGGCTGAGTCCTAAAGGACATAGCTGTTAGACTGGGTATGCAGCAGGCAGTGAGGGAACCAAGAAGAGGGAAAAACATACTTGACCTTGTCCTCACCAATCTGCCTGCCACAGATGCATCTGTCCATGACAGTATTGGTAGGAGTGACCGCCGCACAGTCCTTGTGGAGACGAAATCCCACCGTCACATTGAGGATACCCTCCATCGTGTTGTCTGGCACTACCACTGTGCTAAATGGGATAGATTTTGAACAGATCTAGCAATGCAAAACTGGGCATCCATGAGGCACTGTGGGCCAGCAGCAGCAGCAGAATTGTATTCAACGACAATTTGTAACCTCATGGCTCACCATATCACCCACTCTACCATTACCATTAAGCCAGGAGACCAACCCTGGTTCAATGAAGAGTACAGGAGGGCATGCCAGGAGCAGCACCAGGCATACCTCAAAATGAAGTGTCAACCTGGTGAAGCAACCAGACAGGGCTACATGTGTGCCAAACTGCATAATTAGCATGCAACAGACAGAGCTAAGCGATCCCATAACCAATGGATCAGATCTAAGCTCTGCAATCCTGTCATGTCCAGCTGTGAATGATGGTGGACAATTAACTGGAAGAGGTGGCTCCACAAATATCCCCATCCTCAATGATGGGGGAGCCCAGCACATCAGTGCAAAAGATAAGGCTGAAGCATTTGCAACAATCTTCAGCCAGAAGTGCTGAGTTGATGATCCATCTCGGCCTCCTCCTGAAGTGCCCAGCATCACAGATGCCAGACTTCAGCCAATTCGATTCACTCCGCGTGATATCAAGCAACGACTGAAGGCACTGGATACTGCAAAGGCTATGGGCCCTAGCAATATTCCGGCAATGGTACTGATGGCCTGTGCTCCAGAATTTGCCGCAGCCCTAACCAAGCTGTTCCAGTACAGCTACAACACTGGCATCCACCCAGCAATGTGGAAAATGTCCTGTTCAGAAAAAGCAGGGCAAGTCTAATTACCGCCCCATCAGTCTACTCTCGATCATCAATAAGGTGATGGAAGGTGTCATCAACAGTGGCATCACATGGCATTTGCTTAACAATAACCTGCTCAGTGATGCTCAGTTTGGATTTCATCAGGGCCACTCAGTTCTTGGCCTCAGTACAGCCTTGGTTCAAACATGGACAAAAGAGCTGAACACAAGAGGTGAGGTGAGAGTGACTGCCCTTGACATCAAGGTAGCATTTGATGGAGTATGGCATCAAGGAGCTCTAGCAAAACTGAAGTCAATGGGAATCAAGGGGAAAACCCTCCACTGGTTGGAGTCATAACTAGCGCAAAGGAAGATGGTTGTGGTTGTTTGAGGTCAATCATCTCAGCTCCAGGATATCACTGCAGAGTGCCTCTGGGTAGAGTGCTAGGCCCAACCATCTTCAGCTGCTTCATCAATGACCTTCCTTCAATCATAAGGTCAGAAGGTCAGCAACATTCGCGACTCCTCAGATACTGAAGCAGTCCGTGCAGAAATGCAACAAGACCTGGACAATATCCAGGCTTGGGCTGATAAGTGGCAAGTAACATTCACACCACACAAGTACCAGGCAATGACCATCTTCAACAAGACAGAATCTAACCATCTCCCCTTGACATTCAATGGCATTACCATCATTGAATCCCCCACTATCAACATCCTAGTGGCTACCATTGACCAGAAACTGAACTGGAGTAGCCATATAAATACCGTGGCTACAAGAGCAGGTCAGAGGCTAGGAATCCTGCAGCGAGTAACTCACCTCCTGACTCCCCAAAGCCTGTCCACCATCTACAGGGCACAAGTCAGGAGTGTGATGTAATACTCTCCACATGCCTGGATGGGTGCAGCTCCAACAACACTCAAGAAGCTCGACACCATCCAGGACAAAGCAGCCTGCTTTATTGGCACCCCATCCATAAACATTCACTCCCTCCACCACTGACACACAGTGGCAGCAGCGTGTACCATCTACAAGATGCACTGCAACAACCCACCAAGGCTCCTTAGACAGCACCTTCCAAACCCACAACCTATACCAACTAGAAGGACAAGGGCAGCAACTGCATGGGAGCACCACCACCTGCAAGTTCACTTCCAAGTCACGCACCATCCTGACTTGGAACTATTTCGCCGTTCCTTCACTGTCACTGGGTCAAAATCCTGGAACTCCCTTCCTAACAGCATTATGGGTGTTCGTACCTCACATGAACTGCAGCGGTTCAAGAAGGCAGCTCACCATCACCATCTCAAGGGCAATTGGGGATGGGCAATAGATGCTGGCCTAGTCAGTGACTCCCATATCCCATGAATGAATAAATGAATTTAAAAAAAATCTCTCCTCATAGGATAATCCCCTCATCCCAGGAACCAGTCTAGTGAACCTTCTTTGCAATCCCTCGAGAGCAAGTATGTCCTTCCTTAAGTAAGGAGACCATAATTGCACACAGTGGATTTATGGTCTCCCTGGACATGGGCTAGGAGGTGGGGAAGCCCATAGAATTGCAACGGAGGCAGGAGGTGGAGGGCCCTCCGCCATCCAGTCGCACCGGAATTTAGTAGTATAGGCCGATGATGGCCTTCCTGCCCAGAGGCCAATTGAGACCCTTAAAATGCTTAATATCAGCCACTTAAAAGCCTCTTCCCCATCTGCCAAGCAGGGAGGCCACCCAGTAAAATGGGGGGATCTTCCCACAGGCTTAGAGTTGCGGGCCTCCTCCATGGGCAATCTGTGGTCCACTGAGGGCCCCCAGCAGGAAGCAACCACCTCTCCCCCTGCACTCAACACCCACCCTTCCTCCCTCCCTCCATCCCTGGCCCTACTGGACTGGCCCCAGCGACCCTGCCTCACTTACCTGAGGTCTGGGTGTCCAGCAATGGACCTTGTTCCAAGGCCTCATGTAGTATCAGCAGTGGTCACCACTGCCAGTGACTGCAGATACTATTGAGCTGCCGGCACTCTGGCTCTTGGAGGTAGGATCCACATCTTTATCGGGATGGGGGATCCTGGTGCTGGACTGTTAATTGCCCGAGCCCCATTAAATAGAACAGGAGGTGGGACTCCAAATGGCTGAGGCAGGGTTCCCACTCCCTTTTCAGCCTGGCACTGGGAGCCCCGCCCACTCCACTAGATCCTGCTCGATGAGCTGGATTTCGTCAAACCAGCAGGGCTCCCGGCGCTGGGCTGAAAAGGCAATGAGAACTCCGCCTCAGCCATGTGGAGCCCCTGGCACAATTATATAGGGTTGAGGCACTTAAATGCTCAGCCTCCAAGAGCTGCCAGCCAATCTGAGGTCCGGCAGCTCAGTACTATCGCAGTGTCACCAGGAGCTGTGGCCACTGCGGGTACTACATGAGGCCTGAAATCAGGAGTCCGGAGAGAAGGTAAGTGAGGAAGCGCCGCCAGGGCAATTCTGGCAGGTCCCAGCGAAGGGATGGAATTTGGGCTATGAGTGTGGGGGGCATGTTAAGGGAAGTGGGTTATTTGCCACCAGGGGCCCTCTGTGGGCCACAGATTGCCCATGGCGGAGACCCCCACCCCGCAAGCTCACAGGGAGGTTGCTTCATTTGACTGGGTAACCCCCTCGCATGGGGGAGGCCACTTAATTTCAGCAGCGACAGGAAGAGGCCCTTAAGTGGCCACTTAAGGGCCTCGATTGGCCTCTGGGCATGAAGGCCGACTACGGCCTTTCCCACCCCGGACTTATTCATGTTGGAAAGGGAAGATGAGAGAACTCCACACCTCGCCTTCTGCCGCAATTCTATGGGCCCTCCCACCTCCTAGACCATCTCCGGGGTGACCATTAAATCCAGCCCAGTACTCCAGATGTGGCCTCACTATTGCCCTGTATTATTGTAGTAAGACTTCTTTACTCTTATACTCCAATCCCTTTGTAACAAAAGCTAACGACCATTTGCCTTCTGAATTGCTTGTTGTGCCTGCATGTTACGAACATACAAACATACAAATTAGGAGCAGAAGGGACGGCACAGTGGTTAGCACCGCAGCCTCACAGCTCCAGCGACCCGGGTTCGGTTCTGGCTGCTGCCTGTATGGAGTTTGCAAGTTCTGCCAGGTCCTCCAGTTTCCTCCAAAGACTTGTAGGTTGATAGGTAAATTGGTCATTGTAAATTGCCCCTAATGTAGGTAGTTGGTAGGAGAATTGAGGGAAGGTGGGGATGTGGGGAATATGGGATTAATGTAGGATTAGTATAAAAGGGTGGTTGTTGGTCAGCACAGACTCGGTGGGCCGAAGGGCCTGTTTCAGTGCTCCATGACTCTAAGTAGGCCCCTCGAGCCTACTTCACCATTCAACTAGATCATGGCTGATCTGATTGTAACCTCAACTCCACATTCCTGCCTACCCCCAATAACCTTTCACCCCCTTGCTTATCAAGAATCTATCTACCTCTGCTTTAAAACTGTTCAAAGATTCTGCTTCCATCACCTTTTTGAGGAAAGAATTCCAAAGACTCACGACCCTCTGAGAGAAAAAATTTCTCCTCATCTCTGTCTTAAAAGGGTGACCCTTTATTTTTAAACAGTGACCACTAGTTCTAGATTCCCCCACAAGAGGAAACATCCTTTCTACATCCACCCTGTCAAGACCCCTCAGAATCTGATATATGTTTCAATCAAGTCACCTCTTACACTTCTAAATTCCAGTAGATACAACTCAGCCATTCCAGGTATTAGTTCAGTAAACCTTCTCTGAACTGTTCCAAATGCATTTACATCCTTCCTTAAATAAGGAGACCAGTGGTGTACACAGTATTCCAGATGTGGTCTCACCAATGCCCTGTATAGCTGAAGCATAATCTCCCTACTTTTGTATTCAATTCCCCTCGCAATAAACAATAACATTCTATTAGCTTTCCTAATTACATGCTGAACCTGTACACTATCCTTTTGTGATTCATGCTCTAGAACACCCAGATCCCTCTGCATCTCAGAGCTCTGCAATCTCTCACCATTTAGGTAATATGCTTCTTTTTTATTCTTCCTGCCAAAATGGACAATTTCATATTTTCCCACATCATATTCCATTTGACCGATCTTTTCCCACTCACTTAACCTATGTATATCCCTTTGTAGCCTCCTTATGTCTTCTTTACAACTTACTTTCCTACCTATCTTTGTGTCATCAGCAAATTTAGCAATCATACCTTCGGTCCCTTCATGCAAGTCATTTATATAAATTGTAAAAAGTTGAGGCCCCAGCACTGATCCCTGTGGCATACAACTCATTACATCTTGCCAACCTGAAAATGACCTATTTATTCCTACTCTCTGTTTCCTGTTAGCTGGCCAATCTTCTATCCATGTCAAAATGTTCCCCGCTACACCATGAGCTTTTATTTTCCGCAAAAGCCTTTGATGTGGCACCTTATCAAATGCCTTCTGGACATTCACCGGTTCCCCTTCATCGACAGCATATGTTACTTCTTCAAAGAACTCCAATAAATTGGGTAAACATGATTTCCCTTTCACAAAACCATGTTGACTCTGCCTGGTTACCTTGAATTTTTCTGAATGCCCTGCTCGAATGTCTTTAATAATAGCTTCTAACATTTTCCCTATGACATATCTTAAGCTAACTGGCCTTTAGTTTCCTGCTTTCTGTCTCCCTCCCTTTTTGAATAAAGGAATTACATTGGCTATTTTCCAATCGAATGGAACCTTCCTCGAATCTAGGGGAATTTGGAAAATTCAAATCAATGCATCAACTATCTCACTAGCCACTTCTTTTGAGACCCTAGGATGAAGTCCATCAGGACCCGGGGACTTGACAGCCCGCAGCTCCAACAATCTTCTTAATACTACTTCCCTGGTGGCTGTAATTTTCTTGGGTTCCTCCTTCCCTTCCATTTCCTGATTTACAGCTAATACTGGATGTTACTTGTATCCTCTATGGTGAAGCCCGATGCAAAATACCTGTTCAATTCATCTGCCATCACCTTATTTTGCCATATTAATTCCCCAGATTCACTTTGTATAGGACCAACGCTCACCTAGTTAACTCTTTTTAAAATATCTTTTAAAACTCTTACCATCTGTTTTTATATTACTAGCCAGCTTTCTCTCATACTCTAATTTTTCCCTCCTTATTAATCTTTCAGTCACTCTTTGCTGCTTTTTATATTCTGTCCAATCTTCTGAGCTGCCACCCATCTTTGCGCAATTATATGCTTTTTCTTTAAGTTTGATACTATCTTTTTTAGTTAACCACGGATGGTGGGTCCTCCCCTTTGAATTTTTCTTTCTCATTGGAATCTAGCTATTCTGTGTATTCCGAAACATCCCCTTAAATGTCTGCCACTGCATCTCTATTGACCTATCGCTGAACCTACTTTGCCAGTTCACTTTTTTTAGCTCTGCTTTCATGCCCTCATAGTTGCCCTTATTTAAGTTTAAAATACTAATTTTAGATCCACTCTTCTCTCCCTCAAACTGAACGTAAAGCTCAGTCATATTATAATCACTGCTGCCTAGGGGCGCCTTCACTATGAGGTCATGTTAACTTTCTGTGATTCATGTACAAGGACACACAGCTCTCTCTGAATGTAAATAGTTTCCATTCCCTCACCAACCAGAAAATATTCTGCTTCTTTAATTTTCCTACCAAAATGAATAATTTCACACTTCACCACATTGGGGATGATTTTATGCTCACCCCATGGCAAGGTTGGAAGCAGGAGAGCATTTAATCAGGCGGGATGGTGATCCGTGGATGGCCTTCCCACCCCACCACCAATTGAGGCCCTTAAGTGGGCAATTAATGCCTAATTAATGGCTTCATCACACCTCTACTGGTATTAATCCAGCAACAGGAAGGCCTGTCACCACGCGGGAAGCATGCCAAGCAAATACCTGCAGGTTGCTTGCCGGTTCCGGGGGTGGGGTGGTCTCTCGTTCAAAGGCACTTAGTGCCTGATCAAGGGACCCAGCATGGGGAAGGGGGGAGGGGGCCCGCTGACAGCCACTCCCACCCTTGCTTTTGTGCCCCCTACTACCCCCTCCCCCGTGACCGCCCCACCCTGTGAAACCCCTCCCGCCATGATTCACCTGTGGTCTGGGTCTCTCAACGATCCTGGGCCATGGGTAGGTGCTCTACCTGCAGTGGTCTGCAGTCTCCACAGTGGCGCTGCTCAGTAAAAGAGCTGCCAGCCTCTGCAGGTGGGATTTCTGTCGCCGGGGTCCTTCATCTCAGGGAAGACCTGCTGCTGTCCACTTAAGTGCCTAATTGCACATAATGCAGCGGGCGTTCATCAGACGAGGTAATGCAGGGGGTCTTACTGGCTCTTCAGCTGGTGGCCAAGACCCCTGTTGCCGACATAAAATTCCCCCCCATTGTATCGCATCTGCTATGTTCTTGCTCACTCACCCAAACTGCCAACATCTCTTTCCAACTGCTTTGCATCGCCCTTATTGCTAATCCCAACCCCCCCCCAAACTTTGTTTTGTCAACAAACTTGGATATGTTACAATCAGTCCTCTCATCTAAGTCACTAATATAGATCACCAGATGCACTGCTCATTTGCATTAAACCGTTCTTTGCTGGAATGTGGAAATTTCAATGAATTCAAAACAACTTGCCTTTATACAATGACTTTAATGTCGTAAAATGTTCTGAAGTGCTTCACAGAGATGCAAACAAAGAATGGACCATGAGCCAAAGAAAGAGATATTAGAAGGTGTCACGAAAAAGGCTGGAATATAAAGGTTGATTTTAAAGGAAGGGTACAGAGAGGTGGAAGGAATGACAGAGCATGGGGTCTGCGCAGCTGAGGGCAAGGCTGCCATTTGTGGGTCGCAACGAGGGAAGATACACAAGAGGCCAGAGACAGCTGCACAAAGAGCTTGGGAGGGAGAGTTGCGGGACTGGAGATGGAGTGGGGCAAGTCTAAGATTGGATGTAAGCACACGATGTAAGAGATTTTTAAATTTGAGGTGTTGGGAAACCAGGGACTGAATTGTCATCCAGAGATGGGAAACAGGAACCGGGTTTGTTTTCGGGTCAGAAACCCACCTCCAATGGGAAACTGGTTAAAGTTAAGATTTTCATGTAGGGAAGCCCTTAATTGCTATGGAGATGGGTTTCCTGTCCACTTAGAGCCAGTGGGGGCAGGAAAGGTCAGATAAAGTGTGGAACTCATTTAGACTCCCACAGCAGCCATGACTGAGGCTGTTGGTTGTCCTGAGGGAGAGATCTGTGGTTTGTACCAAAATCTTCCGCTGCACCAGAGGGAAGCGCCATGTCACAGGGGAGCTGGAGGCCTGGCACCCAGGCAGGTCAGCCCCTCGCTTCATCAGTGCTAACCTGGATCTAATGCCGGAGGCCATGAGGGAGAGGAGGGAGGTCCTCTTCCCAGAGGGTGGCAGGAGGAGGCCATGTCGTCATGCAACAGGGGCACCTCTTCATTCAGCATAATCTCCCTCTGATCCCTCTTCACCCTCCTCTGCCACCTCATTCTTTTGCTCCTCCCCCCTTGAGGGTTCTCTTTCCAGAGTCTCATTGTCCTCAAGGTCCCCACCTCTCTGCAGGGTCATGAAATGGAGAGCACAGCAAACCGCCACAATGACGAAGACCCTTGCAAGAGGGTATTGGAGGGCACCATGAGACTGGTTCAGGCACTGGAATTGTATCCTCACAAGCATGAAGCACGGAGGTGGTATTGGTTGCATCACCTCCGTGCTTCTGTCTGAGAGATGTCATTAGCCATCTTCTCAAGGCATACCCCTTGTCCGCTTAGATCCATCCATCTTTGCACTTTGGGGGTTGGAGTGAAGATCTGAGGCAGCCTGGACTGGTGGAGGATGAAGGAGTCATGGCCACTGCCAGGGAAAGCGAGTGCACACATGTTGTGGTCACAGACCAATTGAATGTTGAGGGATTGGAAGCCCTTCCTGCTGATGGATCTCACTGGCTAATTGCTGGGTTCCTTGTTGGCCGCTTGGATGCAATCAATGGTGACCTGCACATGGGCGAATCCAGTGATGGAGGCAAAACCCAAAGTGCTCTGTCCCTGCAAGGCAGTGTCTGTGGTTAAGTGAATGTGTTGTCCATCTCTGGCAAATAGGACAACAATGACCCGCATGATGCAGTGGCAGCTAGCCATTTTTGCGATGCCATTAAGCTCTGCGGCTGAATCTTGGAAGGAGCCAGAAGGGAAAAATTTCAAGACCACAGTGACTTTGAGGGCCACCGGCAGGACATGGCGACCAGTGCTGCAAAGCCTTCAACAATGAAGGCACAGTTGGCTGTGACTGTCTACCTGGAGAGTTGCAGTCTCCTGTGGCATTGCTTCTCAGTCACCTCCAGGTACCTCTGTCTTTCGCAGTAGATCCTGTCTTGAGGGCTTGACCTCTGTTGCTTTCCTGCCCTTCTTTCCTCTCCCATGCGCTCCTGATGCCCAGGGTTCTGCCCTTCCTGTGGAGGATGTTGCCCCTCATTGCCACTGGCCCCAAAATCTGACCATCGTGCTCCCATTACCAGCTGGAGCCTTCATTCTGGGCAGGCAGAATAATTCTGCCCAATTATTCTTGGCAGCCTTGCTCCCTGTTCTTCTGCCCCCACGATGCCAGGGATGTGCTGACCCTGTTCAAAGCCTGAGCACTGAGTGCCAACCTTCTCTGCCACCTGTGCAGCACCAAGGGCACCCCCTTACCAAGTGCTGAGTCCCCCTTTACCCCGTTGACCCTCTTATGGGCTAGAACAATGGCCTTGGACAGCCATGACTGGCTCCCCACTGTACCCATCTGCCTTCAGCTGATCTGTGTGTCCCTTTAATAATTTAAAACTCATATCTTGACAAGCACTTAACGAGCTTTTAAACAGCTTTAATTGGCCTCAGTTGGGAGGAGAGCAGGATTCCTGTCCCGCCCTCCCCTCCTGGCGTTATTGCTAGTGCCAGGAACGGCACCTTGAAATTGACACAGCGTCTGGCACCAGTATTTTCGGGTGCTCCCCCACCCTCCCCCACCCCGCCTCCGTTCCCAACTTCATGTTATGGATTTTCCAGACAGCATACACTTCAGTGTAACATAGAAACTGTTTACCTCTCAAGATTTGCATTACTGTAACGGCAAAAGTATTTAAATCCAATTTCTGTTTTATATTACTTTATAATGCAATGTATTAGAGTGCAGAATGAACTTGGCGCAATGTGTTATAGACATGCAGAAAATGCATATATTGTATTATATATTATATATTATGTATTATATATTGCATATTTGGTGTATGTTTTAATTTGACATAGTAATAAATCTATAGTCTTCACAGGGTTAATTTTCTTCAGTTTTAAAAGCTGTTGCTGCAAATCTCTTGTTCGTGGGCTAGGATTAGAGAAATCTAATGGTTTCCAGCTAAAATGAGCTCTGCATCTTGTATTGATTGGATATTTAGTTACTCAAAGGCATTATTGATTACAAAATACATTTTATAAGAATTTTGGAGAGTGCATTTCAGTTCTTTAGATTGATTGGGTAATAGAAATTGTGAGTGTGTTTTTGGTTTAATGAATCCTTTTCCATTCGGAAAACACAGCCTTGCTGAATGAAAAGTAATGATCGCACCCTCCAAACAAATGCTTGCTTATTATTCTGAATTCAGTGAGACATGGTAACTGCTTTTCAGGTTACCTAGCAAATACGAGCAAGAAATTGATGTCCCATTAATCAAGCTTGGATTTTTTTCCCCCCAGTATCCCAATGCAGTCATCAAATACATGACCGAACTGGTTTACATTGTTGAACAGTTTCATAGTTGTATTGATTCCTGACTGAGAACAGTAATTTATTTTTTCTGAACTTACTAGGGAGGCAGGAAAGTTCGTGCTTAGTTTCCACTTGATGAAAGAAGGAGGATTGCTGAAAGTGAACAACTTTGTGAACTAGATATATGAAACATTTTTCATCCCAACAGTTTCAGCTTTGCATTGAAGCAAATGATGAGCTATACCCTTGGTGTGAAAAAAGTGGACAAGGAATTGCACCAAATTGAATTTAGGCACATGATGTGAGATTATTTTGAATAGATAGTCTGGCATGACTTTGCCTTCACGTAATCTATAGTAAGCTACAACTAGTGTGAATGTTTTTAATGTAATTATTGTCCTTTTTAATTCTTGCAGAGAGTTGACTGTTCCACTAGCTCTTTACTAACATAATTTAACTGGCATTCAGATGCTATTGAGCAGAACCCTTGCCCCTATGTATAGAACTCCATTCCCCTGGATGAGAGAGTGGTGTGGACTTAGCAGTATAACTCAGGTCTGCCAGCTCCATGTCGTCATATTCAGTCACTGGCCTCAAAGCATATCTGTAGGTGTAAACTTGGTCCAGTGGTAGCCCCCTTGTATCTGATTCAGAATATCATGGTTTCAGGTCCCACTCCAGAAACTTGAGCACATAACTGACACTGACATTTCAATGTACTACTGAGGAAGAACTGCATTTTGGAGGTATGTGTTTTATGGCATGTATGTTTTTGTGTGGGCTTATGTGAGAGTGGGTAAGAAGGACAAGATGCAAAAGCAAGATGATATTAGGCTTGAGCATACTAGAGGTCTGAAGCTTCATCGCCCCATCTTCCTCCATGAATGTATATTTAAGAACGTACAGGGTGTCCTTCAAGGCAGTTAAGGTCTTGTGATGTCTGAGCTTTTCTCTAGTCCACGTCTGTTTTCTTGTGTTGTATGCCATCTCGTTAAAGTGTACCCTGGTAAATTACAACAACAACAACTTGTATTTATATAGTGCCTTTATTGTAATAAAATGTCCCAAGCTTCACAGGGGCATTATAAGACACAATATGACACTGAGCCATATTACAAGGTATTAGGGCAGATGGCCAAAAGCTTGGTCAAAGAGGTAGGTTTTATGGAGCATCTTAAAGGAGGAAAGCGAGGTAGAGAGGTGGAAAAATTTAAGGAGGAAATTTCAGAGCTTAGGATCCAGGCAGCTGAAGACCTGGCCACCAATGGTGGAGCAATTAAAATCAGGGATGCTCAGGAAGCCAGAATTAGAAGAGCACAGATATCTTGGAGGGTGGTGCAGTTTGAGGAGATTACAAGGATAGGGAGGGGCGTGGCCATGGAGAGATTTGAAAAGAAGGATGAGGCGTTGCTTAATCAGGAGTAACGTAGGTCACTGAGCACAGGGGTGATGGGTGAACAGAACTTAGTGCGAGTTTGAACATGGGCAACAGAGTTTTGGATGGCATCAAGTTTATGGAGGGTAGAATGTGGGAGACCAGTGCATTGGAATAGTCAGATTTAGAGGTAACAAAGACATGGACGAGGGTTTCAGCAGCAGATAAGCTGAGTCAGAGGCAGAGTCGGGCAATGGTGGAGAGTTGGAAATAAGTGGTCGTAGTGATGGTGCGATTATATGGTTAGTAGCTCATCCCAGGGTCAAATATGACAGTACAGTTGCAGGAAAAGTTTGAAGGAGCTGTAATGTTAAGGGAGGAATTGGCATGGGCCAGCAGTAAATGTGGAACCAACTAACAAGCAAGACTTTGTAACATGTAGTTTTAGCCACAGATTTAGTAAGCGATAATGTTGGGTAGACTTTCCTTGCAGTTTCCTTAAGGTGTAATCTTTTGTACTGCACCTGTTTTAAAGTCATGTTAATATTCTACACAACATTGATACAAAAGCAAAATAACTGTGAATGCTGAAAAATTGAAATAAGAACAGAAGATGCTGGAAATATTCAGCGGGCCTGGCAGCGTCTGTGGAAAGGTCAATGAACATTTCAGGTCAATGAACTTTGATCTGAAAATTCTTGAATTTTCTGTTTTTATTGCACAACATTGAACCTGGCTGCCATATAATACAAAGCATTATGCACTGCTGCACCTATAGGAAGGGCATCATGATGTGCAAGCAAAGGCAACTCTCCTCAAAACCAATTGATGGTGGACACTTCCACTTTGCTATCTATTAGACAGGGAATCTGCTCCTGTACTATTCCGCCACTTACCCGCAAACTTCATTTCTTCCCTCTACATTGGCTTTGCCTGCCTTTGAATTTTGACCCACTTTTACCCCTAATACAACCTTTGGACAGACTGACAAACATCTAAAAACTAGAAAAGTTCAAACAATTAATGTCTCCATTTGCAACCGCTTACTTTTAAATGTCTGTATCACTTTAAATTGAGGGAAGATTAGTGAGTATTTAGAAACCCAAGTGTAAATCGAGGACAACAACAAATACTTGCATTTACACTTAACATAGTAAAATGTCTCAAGGTACTTCACAGGAGTGCAATCACAGAAATTGTCAGCGTCACAGACAAGATGGCATGGATTTATTAATGGCAACATGTATTTCAAAAAAATAATCATTTTTTGAAGCATTGACTAAATGTATTGAATTGATTGGATTTTCAGTATATTATTCAATAAAATATCTCACAAGAGAATATATGAATAGAAAGTTGGAAAGGAAAGGAATTTTTAGGTTAAATAAATGTTCCTCAGATTGGAAATAGGTTGAAAGTTGTGTACCCTAGGATCAATGCTGGACTAATTTTCAAATTCATAATTCCCCAAAGTGAGAATGCAGATAGATGAAGCCATAATAAAGGTCAATGCGTTTTGGGTTTTATAAATAAGGGCATATAGTAAAGAAGCAGGCCAGGATTTTACCAGCCCTCTGGAGATGGATTGAAAGGTGGGAGGGCTGGTAAAATGGTGGCAGGAGATGTCAGGAGGGAAGCCTGACATCTTCCTGCCACCAGAGGATATTTCGAAAGGCAGGAATGGTAGCACTGCCAACCAGAGGTGGGCAGCCAATTAAGATAATTAACTGGCCAATTAACGGCCATTTTACCCACAGCCAGAATTTTACTGGCATGAGAATGGCTCCCCGTCACGTGGGAGACCACCAGTTACATTGCGGTGGCCTCCCAGTAGCTTCCCGGGGGAAGGGCTTTCCTTCCCAGTAGCTTCATGTCCCTCGGGAGTGGACGCCTTCCCCCGGCGGCAATTACCACCCCCGCGGCACCAACACCGCCACTGGAGGATTCGTCTCTCCAATCGCTGGGCCTGCCTGCCTGGTTTCGGCACATTAAAAAAATTCTCTCCAACCCTTTGAGGGAGCCTCAACAGCTCAACATGGAGGTGCCCTCTCCTTACCCCTGCAGCCTCAGCTGTAACCAACTCTATCAGTGACACTGCTGAGGCAAAGAGCTGCTGGCCCTCTGATTGGGCCGACAGCTCGGAGAGGCAGGCCACCAGCCACAATTGGACGGCGGTTCTGGCGGCAGCCTCTTAGTTGGTCGCTGCCAGTAAAATCCCCTCCACAGTGGCACCGTTCACCCACACTGGCTCAGGACCTACATTTGGTCCTGGTGGCAGGTCCTACGACAAGCTGGTAAAATTTTGGCCGTAATGTTAATTTTGCACAAAATATCAGTTAAGCTGCAGGTAAGGTAGCATGTGTAGTTTACGGCACCCATTATGGAAATGATATTAATTTCATATTGTGTAGAATTACCAGATTGATACAAGGAATGAGTAGCTATGGTTAGGAGGAGAGTTTTGAGATACTGGGACTAGTTCATCTAGCATGGAAATAGCCAAGGAAAGACATAAATAAGGAAGAACTTGCATTTCTATAGCACCTTTCATGTCCTCAGTATGCCCTAAAGCACTTCACAATCAATAAAATACTTTTGAAATTTGTGATCAATGTAATAATGTAGCAAAGCATGTTAACCAATGTGTGCACAACAAGGTCTCACAAACAGCAATGACATAAATAATCAAGTAATCTGTTTTAGTGATGTTGGTTGAGGGATAGATATTGACAAGGACAACAGTCTTGCTTTTTTAAAATAACCAATGTCATAGAAGATCCTATGTCCACCAAAAAGGGCAGATAGGGCTCTATTTAATGCCTCAGCTGAAAGACAACAATCCTTCAGTACCACACCAAAGTGTTAGCCTAGAATATGTTCTCATGTCTCTGGAACGGGACTTGAACACATAATCTTCTGCTACCAAGGCAAAGTATTATGACTGAGCCAAGGCTGACATTAGTAGAAGCATTTTTTTCTAATTATGAAGAAGCCTGATAAACAAGAAAAGGCTGATTCCTCTGGCGCATCAGTTCATCGTTGTACAACTGTCACTAAGAAGTAAGAAGCATACCCCTTCCTCCATGACATTGGCAGCTTGTCCTTCTCTCACTCCCAATGATACTCTTTTTTTTATTATTTTTTAGAGATACAGCACTGAAATAGGCCCTTCGGCCCACTGAGTCTGTGCCGACCAACAACCACCCATTTATACTAATCCTACATTAATCCCATATTCCCTACCACATCCCCACCATTCTCCTACCACCTACCTACACTAGGGGCAATTTACAATGGCCAATTTACCTATCAACCTGCAAGTCTTTGGCTGTGGGAGGAAACCAGAGCACCCGGCAGAAACCCACGGGGTCACAGGGAGAATTTGCAAACTCCACACAGGCAGTACCCAGAACTGAACCCGGTCGCTGGAGCTGTGAGGCTGCGGTGCTAACCACTGCGCCACTGTGCCGCCCATGCTTCTTCTCCATGCTTTTGCTATCTCAAGGCTCAACATCTCCAATGCTCTCTTCAATGGCTCCCCAAAATCTGTCCCATACAAACGCCAACTAATCCTGCCATCTGCATTGTGTCGTACATTAAGTCCCATTTGCCTATCGTCCTTGCTCTTTTTAACTTCCACTGACTCCATATCCCTCAACTCACAGAATTCAAAATCCTTGCCTTGTATACAATCCCTTCATGTATTTTGCCCACTCTATATCTGCTACCTTCTGTTGTCCTGTGTCCCAACTTGTCCTCTATGGTCATCTGAAACAAGATTCCTGTAGGTTTTCCATCTTCCCTTCCATCGACCACCACTACTACCCCACCCCCTACAGCCCTCAGTTCTGGTGACGCACAACAAAAGCAACGCTTTCCACTATCTAGGTTCCGGCATCTTAAATTCCCACCGTAAATCTCTTTACCCTCTTATTCCCTGCCCCAATCTTAAAATCCCCTTCACAGGTCTTTTTGACTGTGTTGGTCACATGTCCTAATTCTTCTGCTACTTCTCTGTTAAATTCCTTTGGGGCATATTATTACATTAAGGCCATTGCATTGCTGGGAAGTAAATGTCTCCCATCAAGACAGAATTAATAAAACACAATAGGCTTCAATTGTAAGGAAGAAAAGCTTTGATATTTTCATGGGACATTAGAAAACTCAAGTTGCAACACAGAATCATAAAAACCGAGCCATAAAAACAGAGCCCCAGATCTTAAAAATTAATGACTGAAGAGCATACTGATCTTCTCAATCTCCATTTACTGGAGCAAACCAGATAAGGATAGTGATCTGCAGTTTTGTTGCACTTACTTCCCAAGTACAAATTATTCCTGCAACAGTTGTGTGGGCTAATTAAAACATCTCACCGTGTTTAATGGAAGCCCTTACATAAAACACTGCAGTATCTTAATCTGTGTCTAATAGTAATCATAACAAGCAGATGAAATCAAGTACCAATAGTCAGTCACAATCCTCTTGTATCAATATTGTTCCAGGTACACAGAATCAATGGCAATGGGAAAGACTAATCAATTTTAGCATCTTAATGGGAAAACGAAGGCCAAAATTTTAACTCTCACAAAACCCACCCACTTATAAAGTTAAATTTGGGCCCTTCAAATCTCTCCAGTAATGTTATTTCTGTCCCCTCTACAATAATCCCAATTGCCCTGTTCCCTTTTTCTATATGGATACCGCTGCTCTTGTCTGTTGGCAGGATGAGCTAATTCAGGTCAAGTTCTGTATAGCTAAGTGCCCAGAAAGATGAAAGAAGATGGCCAGGAAATATATTGGCAAAACATATCTATCTTCAGGACATGGGAGCTAACACATCTTTATTTCAGCCAGAGAAATTATCAGCAGCTTTTTTTTGGTCAGTGTTCAGCCACCCTTGTTTTTGTACTTATACTATGGAAACTTGGGAATATTTTTCTCTCATTTTGCTGCATTTAAATTTACTAACTAGTTTGAATTTCTCCTGAAGTTAACTTTATTGCATCTGCCATAAATATCTCGATGTAAAATTAATTTTGTGTGAAAATGCTATAGGCCTTATTTATGGTCATATTTTCTGATCCTCAGTAGTCTGTAGCAGCGATCCTTCAAAATGTTATTTGTTTTGCATGGCCTGCTTATTTCAATGTTCAGTACCATTTAATTTTTCAGCGAGCAGTGCATGTGCGGTAGCTTAAAGGGGACAGCTTGTGAGCATCCTATATGGTACCTTCATGATTGCTATGTACCTGAGCACGTGTGCAACTGAGAGGGCACACTGGTGTGTGGGGGATGGTGGGGGGGGTAGCTTTCAGTATTTAGTCACATCACAATGCATGAGCATTACACACACGAGATTCATTTTCTGAATTAGCGCTCCCAGTGGTGAGCCCATTGGTCACACATATCGGAATTGTAGGTTCTATGCCCACAATCTTCCAGTCAGTAAAATTAACAGACAGAAAATTGTAGGTGACGCGCTTATAATTACACAGTAATTGCAACCGGCACATGAGGATCCAGCTAGCTATACAAACTTGGAAGATTGCCTCTTTAAACTGATGAAGTATCTATTTTATTATCCTCGATGCAAAATAATTAGACCCAGAAAGTCTTAACACTCTCTCTGGACAAATGATTTTTCTTCTACTACGACTATTACCACTGTTTTTGCCTTTTATTCCATGACATCTTTGTCATTTAATCTTTCCTGCCCGCTGCCCTATCACAGACCTCCCCTTTTGTTCTTAGCACCACACCCACCCTCACCATTTCACTTACTTAGAATCTATCATATTTCTAACAGTTGCCAGTTCTGATGAAAGGTCATTGACCTAAAACGTTGGCCGGAATTTTACGCCACCTCAGCGGGTCGGTTGGTGGCGTGCGGGCGGCGTAAAATTGAGTGGCAGGTTCCAGGAGGCCTAACTGCCCCGATTCCGCCTCCGACCAAGAAGTCCGGCGGGGGGGGGTGAGAAGCAGCCTGCCTGCCCAAGGCCAATCAAGACACTTAAGTGGCCAATTAACGGCCACTTAAGGGCCCTCGCCCACCTCCACGGGTATTTTACCCATGGCAAGCTGGTGTGCCGGGGACATGAAAGGCCACCCAGCTATAGCTGTCGGCCTTTTCGCACCCCGGTGGGGGGAGGCCTGATAATCGGGCACAGGGTGCCCAATTGAGGGCCGCCCCCGCCTCCCAGCCCAACCCCGGGATCCAAGACGCCCCCCTCCCCCCAAACGACCACCCTAGCCTCACCAGGGCACGACTGATTCCCCTGGTGAGGCTGCCCGAACCTACCTTCAATCCCGGTTCCATTGCGTCCTCCTCCGTTGGCTGGGCTGCAGTCTCAGCAGTGGCCACCGCTGCCAGTGGCGCTGCTGAGACTAAGAGCTGCCGGCCCGCTGATTGGCCGGCAGCTCACTGAGGCGGGACCTCTTCCCTCAAGTGGGTGGAAGTCCCGCCTTGGGCCAATTAAAGCCTGGGGATCCGTAAAATACAGGACGGATCCCCAGGCTGGGTGGGAGCGGGATCGGCACCAACATTTACGTCGGAGTCCGGCTCCCGTCCGCCCAGCGTAAAATTCCGGCCGTTAACTCTGTTTCTCTCTCCACAGATGCTGCCAGACTTGCTGAGTATTTTCAGAACTTTCTGTTTTTATCTCAGAAAGTCTTTACTGTATTTAGACAATAAAAAATTGAGTAATATTTAGCTGAGCCTTTTATAACTTGAGAAGGTAATGAAAAAGATTTTGCCAAGCTCCCCGATGATGTAGCGGGTTTAAACAGTGAATTGGGAAGGTTGAAAACATTGTATGCTTGATCTCATAGCAGCAGTCTGTTAGTGAATTTATTACACAAATGAACAATTTCCTAAACTCAGACCCAGCTTAAAACTTGTTTTTCTACCTCTCTGGTAAATAAATACATGCTCCACTGTAATGCCCAGTGAAAAAAGCTTGATATAGACAACAAGCAAAGATAGCATGACTACCCAATAACCTGAGTTTAATGTTGTATTGAGAGCCTGTGATGGTCATAATAGGCTAGTGATTGCTTTAAGCACTGCGATTTATTGATCAACTTTAAAGTTAACAAATTGTGCCTAAACTCTAATAGAGTTGATTTGTTTTGTGCAACAGCATGGCCCTTTTCCTCACGTTCCCGAAGAATAGAAAAGAAGAAAACAAAGATCTCAATCTGAATTGTTTGCTTGTGCATTGAATTGCCTGCATTAAAGTTCATACTGTGTGAAGTCGTTGATTGAAATAATCGTCAGAAACAAACACCGTTCTCTAATTATGAGGAAATATACTAACGAAAAACATAAGATAATAACTGCTGTCTCTGAATTTCTGGTGTACAAAGTTCTAGTAAGATTATTCAATTTGTATTACACTTCATAAAATCACAAAGATTATATTTTTGTGCAACCAGTTTTTTAACCTGGGATATAATGTGTCAATATACATGGTATTAACAGTGAATAAGGATATAAGGGCACATTTCTGCTGCTTGCAATTTGCTACAATATCACAAATATAAAGAACACAATTATGATTTTATTACTGTTACGACCGAGGCTGGAGGAGTGCACTGTCTTTCTCTAGTTCTACTTCATATATTTAAATGTTTTATCTAGTTACCAATATGGCCAATTATATACTCTATCTACCTTAGTTTCAGAACAAAATCTGCCAACCTGATTTCTTTAATAAACAACAAAATTATTAATTTATTATAAAACAAGACTTATTCAATAAAGATGCAAAGACAAAAATAAAGAAGTCTTCTCTGCAGTGATTAACTTTACACATATTGTCCCAAATGTCCTTCCAGTGACTCTTTTATAAAAAGACAATAAAAAAACCAAGTCCAGCATCTCCTCAGGTATTTTCACAGTCTTTTACAAACAAGTCCTCAAAACATATTTTAAAAATGGAAGCCCCTTCATAACACAACCAATAAAAAACAGATTGGATATTCTTCCACAACAATGCAATAAGATTGTTGTCCAATTGGTAAAATCACTAACAAGTTGAGTACTAAGTCATTTAAAGCACAAGATTCCAGGTTCGATTCTGATCTGCAATTCACTTCAAAACCTGGAGGCAAGGGAGAGTAATCAAATATTATTCCTGCTCCTGATCACCGTTGAATTATCTGTGCAGGAAAGGGTGCCTGTGGTCTGAATTTTGCAGCAAAGCCCAAGGTCCCACACTGGGACCAGAAGCAGGAGCCACTGCCGCTTGGGCAGAGGTGTGCAGGAGAAAGGAATTCTATGGCAGTCAGCCAACTAATTGCTGGGAGGCAGAGAAGGTGTCTAGTTAGGGGTGGAGGCGGAATGAGGTCATGCTGCTGGAAGTGCTGGTGTCATTTTTAAAGGACTGCCAGCATTCTCTGAAATCAATCCTCCCAATAAGACTCCACCTCCTGAAAGCCTGAGGAAGAAGGCTTGTGAAGAAATGGCAGAAGGAGGATTTCAGGCGGCCACACAGTTCAGCGATGTCTCCCTATACGTTCTCCTCCAGGTTGCTCAGGCAAGGCTGGAGGTAATCATCCCACCAGGATGGGACGAGGAGACCGGCCTGTCTGACCAAGCAAGCTGGACAGAGATCACAGACGAAGTCAGTAGCCATGGGGTCATCCCTCAAACCTGGTTGCACTGCCGCAAGCCAGTTAATGACCTCTTGTAATCTACCAAGGTGAGTGCACCACACATTGCTCTCCTTAGGAGCTATGGCTAAGCACGATGGTTAGATTGGTAGAAAGGGAATGCTAACCCAGTCTGCTTCTACAATGTGCTCCCCCTGCACTGTCAGCTGAGGTGGAGGCAGGCTGCTGAACTTGCTGTCCTTTGGCTTTGGATGATCTTGGCAGTTGTCCTCTGGCTGCCTGATGCCTGGAGGGACTGGGAATGCTGAGGAACTCCTGCACAGGTGCAGGACCCTCCTCTGTCATCTCAGCTACTGGAAGTGTTGGTGTTACTGGCAGAAGGGGTAAGGAATTGCTGTCCACACCAGAAACATTCTGAGATGAGCTACCAGAAGTAGAAGGCAGCCGGTCCTCCTCCCTTACAAGGCATACTTGTACCTCCCTGCTCTTCTGTGCAAAAGAGGTTGGTTGCATGCCCCTCTGTATCCTCCTCCTGCATCCCCACCCGACGAGGCTGGCACTCATGTTGTCCTTGAGGTTGTTGTTATCCCTCTGCATCTGGCTGCAGCTCTCCCCCTCTCCGATGCTCCTCCTCACTGGAGGCCCAAAGCCTGAGTGAATGAGGTGCATGGCAGGTAGCTGCACTCAATTTACAGGGTCTCTCATCTACCCACACCCGCCCCACCCCACAGATTTATCCACACAAGTGCCAGTTTGATATGGCACTCTGGCATTATATCCCCGCAGTGCTGGCAACTTTTTCCCACTTCTGATTGGCACTGCCAGTGCCCACACTGTTCCACCCTCCCTGCAAAGCCATGCAAGCATTCACAATGGCTGCTGTCTGGAGCCAGCACTGACCTCCCACTAACTCACTGCCCGTTTAACAGACTTAATTGTTTTCCTGCTGCATTTGAGCACAAGGTCCTCCCACCATGCTGGCTGCCCTTCAGAATATCTGGTTGCAATGTAAAGACATTGGGCTTCCAACCTGACTCCTTCTGTCACGATACCCCAATCCCTCCCGCCTTCCAGCCCATCCCCAAGGAGCCAGAAAAATCCAGCCATGTGTGTGGACATTAGATGAATAGCAAATCAAGCACGATTTTCATACAACCCACGGTCAAATAGTGTTTCTTGTTGTCCAGACTCATGCTTGAAGAATAGTCACTTGGGTAAGATGCAGGAGGTGATGGTCACCTGTGGAACCATTGAATGTCCACAGATTCAGAAGAGAAAAAGGGGAGGAAACAGCTGATGCCAAGTTTATTACTGATAGGGATAGTCACAGCAGTCTTTTGTTGGAAAGC
Organism: Heterodontus francisci; assembly: GCF_036365525.1. Lineage (NCBI taxonomy): Eukaryota > Metazoa > Chordata > Chondrichthyes > Heterodontiformes > Heterodontidae > Heterodontus > Heterodontus francisci. The sequence goes on along the minus strand of NC_090385.1, from coordinate 32,383,179 downwards.
ACATTGTTTATGCTTTGGTGAAAAATGATTTTAAGAAACAGCAGAAAATGGACAGTGTGGCACTGGGCTAAGAACACAATCACTAGGAATTTCATATAGCATTTCCTATATAACTTTGTCAAAACATGATTTCTGTGCTGTCATGCAGACCCCCCACCTGCCAAGAATGAGACACATTAATTTCACCATATGAACATTGATTTTAAACTGTTGCTGGAGTGAAGAAATGACTTGTTACAGAGATCACCAGACCTTTGACGAGAGGACATTTGCATACTAAGAGACACTGCCTGTGGAGACAAAGGACTACTCCCTGGTCCAATTGACCCAAATGGATTTTGATCACCAGACATTGAAGGTGTAAGGAAGAGCATTCCAGGGACTGCTAAGATGATACAATCCACAAAGACAGGACTGGTCACATGATGAACCGGCTGGTCCAGGTTTTTTGAACTCACCACAGGACAGTTTGAATTCAGAAGGCAGTTTGAACCAGAACCTAGAACAAGAAAGCTTCTCCTGGCTGGCTCTCTCTTGCTTTCTTCCAAGCCACTGGACCCACGGAAGACACATAAACTTCAAGAGAGAAAAGACTCCTACATCGAAACAACCTGAAGCGTGAACTGGGCCCCAACGAATAGTAGGACTTATCGGCAACCAAAGATTCCATATTGAACTCTAATGACAGTAAATGACTAACAGATATTGCCTCAAACTTTTCCCCTTTATTCTTTCTACTTTTTCTGTCTCTATCTGCGTGAGTGCTTATCGCATATGCATGTTAGCGTGCTCACGTCGCATATTCGTAGTTGTTAACCAGATTAGAGTTTAAGATTAATAAACTTCTACCTTTCTTGTTTAAATCTAAAGAGACCTGTTTGATCTCTTTGCCTTACAATTGGAGCAGTGGACAAGGATTCACTGAGGGGGAGCTAAAAACACGGTGTTTCTAATATTAAACCCTGTTACGGTTAAACCATACAAAGGCTGAGAGGGAACCCCTAGACCCTTTTTCACATGGTCGTAATAGTGCGTAAGCATGGTTTCCACCAAACTTACCAAAATTAAGGGGCAAAGACAGAGAAACTCCAAAGAAATTCCCAGCATTGGCTACAGTTTTCTAAAGAAATTACAGAGGACACAACCTGCAAGAACAGAGGGAAGCATGAAATGTGTTGAAGATAATGCAGTTAATGGTTTTGATGTTAATTAAATGCAGTTTGGGCATCCTGACTGCAATGGCACCTGGCTAATTAATTATAACCAGCTGATTTTTCTTGAAATAATTTTTCAAAGACTTTGATGCAATAGTGTCTCACCTTTGGAGTAAATGTGCAGATGTGAGTGGCTATTTTTAACCCTTAAAAAAATCCAACCCATGAAGTGCTTCTGTTATTATGTACCCTGTTCAATGTGGATCTGAGCATGTGTGCTGGGGAGGTTTCAGATCCATTTCCTGGTGTATTCTGAGTTAACTAATCTGTGCCACACTTGGGGGCAAAATCAGTCAAGTTTCTCATTTCTGGTTGCTAGACAGTGAATTGTACATGTCTGCAGGTTTGCATGTGTGGCTGTTAGGTGGTGATAGGTCTGTGCTTGGCTGTGATTGCCTACCCAATCCCTACGCATAGTCAAATACATTGCCAACATTCACTTTCTTGGCTGACACATGACGAAGGGCTGTTTTATGTTTATTTGGTTAATCTAGCTTAAAGAGATTCTTTAGTCAAGACTAATTAGAACATTAACCTTTGTTACATTATAACTATGTACAGCTTCACACCTGTCTGTGTGATCCCTCTGAAACCACGTTGCATCTCTCTTCAAGTCTCTCTCACATGTGATCTCTTACATCATCTTGGTAGGATGTATTCTTTACACTTTCATAACATTAACGCTTTCAGACTCTTATACTACAAGGGCCACTTGTGATAACCCGCAGCCACGGAACAGACACCAGCCTGGAAGAAAAAAATGTGAAGGAAGGAAAAATTGGATTGTAAATCAACAGGAGTAATACAATCAGTTTGCAGTGTAATTTTCATCGTACATAAACCTTGTTAATCAAAGGCCCGAATACTCTGCAGAATTGAAATATATGAGCTACACTGGAGCAAGTGGAGGCTCCTATGTATTTATTTGACAGTATTTCTTTGAAGTCAGTGATATTTTCTTGCCTTTTTATACAGAACACTCTACCGCAACAAAATCTATTGTCTGATTATGAAATGGTGGGCTGAATTTTGCGGCTAGGTCACAGGTCCCGACATCGGGATCGGAAGCAGGTACCGCTTCTGTTTGGGTGTTGAGTGGCCAGCCGCATGTGATCTTCTGCCGGTCAGCCAATTAACAGTGGGGAGACAGCCCTGCATCCACTGATGAGTGCTTTCCATTGACTACTGAGTGCCTGCCATCCACTTCAGACTGCTTGCCGGCAAAGCAAAAAATTGAAAAGAAACCTACAGTCACAATGACCGAAGGAAGACCCCAGGTGGCCCCACAGTTCAGCAATGCCGCCCTGCAGGATCTCCTCCAGGCTGCAAGGGAAAGGCGGCAGGTCCTCTTCCCCATGGAGATTGTAGAGTAGATCAGCTTCTGTGGGGTCACCACAAGAACCTGGATACAGTACCACAAGTATGTCGATTACCTTATTCAGGTGAGGACTTAATGCTTTTATTCTTTGGGCCTTGCATGCGGCAACACAAGAGGGTGCATTTGTTGGAAAAGGAATGGGGTCAGGAAGCAGCATATGCTGCCAGAGGCAAGACTACATCTCAGTGAGGGATGCCCGTCTGTCATTGCTGACCCCACAAGGTTCCTCGAGAGCAGCCGCATGCAGGAGGCATTCCTGTGCACCTCATCATGACATGCACGGCTGCCACCATGGGGAAACTAACAGTGTTCCTCTTTATGCTTGCAGGAGAAGAGAGCCCATAACATGAAGGAAAGGGCCAGGACAGGCAGAGGGTGCTGTATTTGTCCATCCTGACAGGACAAGGCAGCCGCACTATAATAGATGGCAAAGTAGGACTGTCAACCCAAATGAGTGAGGGGCACAAGGATGCATCCGGCATACACAAGGCATAGTGCTCACATGTTCACCACTGGACACATTAAGCACAACATTAGGAATAATTGGAAGGATGTGATGGGAAGCGCATAACCTTTCAATGTATCAGTTCTCTCATGCAGGACAGGGTCATGCCGAAGAGCATCATGCCAAAGAGCAGAGAAGTGGAAAGACTGGGGGATAGCCAGCACTTCTGAGAAGAAGGAGGGAGCCTCAGAGGGTGTACCTGGAAGATCTCACATTGTAGATCTGCTACTGCAAATCTCTGGAAGAAGCGCACGGTGTTATATATTGTTATACTATCTGTAAAGTGCTAGGAACTAATTCACTAGGAACTAATTTTTATGTGTAAGTGTTCCAGTGGGGCCATATTCACGGCTGCACTGGAGAGTCATGTGATATGTAACACAAAACCAGTTTCACCAGTCCGATAGCGGGCAGCATGTTGGCTGAACAAGTAAATGGAAAGCTCCAGCCTTTCTAGATTTAAAGTGTGATTATTTCCAACATCTTGGAACCAGAAAACAACAAGAAGATGTAATATGGTGGCAGCGAATGTTTGTGAGTAAACCTAGAACATTTTAAAAGAATTAGATTGGGGAAATTGACCCAAATTCGTGCCAGAGAGAGAGAAAGAAAAATTAAGTGACCCGTGTGAAAACGAAAAACAGAATGTCAGCCGGGACAGAAATGAATGCACAGCTACAGCTCATAATGAATTGGGAAGCTGATGATGTCATAGAGGCATTTGAGAAGTTTAAACAAAAGTGCAGATTGACATTCAGTAGTTTCCTGAAAGGCACAAGTGAAGAGGAGACGGTCAGCTATATCCTTCTGTGGGCTGGAGATAAAGGATTAAATTTATTTAACAGCTGGGACCTAAGTGAAGATGACAGCAGAATCCCAGACAAAATTTTTGAAAGATTCAGCACCCATCTCCAGCCAGGAACAAGATGAGTCTATTGACAATTTTGTAACAAGATAAAAATGAAGCCAGAAAATATAAATTTAAGTACACAGATGAAAAGCTGATAGATCAGCTCATTTGGGGTTCTGCACATCCTGAAGTACAGAAAGCTCTAATCAGAAGGGACAAGCTCACAATATCACAGGCTGTAGACACTGCCAGAGCACATGAAGCCACAAGCAGACAGATGAAGGCACTGACTACCCAAATGGCTAGCCTTCAGTTAAGCCAAGAGAAAGGCAGCAGGGTTGATGCAGTAAAACAACAACAAAAGAATATACACCAGAGAGAAAGACGTGCAGGAGCTATGGATGACCACATGAATTGACAGACAGAAGGAAATGTCCCGCATATTGATCAATCTGAGAGTTTGTGGTAAGACCAATCACTAGGAAAAGATGTGCAGAACAAGGCAAGAAGGTGGTAGACGAGTCACCAGAGGCAGAGTAACAGGGCAAAGGAATAGTGAAAGAAACCAAAACATCCATACCCTGGAAGATGACGATGGGTTTGAGAACATGATAGACATAGGAACCATACAATTACATGAAATGTCTGTATGTGTCAGTTCCCAGAGAAAAGAAATTCACACAACCATTCCGATCAGGAACAGGCTGAGAAATAAGCTCACAACGTTAAATCTGAAGGTGATGATTGACTCTGGAGCGCAGAGTAACATCATCCTGCTCAGATTATACCAGAAGATCTTGCCTGAAAATATGAAGGTAAATGGTTATCCAAGGAAAGGTGCTCTGAAACAGAACAATGTCATGCTAACAGCATATGAGGGAACTGAGATTCGACAGCTAGGAACAACCCAAATCAGAGGGATACACAAAGGAAAAGATGTTAACTATATGTTCTGCAATATAGAAACAGATGTTCCTGCTATCCTGGGGTTGAGCAGTTGTGAAGAGCTGCAGATTATTTCAGCAAACCATGAGGTGACGGAGACAACACTGAGGGTTGAAGACAGTACACCCATTGAAAAGCACCCTCCAATCAAAACCAAAGAAGATCTGGTACAAATGTACCCAGAGTGTTTTGTTGAGATGATTGGATGCTTTGAAGATTTTGAGTATTACATCATTATTGACCCAGCGATGAAACTAGTGATTCATCCCCCAAGTAAAGTACCAGTAGAACTAAAAGGAAAGCTTGAAAGAGAGTTCCAAGAAATGGAAGAAAAGAAGGTGATTGCCAGAGTCACAGAGCCTACAGACTGGGTAAATTCTATCATGGTGAGAGAGAAGCCAAATGGACGACTAAGAATTTGCCTAGATCCCAAAGATCTCAACCAAGCAATAAAGAGGGATCGCTACCCTATTCCCACACTGGAAGAAATCACATATGCACTGGCAAGGGCAAATATTTTCAGCAAGCTTGATGCCAGAAATGGCTACTGGAATGTGAAGCTAGATGCAGAAGTTTCATTGTTGACAACATTCAACACACCCTTTGGATGGTACAAATTCCTGTGTCTACCTTTTGGCCTCAAAATGAGCCAGGATGTGTTCCAACAGAAAGTAGACGAGACATACAGGGGATGCAAAGGAGCAGTCGGCATAGCTGATGATATCCAGACCTTTGGTGTAGATGGAAAAGATCATGACAACCATCTACATGAAGCCATGGAGAGAAACAGGAAAGCTGGGATTAAGCTAAACGCAGAAAAATGCATTGTGAAAGTGACAGAATGCCAGTTCTTTGGAATGTTGTACACACCTGACGGAGTCAAGCTGAGTCTTGAAAGAATCTCAGCCATCTCTGGGATGGAAGCCCCAAGAGATAAGAGATAGTTAAGAAGTTTCCTTCGTTTGATACAATGCATGAGCTCCTTTATTCCACACATGTCAGAATACATAGCAAATCTGCAGGAGTTGATGAAAGAAGGTTTTAGTTTTTAGTTTTAGAGATACAGCACTGAAACAGGCCCTTTGGCCCACCGAGTCTGTGCCGACCATCAACCACCCATTTATACTAATCCTACACTAATTCCATATTCCTACCACATCCCCACCTGTTCCTATATTTCCCTACCACCTACCTAAACTAGGGGCAATTTATAATGGCCAATTTACCTATCAACCTGCAAGTCTTTGGCATGTGGGAGGAAACCGGAGCACCCGGAGGAAACCCACGCAGACACAGGGAGAACTTGCAAACTCCACACAGGCAGTACCCAGAATTGAACCCGGGTCGCTGGAGCTGTGAGGCTGCGGTGTTAACCACTGCGCCACTGTGCCGCCCCATGGTCAGAGTCACATGACAGGAGTTTCAACAAACTCAAAAAATGTAGTATGCCAGAAGGCAAGTCTGTCATACTACAACAGGAAGAAACCTGTCACTCTGCAAGTAGATGCTTCCACAAAAGGACTGGGAGCAACCCTGGTACAAGAGGAAAAGCCAATAGCAGTTGCATCCAAAGTTCTAACATCAGCTGAGACAAGATATGTCAACATTGAAAGAGAGCTTTTGGCAGTTGTGATAAGTTTTACACATATCTCTATGGGAGAATGTTCATAGTGGAGAGTGATCATCGTCCACTGGAGTATATCTACAAGAAAAATCTATGTAAAGCACCAGCAAGACTGCAGAGGTTACTCTTGAGGCTTCAGAGTTATGATTTCACTCTGAACTATAATCCAGGAAGAGAAATGGTGCTGGCAGGCACCCTATCACTGTTGTCACCACAGGAGAAACACGAGATAGATGATCTAGGTATAAAGATTCATCACCTAGTGAATGTAACACCACCAAAACTTAGTCAAATTAGCGATAAGACCAGCAAAGATGAGGAGTTACAGATGCTGTCTCAGCAAGTGATCTAGGGATGGCCTGAGAAGATACAGCACACACAGCCGGTAATACGGCAGTAGTGGTCTATCAGAGATGACATCTCACTAGAAGATGGTGTTCTACTAGCCGGATCCAGAATAATCATACCCAAAACAATGCAGGAAGAACTTCTCCAAAAGATACATGAAGGCCACATGGGAATGGAGAAGTGTAAGCTCAGAGCCAGATCAGCTGTGTACTGAATAGGCATATACAAAGATATCGAAAATATGGTGTCTACATGCAATGTAAGCCAGAAGTACAGAAACACACAGCAAAAAAAGGAGATAGCTACTGAAGTACCACCCAGACCATGGCATAGTGCAGGAGTCAACCCCAAGGTCATACATCATTGAGACCGAAACCGGTAACCAAATGAGAAGCAACAGAATCCATCTTTGACCTACACCTGAGCTGGAACAACAGAAAAGACCATCAACAACACCGGAAACATCGTTATCCAGCGGGACAACATTAACAACATCACCATCAAGCGACACAGCATGCCAGCTCACCACTGAGAGAAACAAATGCCAAGTCTACAAGATGGAGGCACAACATTCTACCACCCAAGCGATATCATGAATAATATTTTTTGGAAAAAAATGCATGCTTTAAAAGACTCTAAAAAGGGGTTCAGATTATTTCCAAAAGTCATTTGATAATCTTCTTTAGTTATATTGACAGTTATATTGATATAGAGGCATTATGTTTTAAAGAAAGAGGGATGTTATATATTGTGATACTATCTGTAAAGTGCTCGGAACTAATTAGCTAGGAACGAGTTGTTATGTGTAAGTCTTCCAGTGGGACCACGGCTGCACTGGAGAGTCATGCGATATGTAACACAAACCTATTTTCACCAGTCCTACAGCAGGCAGCATGCTGGCTGAACAAATAAATGAAAAGTTCAAGCCTTTTCAGGTTTAAAGTGTGATTATTTCCAACATCTGGGAACCTGAAAACAACAAAAAGACCTAACACACGGCACAACCTTCTGGATTATTGCTATAAACTAAGCCTTTATTATTGATTCCCTTTGCTGGCACACTGTGAATGCTACACCAAGCATATATGGTGGCCTTAAATGAACAATACACTACATATCAAATGAACAATAAATGAACAATACACTACATCCCTCCTCTTCTTGGTAAATAAGAGTTTCAATGATTTGCTTACATTGTTCTGTTTGGATATTACTTCAGTTTGTAAAATAATCGCTTAAGTATGGCAGACATTTCCATTCATGAGTAGGATATTGACGTGTGACATGGTCTCATTTAACTCATATACTTCATCTGAAGTGTCGATGTCTGGATCGGACGCAATGCTTGCAGATGGTGTGTGCAACACCTTGAAGAATGACAGGGTTCATGTGATGATTTGTGAACAATGCTTAGCAGTGATCCTTTTGTGTTTATCACAACAAATGGCTGGATATCATGGGGGGTTGTTTGCTTTCCAACATAACCATCATGTTTTACAAGGACTTTGTCTCCTGGCTTTAGGGGCCTAGCTCTGAATTTCATGTTTCGCTTTGTGTTTGCTTTTATGTGATCTTTCATGCTTGCGTATGTGTTGATCATCAGCTTTGCAGGGTAGCTCAGGAAGACATATGGATGTGCGACGATAAGCCTAGCTGGAGGCCTTCCAGTGGTCAAATGATAATCACTCTGTAACTGCAAAGAAAACAATACGATTTGCTCTCTACAGTAGCTTTATGGATCACTTTTCTCAAGGTACACATGAATCTCTCAACTTGTCCATTAGCTCTTGGCCAACAGGATGTGATTTTTCGGTGAGTGAAGCCCATGGTAGTTTGTGAATTTACTGAACTCATCACTGTTGAATGGCAGTCCATTGTCGCTTCTCACCGTTTGAGGGACTCCAAACAAACAAAAATCTGGTCAAGCTTTGGGACGACTACTTTTGCTGAAGTAGACGTAACTATTGCCACGACTGGGAATCTGCTGTAGTCATCAGTTACACATGCAAGTAATCATCAGTGGACAAGTCTGTGAAGTCTATGCTAACTTCAAGCGATGGGCCTGCAGGCAGCTCAGATGTGTTAAGTGGATCACAAAGCTTTAACATTGTGGTTGCTTGATATGGCAAACACTGACTGATTTTGTGCTCCACCATGCAGTAAATTCCCAGGAACCATACCTTTTCATCGTGTGAACGACTTCGTTTGCAGACACTCTCTCAATCACATCTTTCCAGTTTTATGATTTCATAGCTGTCTTACATAGCTGAAATGCTTCATTTTGTTTATTTGGCACTTTGATATCAGTTAATTTTAACGACTTTGGCACCGTGTTTACGCTCACATAGTTAAGATATTGTTCAGCAGTCTGTTCTTTGCGATTAGTAGGACTGATTGTTGGAAAAGGATGGGGCAAAAGGTAGTCCGCTGGGTTAAGCTTGCCTGGCTGATACTTAACACGGAACTCATATTCTTGTAGTTTGAGTATCCAACGCTCCATTCAAGGCTTGCTATGTGGACTGTTGAACAGGCTCACTTGTGGCTTATGATCGGTTATCACTTCAAGCTCACTTCCATACAAGTAGTGATGAAAGTGTAGGATGCTCCATGTAATTGAGAGTTCTTCTCTCTTTGATTGTGAATATCGTTATTCTTCGGGCATTAATGATCTGCTTGCCATCATGATGATTGATGCATGACCTGCTTTGTCTTTCTGCACTAGAACTGCACCTAAGTCACAACTAGCTGGGTGGTTTTCTTGGATCATAGTAGGCATTTGTGCAACTTAATGACAAGTGTTCTTTGATCTGTTGTACAGCTTGTTTGTGCAATTTAGTCCACTCCCACTTGGTGGTCTCCTTTGTCAGATCATGTAGGAGGGAAGACTGCATAGCAAAGTCAATAATGAAACGAGTACAGTATGTGATAAGCCCAAGCATATTCCGGACTTCATACACGTTCATAGAATCTGCAGTGTTTGCAGTGGCTTCGACTATCTGTGGGTCGGGTGATACTCCTTCATTGCTGATGACATGACCGAAGAATTCAATTCTGCTTTCACTGAACAGGCACTTGTCTTTTTCAGGGTGACGTTGTAGGCATGCATGTAGGCGTGTCTCAAGTTCACTTTCGGTGCGACTGTAGATGAGAATGTCATCACTGATGTTCAGTGTGCCCTCAGGTTCTTGCAGTGCAGACTGAATCATGTGCTGAAATAGCTCAGCTGCTGAGTTGACTCCAAAGTTGAGCCTCTTGTATTAAAAGAGCCCGATGTGAGTGGAGATCACTGTAAGGCATCTCGATTCTTCTGAAAGCTTGATTTGATGGTAGTGCGCATTGAGGTCAAGTTTAGCAAAATGTTTGGCACTATTCACTTTCTCTCTGATCTCATCAATTATCAGTGTCAAATGTCTTTTTCGTTGTATTGCTTTGTTAGGTGACTGCATATCTATGCAGATTCTGATCTTGTTCTCCCTCTTAGGTTTTTTGACAACTTGTATGGGAAAGACCCAAGGGGTGGGTTCATCCCTAACATTTTCAATGATGTTGAGGTCAAGAAAGCACTGAAGTTCCTTCTCTGCCTGCTTTTTGACATGGGATGGTATTCGTCTATGTTGGTGCATGGCTGGATGCACTTTAGGATCTACATGCAGCTTTGCATGTAGCGCCTTCAATTTGTCAATACTCATGAAATGGTCAAGTGTAGAGTTCAAGAATGTTGTTGGCACACGTAGGAACTGCGTATGTGACTGCAGTCATGCACAGACCTGTTGCCATATGGAAACCGATGAGCATGTCACTTTCTTCAGATGTGACATAGAATACAGTATTTGGTCTGGTGTCTTTGAATGTGACTAGCGTTTCAAAGGTCCCAAGAGCTTTCAGTGGTTTCATACTTTTATAGGAGAAGATTTTTGAATTCCCAGGTTTACAAAGGTTGGGGAAGTCCTGAATTTTGTTGAACGTTTTATCTCCCATGACGTTGACAGATGCTCCTGTATCTATGACAGCATCTACTTTCGAGCAGCCAATGGTCACTGTCACACGTGGCTGGTTGCTGTGTCTGGAAGAAAGCACAAAAACAAAAATATATTCAGGTTCATCTATATCTACATTGGCTACATTCTCTCGCCCTTTTGGTGTGGTACGCTGCCATGCTAGGCCCCCACCTGCCAAGAATGAGGCACATCAATTTTGCCATGAACATTGATTTTTAACTGTTGTTGAAGTAAGGAAATTACTTGTTAAACAGATCAGCCGTGGCTGGAAAAAAACATTTACATACTAACAGACATCAAATGTGAGGAAGCGTATTCCAGGGCCTGCTCAGGAGGATACAATCCACAAGGGCCAGGACTGGTTAGACCAGTTGATCACATGATTACCTAGCTGTTCCAGGGTTTTCTTTTGAACTGGCCACAGAGAGTTTGAACTCAGATAGACTGTTTGCTCCTGGACTGAGAAGATTTCTATGTCTGCTCCCATCTCTTTCCCATAAGCCTCTGAATCCACTGAAGACACATGAACTCGAAGACAGAAAAGTCTCCTACAGTGAACAAGGTTTAAGAAGAATACTGGGCCCCAGTGAAAAGCAAGATCTACCTGCAATCAAGGACTCTCTAGTGAGCTCGAAGAACCGTAACAACAATTACTAGAGGACACGAGTTCAAAGTGAAAGGGGAAAAGTTTAGGGGGGATATGCGTGGAAAGTTCTTTACGCAGAGGGTGGTGGGCACCTGGAACGCATTGCCAGCGGAGGTGGTAGATGCGGGCACGATGGAGTCTTTTAAGATGTATCTAGACAGATACATGAATGGGCAGGAAGAAAAGAGATACAGAAGCTTAGAAAATAGGCGACATGTTTAGAGAGAGGATCTGGATCGGCGCAGGCTTGGAGGGCCGAAGGGCCTGTTCCTGTGCTGTAATTATCTTTGTTCTTTGTATCTTTGTATTGCCTCAAACATTTCCACTTTATTTTTCTTCTGCTCTTTTCTGTCTCTATTTGCACGTGTATCGCGTATGCATGCTAGCGTATGTGGGTCATGTATCCGTAGGCGTTAACTGAATTACAGTTTAATTTAATAAATTTCAACTTTTCTTCTTTAAACCTAAGAAAGCTTGTTTGTGCTGGTTTCTTTGCCTTATAATTGGAAAGCGGTGAACAATGATTCACCAAGGGGGAGCTAAAAACACAGTGTGTTTAAAATTAAACCCTGTTACGGTAAGACAAGGTGAAGGCTGAGAGGGACTCCTAGACACCTTTCACACCTAGTCGTAACATATGCATATGTGGCACCTTTTTGCTAGTATTGGTCTTAACAGTTGAGTTTGCTGATGAGTGGCCAAAGGCAAACAAAATGGTTGAGTTTCCCATAAGCTTTACACTGCTTGCCAGCAGAGGGGCATACTATCTGGTGTGGATAAGCACTGCCATAGTGGAAGCATTGCTTGGACAAGTCATGATTATGTTTGCAAGATTGCTGTTGTTGCTTTGCATGTGGTTGCCTGACACCTGAGTGGTGAACACTGTTCACAAAAGTTGAGCTTGAAGTATGGCAGTTGCTATAGGCAGCCTCAACTTCAGCAGCTCTGGACTCAGAAAGGAATAGTGATCTTCTTAACTCCAGCAACTCTGATAGTTTTCTGACTTTCTTGAGTCCTTTTCTGCATATTTGACTAGAGAGGCAACCTTCAATTATTTGTTTTGATTTGATGTCACCAAAGTCTCATTTAGTGGCCAGTTGTCTCAATCGTGTGCAATATTGATCAATTGTCTCATTTTCTTCTAGCTTGGTTTGTTGGAAAATAATTGTTTTGTATTCTATTCTTCTTGGGAGTTTTTTGATGAGTCGTAGTCATCTTGTGCAGGCGTAAGTGTCTCAAAAATATTTTCCAATTCTTCACCTCCACAGTGGAAAAATAAGGCCTTTTTTCACATATCTTTGGTGATTCCAAAGCCCACCATTGTGCCTCCGAATTGTCACAGCTACTTCTACCAACATGGGAACACTGGTAAGGATTCCGAGTACATGCCAAAAAGTGATAAGTTAGGCATAGCCATTGCCAGCCTGATCGACAGTATGGTGATATTGCGTGATCAAGGATCCAGGATAGTGTTCCGCATGCACATTCATACAGATGTCGTCAAAAATAATAATGGCAGGTGGAAGAAACAAATGCATATTTTGTGGGGAACTATAATCCTGCAATAAATTCTCTAAGCTTTAAGCAGACCAAACTACCCTTGCATTGGTGTATAAGACAAAATGGCAGCCCTGCATTAGTTACACAAAGATACAAAGCCTGCTGTGCACAAACCCCAACATTGTCCGATTTTGGCAATCTGCATTACCTGGAGTTCACAATTGAAAGCACAGAGAATTATACCTGGCTATAAAGTAAATGCAGATCCCGCCACTGTAAGATCTCACATTGTGGATCTGCTATTGTAAATCTCTGGAAGAAACACACAGCACTGCCTTCTGGATTGTTGCTGTTAACTGAACCTTTTATTATTGGATCCCTCCAGTGACACATTGCATATGCTACACCAAGCATGGTGGCCTCAAATGAACAACACATCAAATATCAAATGAACAATACACGACAGCACTGTCACAGCATTCCCCTGCACCTTCCACCAGCGCAGATACTCTCATGTTAGTAGATATCCATTTGTGCATAGATTCCGGCACACAACCTGGTGTGCATAGCACAGCCGAGCAGCTTCAGAGGCTGTGACAGCTGAGGTCACTATTGAAGGAGGTGGGAGGCCAGGCCCATGCTGAGCCCAGGCTGATGGTGTGGTTCTGGAGTCATTAGCAACACAGCAACTGCTACAACGACAGTGAGAGGTAAGGGAACAGTTGATGGAGGTGCCAGAGGCAATGCACACCCATGCACAGATGATGGAGGAGTCCAATCAGGCCATGGGTGCTACTATGTCTCTGGCATGTGTGCGCATGGCTTCCGCCATGGAGAGGTTGGTGACCCTCCTGGAGAGCATAATTCACCAGACCACTCAGTGGATGCTGGAGATGTGTGCAGACCTGCATGTCATCATCTTGTCTATGAACAGCTATTTACAATATATGATTTAGATGAGGGAACTAAATGTTATATCTCCAAATTTGCAGATGACACAAAACTGGGTGGGAGGGTGAGTTGTGAGGAGAATGCAAAGAGGCTTCAGGGTGATTTGGACAAGTTGAGTGATTGGTCAAATGCGTGGTAGATGCAGTATAATGTGGATAAATGTGAGGTTATCCACTTTAGTAGCAAAAACAGGAAGGCAGATTACTATCTGAATGGTTAGAAACTGAGAGAGGGGAATATGTAACGAGACCTGGGTATTCTCGTACACCAGTCTCTGAAGGTAATCATGCAGGTGCAACAGGCGGTAAAAAGGGCAAATGGTATGTTGGCCTTCATAGCGAGAGGATTTGAGTACAGGAGCAGGGATGTCTTGCTGCAATTATACAGGGCCTTGGTGATGCCACACCTGGAATATTGCGTGCAGTTTTGGTCTCCTTATCTGAAGAAGGATGTTCTTGCTATAGAGGGAGTGCAGCGAAGGTTTACCAGACTGATTCCTGGGATGGCGGGACTGACGTATGAGGAGAGATTGAGTTGGTTAGGATTATATTCGCTGGAGATTCAGAAGAGTGAGGGGGGATCTTATAGAAATTTGTAAAATTCTAACAGGACTTGACAGGGTAGATGCAGGAAGGATGTTCCTAATGGTGGGGGAGTCCAGAACCAGGGGTCATAGTCTAAGGATATGGGGTAAACCTTTCAGGACTGAGATGAGGAGAAGTTTCTTCACCCAGAGAGTGGTGAGCCTGTGGAATTCGCTACCACAGAAAGCAGTTGAGGTCAAAACATTGTATGTTTTCAAGAAGGAGTTAAATATAGCTCTTGGGGTGAAAGGGATCAAAGGATATGGGGGGAAAGCAGGAACAGGTTACTGAGTTGGATGATCAACCATGATCATAATGAATGGCAAAGCAGGCTCGAAGGGCCGAATGGCCTACTCCTGCTCTTATTTTCTATGTTTCTAACTCCATGCAGCAGTGGCAAGGCAAGAGGAGGACAAGGCACATGGAGTCTCTGCCAGGTCAGCAGGGAGTTAGTATCCCCACCCTGAGGCAGGGTTGGTCCTAGGGTGGCTGATGTCCTGTTGCTGGTGCCTGGCCTTCCCCGTTTTCTGCTGCTTCTCTTCCTCAATGGGGCCGAAGCCATTCAGGTGGCCTCTCTCCATGTGCAAAGCCTTCTATCCAAACAGCTCCCCCTTTTCCCTCATACGTTTTTTGATCAAAAACCATTGCCTTGATGGCACCCTGGCATTACACTCTCGCAGTGCTGGCACCTTTCCCCCCTCCTGCCTTCATTTTCCGGTGCCCACGCTGCTCCACCGTCCCTGGCACACCATGCTGTCTCTCTCCATGGCTGCCGGAGAAAGCCGGAACTGAGCTCATGTTTGCTTGCCACCTCCTTTAACTAGGCAAGGCTCTGAAGCCTTTTGTGGTTCCCGTGCATTGTGAGTAAAATTCAAAATGCACTGTAAAATTGCAGTCATTTGGCCAGTTGAGTGCCTTAATTAACTTCCCGCCATGTCGATGTGTGAAGTCCGCTCTCCATTTCGGCCGCCATCAGCAAAATGCAGAACTCACATGAAGACTTCAGGTCCGACGCCTTCAGTCCTGATCTTATACACCCCAACCACCACCCGCCCCCACCTTCCCCCCACCCCCATGTCTCCGAGCCAGTTTAAAATGGCTCCATAATATTCTGGCTGGTATCTCAGCAAATGATGTCACTTCATTCTTTCTAGCTCAAAACATTTGTCTTTGATTTCTTGTGATGACTATTCAAATAAAAGCACATATGCTTTGCAAGAATTATGCACATAACAAAGGTGGCTGTAGAGATAATAGATGCATTGGTGGTCATCTTTCAAAATACTATAGACTCTGAAATGGTTCCTGCAGATTGGAAGGTGGCAATTGTAACCCCACTATTTAAGGAATGAGGGAGAGAGAAAAAAAAGGAATTACAGACCTGTTAATCTAACATCAGTCATAGGAAAAATGCTCGAATCTATAATAAAGGTTGCGATATCAGGACACTTCGAAAATAATGGGAGGATTGGGAAGAGTCGACATGGATTTATGAAAGGGAAATCATGTTAAACAAACCTATTGGATTTTTTTTGAGGATGTAACTAGCAGAATAGATATGGGGGATCTGGTGGATGTATATTTAGATTTTCAGAAAGCTTTTGATAAGGTCCCACACAAAAGGTTAGTAAACAAAATTAGAGCACATGGGATTGGGGGAATATACGGGCATGGATTGAGAACAGGTTAACAGATAGAAAACAGAGAGTAGGAATAAATGGATCATTTTCAGCTGGCAGGCTGTGTTGAGCCCCAACTATTCACAATCTATATCAATGATTTGGATGTGGGGATTAATTGTAATATTTCCAAGTTTGCAGATGACACAAAACTAGGTGGAAATGTGAGTTGTGAGAAGGATGCAAAGATGCTTCAAGGGGATTTGGAGTGGGCAAAAATTTGGCAGATGGAATACATTGTGGAGAAATGTGAGGTTATCGGCTTTGGTAGGAAAAACAGAAATACAGAGTATTTCTTAAATGGTGAGAGGCTGAGAAGTGTTGAACTTCAAAGGGACTTGGGTGTCCTTGTTCATGAGTCACTGAAAGCTAATATGCAGGTAAAGCAACCAATTAAGAAGGCAAATATTATGTTGGCCTCTATTACAAGAGGATTTGAGTATAGGAGTAAAGATGACTGACTGCAATTATATAGAACCTTTGTGAGACCCCACCTGGAGTCTTGCCACCGATATGCTTGCCACCGAGGGAGTGCAACGAAGGTTCACCAGACTAATCCCTGGGATTGAGGGATTGTCCTATGAGGAAAGATAAAATAGACTGGGTCTTTATTCTCTGGAATTTAGAAGAATTAGAGGTGATCTCATTCAAACATATAAAATACTGACAGGGCTCGGCAGAGTAGATGCAGGAAGAATGTTTCCCCTGGCTGGGGAGTCCAGAACCAGGGACAGAGTCTCAGAATAAGGGGCAGGCCATTTAGGGCTGAGATGAGGAGGAATTTCTTCACTCACAGGGTGGTGAATCATTGGAATTTTCTGCCCCAGAGGGCTGTGGAGGCTTAGTTGTTGAGTATGTTCAAGACAGAGATCGATAGATTTCTACATATTAAAAACATCAAGGGATACAGGGATAGTGCAGGAAGATGATGTTGAAGTAGAAGATCAGCCATGATCTCATTGAATGGTTGAGCAGGCTCAAAGGGCTGAATGGCCTACTCCTGCTCCTATTTCTTATGTTCTTATGTCCTTTTCTCTTGAATTCCCTGTTGGATTATTCGTGACTATCCTATATTCATGCCCCCAGTTTTAGATTCCACACAAATGGAAACATCTCTATGTCTACCCTAATGAACCCCTTCATAATTTTAAAGACCTCTATCTGGTCATCTGTTGTAAAGAAAAGAGCCCCAACCTGTTCAGTCTTTCCTAATAATTGTACCCTCTCAGTTTTGGTATCATTTTGGCAGCTCTGTGATCGTTTCAGCTAATTCTCAGCAGCCGGTACAGATAAAATTCACAGGGTGAATACATAATTTACCAAATAATCCAACAAGGTAATAAGCTAACAATCTATAGCAGATACCAATCATTTAAATAGTAATCAGATTGTGTTCTTGTGGAACAACAACATTTAATAGTATGAAAATATTGGCACATTAAGGATGCCTTGTCCCTTCAAATCAGGATCATTCAGGAGGCTGAGGGGGTGATAGAGAGCAGTTATAGGGAAGTAGTGACACCTAAGTTACAGGATAAAGGTAGCTGGGTGACCGTCAGGGGAGGGAAAGGGAATAGACGCACAGTGCAGGGATCCCCTGTGGCCGTTCCCCTCAATAATACGTATACCGTTTTGGATATGGTTGGGGGGCACGACCTACCAGAGGAAAGCCACAGTGGCCAAGTGTCTGGCACTGATCCTGGCTCAGTGGCTCAGAAGGGAAGGGGGGAGAATAGGAGAGCGATAGTGAGAGGAGATTCAATGGTTAGAGGAACAGACAGGAGATTCTGTGGTCGCGAACGAGACTCCCGGATGGTATGTTGCCTCCCAGGTGCCAGGGTCAGGGATGTCTCGGATCGAGTCTATAGGATTCTTAAGGGGGAGGGGGAGCAGCCAGAGGTCATGGTACATATCGGTACCAATGACATAGCTAGGAAAAGGGAGAAGGACCTGAAAAGCGAATATAGGGAGTTAGGTTCGAAGCTGAAAGGCAGGACGCGCAGAGTAGTAATCTCAGGATTGTTACCAGTGCCACGTGCTAGTGAGGCTAGAAACAGGGAGCGAGTGCAGCTGAACACGTGGGTAAAGAACTGGTGTAGGAGGGAGGGATTCAGATATGTGGATCATTGGGATACCTTCTGTGAAGACGGGACCTGTACAAGAAGGACGGGTTGCATCTGAACTGGAGGGGCACCAATATCCTGGGCGGGAGGTTTGCTAGAGCTCTTCGGGAGGGTTTAAACTAGTTTGGCAGGAGGATGGGAACCGGAGTCACGGATCAGTGGGTGGGGTAGCTGTTGAACAGGCAGATACAGAGTGCAGAGAGTCTGTGAGGAAGGTTAGACAGTTGACGGGGCAAAGTTGCAGCCAGTATGATGGGTTGAAGTGTGTCTATTTTAACACAAGAAGTGTCAGGAATAAGGGTGATGAACTTAGAGCATGGATCAGTACTTGGAGCTACGATGTTGTGGCCATTACGGAGACGTGGATATCACAGGGGCAGGAATGGATGTTGGATGTTCCAGGGTTTAGATGTTTCAAAAGGAATAGGGAGGGAGGTAAAAGAGGTGAGGGAGTGGCATTGTTAATCAGGGATAGTATCACAGCTGCAGGAGGTTGTCGAGGAGGGTTTGTCTACTGAGTCATTATGGGTGGAAGTCAGAAACAGGAAAGGAGCAGTCACTTTGTTGGGAGTTTTCTATAGACCCCCCAATAGCAGCAGAGACATGGAGGAACAGATTGGGAGGCTGATTTTGGAAAGGTGCAGAAGTAACAGGGTTGTTGTCATGGGTGACTTCAACTTCCCTACTATTGATTGGAACCTCCTTGGTGCAAATAGTTTGGATGGAGCAGTTTTTGTCAGGTGTGTCCAGGAAGGTTTTCTGACTCAATATGTAGATCGGCCGACTAGAGGGGAGACTATGTTGGACTTGGTGCTTGGCAACGAACCAGGCCAGGTGGCAGATCTCTCGGTGGGAGAGCATTTCGGTGATAGTGATCACAACTCCCTGACCTTTACTATAGTCATGGAGAGGGACAGGAGCAGACGGGATGGGAAAATATTTAATTGGGGGAGGGGGAATTACAATGCTATTAGGCAGGAACTGGGGAGCATTAATTGGGAACAGATGTTCTCAGGGAAATGCACGACAGAAATGTGGAGGTTGTTTAGGGAGCACTTGCTGCGACTGCTGGATAGGTTTGTCCCGATGAGGCAGGGAAGGGATGGTGAAGGAACCTTGGATGACAAGAGATGTGGAACAGCTAGTCAAGAGGAAGAAGGAAGCTTACTTAAGGTTGAGGAAGCAAGGATCAGACAGGACTCTAGAGGGTTACAAGGTAGCCAGGAAGGAACTGAAGAATGGACTTAGGAGAGCTAGAAGGGGACATGAAAAAGTCTTGGCGGGTAGGATTAAGGAAAATCCCAAGGCGTTCTACACTTATGTGAGGAACAAGAGGATGGCCAGAGTGAGGGTACGGCCGATCAGGGATAGTAGAGGGAACTTGTGCCTGGAGTCGGAAGAGATAGGGGAGGTCCTAAATGAATACTTTGCTTCAGTATTCACTAGTGAGAGGAATCTGGTCGTTTGTGAGGACAGCGTGGAACAGGCTGATATGCTTGAACAGGTCGAGGTTAAGAGGGAGGATGTGCTGGAATTTTTGAATGATATGAGGACAGACGGGAAATAACCAAGGATATTATGGGAAGCGAGGGAAGAGATTGCCGCGCCTTTGGCGATGATCTTTGCATCTTCACTATCCACTGGAGTAGTACCAGATGATTGGAGGGTGGCAAATGTTGTTCCCTTGTTCAAGAAAGGGAATAGGGATAACCTTGGGAATTATAGACCGGTCAGTCTTATGTCGGTAGTGGGCAAATTATTGGAGAGGATTCTGAGAGACAGGATTTATGATTACTTGGAAAAGCATGGTTTGATTAGAGACAGTCAGCATGGCCTTGTGAGGGGCAGGTCATGCCTCAGAAGCCTTACCGAATTCTTTGAAGATGTGACAAAATACATTGATGAAGGAAGAGCAGTGGATGTGGTGTATATGGATTTTAGCAAGGCATTTGATAAGGTTCCCCATGGTAGGCTCATTCAGAAAGTAAGGAGGCATGGGATACAGGGAAAGTTGGCTGTCTGGATACAAAATTGGCTGGCCCATAGAAGTCAGAGGGTGGTAGTAGATGGAAAGTATTCAGCATGGAGCTCGGTGACCAGTGGTGTTCCACAAGGATCTGTTCTGGGACCTCTGCTCTTTGTGATTTTTATAAATGACTTGGATGAGGAAGTGGAAGGCTGGGTTAGCAAGTTTGCCGATGACACGAAGGTTGCTGGAGTTGTGGATAATGTTGTAGGTTGCAACGGGACATTGACAGGATGCAGAGCTGGGCTGAGAAGTGGCAGATGGAGTTCAACCTGGAAAAGTGTGAAGTGATTCATTTTGGAAGGTCGAATTTGAATGCGGAATACAGGCTTAAAGACAGGATTCTTGGTAGTGTGGAGGAACAGAGGGATCTTGGGGTCCACGTCCATAGATCGCTCAAAGTTGCCACCCAAGTTGATAGGGTTGTTAAGAAGGCGTATGGTGTGTTGGCTTTCATTAACAGGGGGATTGAGTTTTCAGAGCCGCGAGGTTATGCTGCAGCTCTATAAGGCCCTGGTTCGACCACACTTGGAATATTGTGTTCAGTTCTGGTTGCCTCATTATAGGAAGGATGTGGAAGCTTTAGAGAGGGTGCAGAGGAGATTTACCAGGATGCTGCCTGGACTGGAGGGCATGTCCTACGAAGAAAGATTGAGGGAGCTAGGGCTTTTCTCATTGGAGCGAAGAAGGATGAGAGGTGACTTGATAGAGGGGTACAAGATGATGAGAGGCATAGGTAGAGTGGATAGTCAGAGACTTTTTCCCAGGGTGGAAAGGGCTATCACCAGGGGGCATAATTTTAGGGTGATTGGAGGAAGGTTTCGGGGAGATGTCAGAGGTAGGTTCTTTACACAGAGAGTGGTGGGTGCGTGGAATGCACTGCCAGCGGTGGTAGTAGAAGCAGATACATTAGGGGCATTTAAGCGACTCTTGGATAGGTACATGGATGATAGTAGAATGAAGGGTAGGTAGTTACTTAGATCAGGTTAAAGGTTCGGCACAACATCGTGGGCCGAAGGGCCTGTACTGTGCTGTACTGTTCTATGTTCTATGTTCTATTACTTCAGACAGTTCCTGTGCTTTGCCAATATGTCAATTTAAAATGGATGTGCTATTCTAAAAATCTATTTTAAACTAAGAAACAAGGTAAAGGAAAATGAGAGATCATGGACAAAATATTTACATTTTTATCATTTATCCGAAAATTTTCAAAGGGACCCAAATCCTTAAGCTTTACTAATTTAGAGACCTGTTACTCTTTATTGTTCCCCTCTGTACCCTTTCAAGTTCAAAATATTTTCCGTACGATCAAGTGAGTAGACTTCACTCAGTCATCCGTGGGGTCCGACTAGTATACAGTACAATATAATCGCTTCTGATTTGTAGCTCTTGGGTAACAACAACAAGAAACAGTAACAACAACTTGCATTTATATAATATCTTCAACATTGAACAATGACCTCAGGTGCTTTACTGCGATTACATAATTTTCATTGCACTGTGATATAATTAATGCAATTATAAATCATATGAAAGCAATGGACTGGATTTCACGGTCAATGGCAAAGCACAATCACATTGAAGTACTCTCACAGACAACAAACCAGGAAGTAAAAACAAAATAAAAGCAAAATACTGCAGATGCTGGAAATCTGAAAAAAAAACACGAAATGCTGGAAAGACTCAGCAGGTCTGGCAGCATCTGTGGAGAGAGAAGCAGAGTTAACGTTTGAGGTCAGTGACCCTGAGGTAAAAACCACTTAATCCCTGCACTTTTAATGTTAAATTTTACAGGCAGCAAAATAACTGATTGGAACATACACATAGGATTAAGGTAGAAGCTAAAATATCATAAACTAAATTTTAAAAATATATTATTTAAAAGATATGTGGAATGTTTTATCACAATGGAGAAATTTGACATTCAACAAACAAAAAATTACCCTTCCAGGGACAGTGAGGCTGTTTACCAGTAATTATGAACTTAGAACACCATTAAAAACCCAGTTGAACCTCATTCAACAAGGTGCAACTTTTTCAAGCATTTTTATAAATATGTAAATGCAAGTCTTTCTTTTTCACAGCAAGACTAAAAGCGTAACAATGGAAATTCTCATCAGTTTAATGGTTTCTAGTTCTAATTCCAGGAAGTCGGCGGGGGACGGTGGGTGGGGTGGGGGGGGGGGGTGGCAGGTGGCGGGGCGGGGGTGGCGTGACCTCAATAGCCCACCCTCTGGAGATGCATAGAATCCTTGACAGCAACTTTTGGACTTCTGTGTTTAACTGTGCCTGTGCAGATTCCAGGATTCTGCTGTCAGCTTCAGAGGAGGAATGACGGTGAATGCTGACAGTTTCACTGTCATTACTACAGCATAATTTGAGGCAATAATTACATTTATGTTACAATTCAGTACTGAATTATTCTGGACCTGGCCTTTTGAGAGCTGCAATGGTTTCTATTATTGTCTTTGCTTCTGGACAATATACAATTTCTGTGAAATATCAAAAGAGCATAATAAAAGTGATATTTGATAGACTTAGCCTGCATTAAGAATATCTGTTCTCTTGTAGTTGAGCATTTGGCTCCCAAGCAGAAATTGTGAGGCTGAGCCCTCGAGCTTCCTGTCAGTTTAACTTGCTTAACTGAATTAGGTGAATGTGGCTGTTTTGCTAAAGATAAGGCAGATGCCATGCATTAGTGGGGGAGAAAGTAAGATAAATCTGATATATTCTCAGACAGCCTGTTTGAACTTCCTGCATCTGGATCATATTGCAGCCTCAGTGATTCCAGTTCCTGAAAATGCCAGTAGCCAAGATCCCTCTGCTGGAGAAGAATGAATCAGAAGATAGCTAAGGAAATAGAAAGGAAAACCAGATCTTTCATTTTAAATGGCAGGTGACTACTGCCTGAATCTCCCCAGTCTGTATACTACAGGAAATTAATGTAAAATATCTTCTTATACATAAACAATAACATTTTTCTGCTCTCAGTGATAAATTGAGAAAATCAGAACCATGATACACAGCTGTAAGATTCCAGCTCTGTAATTTTGTTTAACATTTAAAATAGTCTATTGCTGCTGGGCGGAGGTCTTGAGTTAATATCGCTCTACCTTAGGACAAGGCGAACTGAATTTAACATTCTCCAGAGTGAAAGTAGTGCTTTATATATCACTTTTGTTTCTTGACTGTGTTCCCACTCTCTTCTCTCTTTCCTTCATGGTAATTGTGAACCAATTTAGAACACAATCAGATTTCACTGCGTATTTCAGGCATAAAACATGTAAAATTCTGTGAGAAATATGTAGCAAATAAAAAGAAAAAGTGTAAGTGCTGGAAATCTGAATTGAGAAGCAAAAAAAAAAACGCATGGCACATTTCTAGTGACACCCTTTAGTTGGAGTCAGTTTGATGACTGGTCTCACTCGAAGCATTAACTTTTCCTGTTCAGGTACAGACTGCTTTGCTGGGTAATTCCAGCATTTTCTGGCTTTGTTTGAAATATATATCTCCAGGCACTTTTACAAATAATTTCAGTACTGTGTTTGGAGAAGTGGAAATAGCCCAAACATATATCAGGTTGATGAAGCTCTAGTGCAGATTTTTAAGGAAACCTTCAGGCTACAAATATAGCCAAATAAACAAGAACAACTTGCACTCATATAGCACTTTTAATATATTCAAACATCCCAAGATGCTTTGCAGGAGCATAATTAACCAGAAATTGACACCCAGCCAAAGGAAAAGATACTAGGACAAGTGACCAAAAACTTGGTCAAAGAGCTAGTTTATAAGGAGTTCTTAAAGAGAGAGGTGGAGAGATTTAGCAAGGGAATTCCAGCCTTTAAGGCCTAGACATCTGAAGGCACCACCTCCAGTGTTGGGGCATAGAAAGCCTCTTTTGCACAAAAGAGGACAGAATTGGAAGAATGTAGTGATCTCAGAGGGTTGTAAGGCTAGAGGAGGTTATAGAGATAGAGAGGGGCAAAGCCTTGGAGGGGCCCAGATACAGGGATGAGACTTAGGTGGCTGAAAGAACCACTGTCATGTGTACTCTTATATTGTGGCTATTTTTCAGCAACATTATAATTTTTTTAAATAGAACTAAATCTTCCTGTTCGCTATATCAAATGCATGATAGTCGATCTGGTTGCTTAAAATTGTCACGGCCATGTGGTGAGGTTTGAGTGGTTCCCACTGTTCAACTCCCATCTGACCACAACAAGTGCATTTTGTTAATAGAATTTAACCTCTTTGTGTTTTATTTGTCAAATAAACAGACAGCGACAGGTTTTCTTGTGTGTTTAAAATAGAAAATCAATTGTTTATTGATCAATACGCCTTATCTCGAAATTGTCGCAACTGCATCCATTCACACATTCGCTCACGTGTGTGCACACATACACAAGACATAAGAGTGGGAAAAAGGGGTAAGCAATTATAAATGGGGGGTAAGTTTTGTGGGAAGTTACGGTAAATCTGTTGAATTCTCTTGGAAGTCAAGTTCTTGTTGGTTGCAGATGTTTGTAGATTTCTCTCTTGGTTGAAAGTTCGGTTGAAGACAGTGGATCACTTCTAATTCTGTATAAAGTGTAGATGTAAAATCTTACAACAGGGGGCGCCCTTTCTAGTTTGTTGAAAACAAGCTTCTTGGATGCTGCTTTCTGGGTGTGTGTCTCCACCTCCCTCTCTCTCTGTGCTGTTTTTTAAGGTAAAGCTGTGTTGCCTCCCAGTAGGGGACGCTTTGATCTCTTCTCCATAGTGATCGCACAATGGCCCAGGACATGGCTACTTCACACCTTCTTTGCTTCAGAAGAGCCCATTCAATTCTGGAATTTTTTTAGGATGGGCATAGGATGGGTGCAATTGACACTTCTTGGTTTGAAGATTTTCCTTTGTTCCTGTCAGACAATTTGAATATACAAAGGCCAAGTCCTTTTCCTTTGGTGTCCATTCTTGGACACATTGTCCATTTTTTAAAATAAAAGGTCTATTTTTGAAAAAGTCAGTCAGTTTTTATAACTCTTCAGTTTTTGTCAATAATTTTTGTATAGTCGCACTTCTTGTGCACGTGAAAAAATCTTATGGGTTGCATTATGTTTCTTACCTCAAGCATGAAGAAACTAGACTCATAGGGTTGAATTTTACTAGACCCTCGCCGTCGGGGTCATGGCAAGGGAGCCCGTAAAATACTTGCGGCAGCGGCCCGCCACAACCTCCGACGCCAAGAAGGCCCCACCGCATTGTACCAGCAGTGGCGAGGCCTCGGTGTGGCCCCCTGCTGCCAAGCAGCGGGGCCTTCAGTGAAATATTAAAATGAATTTTAAAAAGGTGCAAATCAACTTACCTTGTCCTGGTGGCCTTCGCACACCAATTTTACAGCCGCCAGCCGCAACCCGTGTGCTCCGTTCGGAGTTTCAAGGTGAGACACTGGTGAGGAGGGGGGAGGAGTGAAATTATCAGGGCGGGAAGCAAGGGAGAGGGGAAAACCTTTTTTATTGGCTGTGGGGATGGTGGGAAGGGGTTGAAGGGCAAATGTGACGAGGTTGGGGGGGAAAGTTCAAGGTGGGAATAAAGTTAATGTTTGTCATATTGGCCTATAAAAAATTTGGGGGTGTCTTGGGAAAGGGCTTCCAGCTTTTAATTACTTTTTTAAAAAAATGAACAATGGTATATCTTTAAAAATTTTAAATTTTTGCTAAGGGCTTGAAGCTCTTTAAAAACTGCGCCACACCTGCGTGGTGGCGCTAGACGCCATTGCGGGGAACGGAGCAGCCGCCCCCTCTACGTCATCAGGGTGGCCGCTTTGCACCCTCCACTTAAGTGAGACCCCGCCCGTCCCTAGCTCACTGCTAGCCCTGCATGCAGAACCTGGGAGCCATCTGCCCTCCCATGCGTCTTTTATATTGTAGGTCCTCAGCGTCCTCTTAGTCAGAGAAGGAATCCTGTTGACGTCTCTCCTCATAATGCCAGGCCTGGCTCCTGTTGGGTGCATAGTTGTGGAGAGCAGCAAAGAAAGGAGCTGGCCTTTTCGGCCCGTAGTACAGGCCATCAGCCTATCGATACAGGCATTGGAGGCGCTCTTTCAGCATGCCGATCTCCTGCTCAATGGTGGCTCATGTAGCTCAGTGGCTGGCGTTGTATCTCTCCTCTGCAGCAGTGGTGGACTCTCTTACCGGTCTCGGGAGCCATGTCTGCAAAGGATTGCCCTTATCTCCAAGAAGCCACCCCTCCATCTGAGTCAGTTCAATGAACAGCGGTGGCACCTGGGACTGGCGCAAGACCCAGGTGTCATGGAAGCTGCTTGAGAAGCAGTCACACATTCGTAGCAAGCATCTGTGGTGATCACATACCAGCTTCACCTAGATTGAGAGGGCTCCATTATTTGTGACGTCTGCAGGTGGTAGCCTGGCGGGAGGCCTGATGGCCACATGAGTGCAGTCTATGAACATTACAACCTATGGTTCAACGGTAATGGTGCCAGAACCAATGGTCCTCTGGGCCTGGCTGTGAGAGTCCGTCCTGAGGCGGACATACTCACTGGCCCTCCGGTGCACGTTATTGGTGATCTCCCTGATGCAGCGGTGCACTGCTGACTGTGTGACCCCACAAAGGTCTCTGGTGGGTCCCTAAAAAGGTGCAGAGGCATAATGCTTGAGAACCGCTGCCACTATGAGGAACGCAGGCATGGGATGTCCACTGGAGCCCCTGGGCTGCAGGTCATCGTTGAACAGGGCACAGAGATGTGTCACCACCCTCTCTACATGCGCAATTGCCTCTGACACTGGTGCTCTGACATCCGATGGCATGTCATTGGGGCCTGTAGATGCACGGATATCGTAATGGCGGGCTCTCCTTGGGGGCTGCTGCTCACTATCGGGGGCCTCTATGTGGATCGCACCTGCCTGTTGATATTGCCTCTGGCGCATACGGATCCTTACGAGCAGAGGATCACACAATGTAGGATGAGCCACAGCTGTTTCCATGTGATAAATAAAGTTGAACCCTTCATATAATCGAAGGTTCCCAAAAGGGTGTTGACAGGTACATCAGCTGCTTTCCTGGATCAACTATAGTAGCATGTCATGGCATTACCCATCTTGGCCAACACTCAGAGTGGCACAGCATGACCACATCAAGATCCTACCAGCTGAATCGATTTCCCCCACCATCCATACAACCTTAATGTTCCTGCCCTTTCTGGCACCCTCCCCACACACAGGGTGCCTAGTGTGCCATTGCTCCCTCACAAACATGAACAAACACAGAAAGTACATTGTTAATGGAGGGATGGTACACAGTACCTCCCTTCATGCCAGCAGAGCTTTCCCTCCAGTAGTCCCAGACCCCCCTCCCTTTAAGAATGCAGAATGAGAGCCCTGTAATGCCCCCCTCCCTCCTTCCTTAAGAATGCAGAATGGGAGCACTGTGTATCCCCCCCGCCACTGGTAATTTGCAGCGGGCCTTTCTCGACATCATGGGTCGAGGTGGGCCTCTCCCCGTGGGATTTTACCGGCCCCTGCGCCGCGACTCGCGGTGTCGAGGGTCAGTAAAAGTCAGCCCACAATTTCTGCGTGTGTGTAACATTTTATTCAGCTGTCTGCCCAAATCTGTCTGAGTTTCACTTTTGGAAGGGTTGATTGACAGCATAGCGAGCAGTCTTACTAACACAGCACAGAGCAATCAATCACTGAGCAATCAAACACAACAGGTTGCTACCTCACTGTGGAGTATTAATAAGAAATGCATTAAAACAAACAAGTTAATACTTTTGTTAAAGTATCAGACAAAATAACTTCAAATGAATGCATTAATGCATTTGTTATAATAGTGCACAATGTTATTTCAATCCATTGATTCTAACATAATGGTTTTGACAAGGCCAAAGAAAAAACAATAAAATTGATTTTATTTTGGTTATTTTAAAGGAGGCAAAATAATATTTCATTACATTCATAGAAAGGTGGTCCTATGAAAGAATGAGTTGAACATTTTAGTTTCCTCTTTAAGTTGTTATATCTGTGGACATTTGGGAGATATAATGATGTTTTAGGGTTTTTTTGAATAGCAGCAGTGACAACTTTCAAATAATGTTTTACCAAAAAAGCAAAATACAGAAATAAATTATTCCAATCATGTATTGCTCACACCTGCATGAACAGTTAAGACACAAGGAATAAATCAACAACACAGAGGAATTTAGCAAAAGGAAAATTGCTTACATTTTATCTTTCTCCAAATAATTATTCAATAAAAAGTTCATCATAAGAATCGCAAGGAGCCTTATGGTATAATTTGGATAAATAACAGCAATGGCTCAGACCAGTGTTAATGAATGTAATCTTAAAATTGCTAGGGAAGATAATTGAAATGTCAATTAATTAGGTAATAGACTATTAATGAACTAAGTAGCTTGAACCACTCTGTGATCTAAATTAAGGAGTAATTTTAAGACATTAATATCCATCACTGCCTGATATCCTATCAATTGACAGCTCAAGACACACTACACAGCAAATTTCTAATATGAAACTTGAAAGATAGAAACTGTTACCTAAGTGCTTCTTTGGGTGGGAATAGTTGCTAGCTATATTGCTAGACATATCCACATGCCCAGTATTTTAACTGAGATATTGGCCATAAATTTATGGCCCCCAAATGAGCAGGCTGGTGGCGGGGGGGTGGGGGTGGCCTAAAATTGAGTGGGAGGTGGGGTGGCCGTTCCCGACCCCCTCCCGCCCACGCTACAATTTTACACAGGGCGGCAGTGGCAAGAAACGGCCTGTCCCGCCCCAGGCCAATCAATGCCCTTAAGTGGCCAATCAACTGGCACTTAAGGGCCTCGCTAGCTGCCATGGGTATTTTACCCTCGGCAGCCAGACAGCCTCAATAACCATACCTGATAAAACCAGGTGGCCTTCTTGTGGGCTGAGGGGGCCCTCCTGATCAGACACCCTATGCCCCATGGAGGGTTGCTCCCGAAGCCCCAACCCCTCCCAATGCAGAACACCCCCTCTGCCAACCTAACTGACCCCCTTGCCTCACTGTGACCCAGCTGATTTTCCCCAGTGAGGCCCTAAAAGCTTACCTGTCTTCCAGTCCGTCCTTCACCTTGCTTGCAATGGCTGGGTATAGTCCTAGCAGTGGCCAGCACTATCGGTGGCACTATAGGGACTAAGAGCTGCTGGCCGCTGATTGGCCAGCAGCTCCATTAGGTGGGGAATTCCTGCCTCAAGGAGGTGGAAGTCCTGCCCAAGATCAATTAAGAGCCTGGGGAGCGCGAAAGCTTGGCCTGGCTCCCCAGGCCCGGCAGAAGTGGGCTCGACCCCGACTTTTCGGCCAGTGGGCGGGTCCTCCCACCCAATGAAAAATTACGGCCCTTAATCTGCTTAAAATTTAGGGATTAAGGCTACCTTAAAAGAATGGATACAGCTCGCATATTAAGCATTTGTCAGCAAACATGACCCACAGTCATTTCCATGCTTTAGATGTCAACTATAAAGAGTACCTTGGTGGTTTAATTTACATAAAGAGCAAAGAATAACTGGAGTGCATTTCTAGCCAAACACTCAGAACTTCAAATCATATCATAAACTATAAGAATAAAGTGAAAGCTTGTAAGGAACATTACTTCAATCTTGAGACCTTGAAAAGACAGGAGAGTTGACCAGTTTATTTAATTTAATGCATTTGTAGCCTAATATTTGCAAAGGGTAATTTTTAGACAGAAGAGCTGGGCAGATCATTACTATCAGTTATTCAGTCTATACCAAAGGAACCCTGTGATCCTTATAAAGATATCAGTTTTTTCCAGATTTACAGAAGAAAATAAAATGTAAGCAATTTTCTTTTTGTAAAATTGTATGATATGTTTTCTGTCTGTTTCCTATTGATTTGTGAGTAACAGCCTTGAACACAGTTCCTAACCATCATCTCTAATGTCTCTTGTCTACTTTTCCAAATGTGTCTGTCTTTGGTTTTGTGTTCTATTTCTGTCAGCAAATTATGGGCACAGGAAGAGAGGGTTGACATGGGAAATATCCATAACCATTAATTTACAGATGTAAAATAATCCTGCAGTTATTATGTTCTAGATAAATAAGGGCATCCTTTTCAATCTTGTATTTTTCACTTCCCTTCTACACCTCACTCCTGCTATTTGGCATTCCTATTCTCCTCCCCTCATCACTTTACTTCTTAATTTTCACCTGTAATTTTCTATTTTTCTATTTTTGCAAAATTGGTATTAATTTTGTTTTAGTCAATGCTTGTTCCGTGTTACGAGCTCATAGCATGCCAGTCTGGTGTGTACTCTGTCTTTAATGAAACTGATTGCAATGGCTGCCTGCAGTCAGAGTGCCTCATGGTACAGGTCACATGACTACAGCAAGCCAGGAGGCATCTGGTACAGTATTGCATTACTATCCCAAACATCCCCCTTTTCATACAAAAAACCCCCCAAAAAATGCATGCATTCTCATTGTGAGTTGCCCAAGTTACCCACTATGCAAACAATTGTTCTCATGCATTCGCAGTTCGTCATTCCTGTCAATCTCTGCACATTCATTTCAGACATAATCATTAAATCTTGCCGGTCTCTTCATGGTGCACATGCGCATTATTATTGGTTGTTCTTCTGGTTGATTTTCATTCTCCGGCGAGTGTTATTCCCTTGCCACTTGTTTCTGCTGTGACTGTTGCTCCATTTCTGTTGTTGGGGTGCTGTGAACCTCTGGAGCTGATGGCTGTTCTGTGGTCTGTGCAGTTGGTGAGTTCTCATCTTCCTGATTGACCACGGGCAATGAAGGAACAGCTTCTCCAGTTGTGCGTGTGTGCCTGCGGTTGTGATGGTATCTCTGGTCCTTCACTGCCACCCATGTGATCGAGGCAACAACTGCTCTATGCAGGTCCCAAGTTGCCACTTGGGCTGACTCTTGTTGATCGCCTTGAAGGTTTGTACCCTGACTGGCTCTCCAATGCTCAATTCTGGCAATGGTTCAGCAGTTTTGTCAAAATGAAATTTGGTTTTCTGCCATTTCACCCTGATTTTGTCTGCCCACTCTGTGGAATCCGAGTGCTCCTACCCCACAGCCTGAGGAGATGACTGCCAGATCTTCCTCTTCCTCGCCGCCTGTATCACTCGCGTCACCTTGTGACTGGCAAAGGTGTTCTCATTCCAGCGTCGGCGCCCGCTCCTTTAGGCTATCTTGTGGGTTTTCTCTTTTTGCATATTGAAGGTTACCAACCCAAGCTTTAGACTTGCTTCTGCTGTGATGAGTGGCTTTTGCTTGCTGTCTATGATTTGGAACTCCAGATCTTCGTTCTTGTCATTGCAATAGGCTCTCAGAGTAACTTGTCCTCTTGGCACTAGTATGGTGCCATCATATAGCCTCAACCTTACTTTATAGGGATTCATTTTTGGATCGCTATGTTGAACCACTTCGCACAGGTCTGTGAAGATCATGATGTTGTATGATGCACTGGTGTCTATCTGGCACTTTATGTTGACTTGATAGTCTCCTTCAGCAGTCATCATTCCAACTGTCACAAACCATTTATCACCAATCGAACTGTCTGAACCAACCTGTTGTATGTTGTTTAGTGATTCGTCAGAATCTTCGGCTGATGTCTCTCCAGTGGCCATCTGTACCTGTTTGTTGTGCTTCCTTCTAGCCAAATACTTGCATGCAAAATGATTCAGCTTCTTGCAGTGAGAACACTGCTCTCCCCATGCTGGACATGCCTTCTTTTCCTGTGCGTGATCTCCTCCACAGTATTTGCATCCTGCCCTTTGTGATCTTTCTGCCCTTTCAGCCTGGAATGTATATTAGCATAAAGCAAGGTCTGGTCTGTTCTGCCATGAATATGCTCTAGCTGCTGATTAACAACCTCAGCATTTCTGCACACGTCGATTGCTTTTCTGAGAGGCAGTTTCTCCTCTCTCAGTAGGCATGCGCTCACTGTGGGGTCTCTTATGCCTAATACAATCCTGTCTTTAATTAGATCATCTTTTAGTTGCACAAATTCACAGGATTCTGTAAGCTGAGTTAATGCAGTCACATAGTGATCAATGGACTCTTTTTACCTTGGGCCCTAATATTGAAAACATACCGTTCATAGGTTACGTTCACTTGGGGTTCAAAACATGCCTTCAAGGTTTTCAAAATGTCTGCTGTCCATTTTTTTGTTCTTCACAGAGATTTAGGGTGAAATATACTTTGTAACAGTCTCTCTAAAACATTGATAAAAGTATAGCTACTTACAGCTGCTCTGGTTTGTTAATTAAATCTGTTGCAATTTCATAATTTTACCATTGGGAGTAGAAAAACTGCCAGTTTTACTTCATATCAACTTTCATTTCAACCAGAACAGGCAGAGGAAAATTTGCAGCCATTGTCTTACCCTGTGCTTTCAGCTGTTTCTTTGTTCCTTTTCTGTGGCTTCCTGTGGCTTTTAGCAGCTTTTAGCAGTTGTGACCATTCCTGTGACCGTTGTTCTGTAGCTGTGTTTCTTCATCACTCAATCTTAGCTCCACGCTGACACCATGTTACGAGCTCACAGAACAACAGTCAGGTGTGTACTCTGTCTTTAATGAAACTGACTGTAATGGCTGCCTTGCCTCATGGTAGCGGTCACATGAGTATGGCAAGTCAGGAAGCACATTGGTACAGTATTGCATTTCTATCCCAAACATTTCTCATAAATTAAATAGCACACCTCAGCCTTTAAAAAATAAACATGTCAGTCAAGCCCATGAGTGAAGCTTTTGAAAGTGGAAGCTTCTTATAGCTATTAAAACACTTCTACCCAAAAAGGCCTGGGGAATGTGTGTTAATGATTACCATTTAAAATCACTGAACAGTTTAAAGACCAAAGAACATGGTGAAGATTATGATTTTATTAATTTGAACAGGCAACCGACAGCTTTAAAAAAACAGCCTGAGGGCCACTGTCAGTGTTCAAAGAGTGCAACTAATTAGGATGGCATTTTAATTAGAAATGTTTTGCCTTCCAAAATGCAGAGTTTTCATGTATGCCTGATAAAATGGCAGGAATAGCACATTCTAATTGATTTATTTTAATGGTAGAAAACACAAAAAACACTGGCAATGTCCATAGATGCCGTCCATCTTTGAACATAGAGTTATTGTTTTAAATAAAATTCTCTCTTCATGCTTATGCTATTGACATATGCGCTGAAATATGGCTGTTATTAAGTGACCTACATTATCTGGAACTCTATATCTAGAAACCATTTTGTAGATTTGCTCCAGTGTCCCACTTTACTCACATCTGGTGAAATTTAGTTAAAAATAAAGTATTTGAAAGAAGCAACTATATTTTTTATCAAGGTATCTTGGCGCATGCCCTCAAAACAACACTGTCAAATTTGCTAAACTAAAAAAAAATGGATTTTGGCACTTTTGAAATAAGATCCCCAACTTACAATATTGCACTTTCACACAAACATGTCCCCTCTGATAAATATCCATCTTGCTTGCTTTCTCCCTCAAATTATTAAGGAGCTGTGTCCCAGTTTTTCTTGACCTGTGGATTAAGATGTATGAATGTAGCAGGTGTGCTGTCCCCACACCAAATATATTCAGCAAGAAGGTTCTATTATTCAGATATCTCAATTAATTACAGTCACATTCACTGATGCACAAATGTTATGGAAGTAAACAGTCACTGGTATCGCCATTGCAATTATGAGAAAACTTTCAATCCCTCCTGACCTATTGCTTAATTATTTTTAAAAACTTCCCTTTTTATTTTATATGTTGCTTCCTAAAAGTGGGAGAGGTTCCATGAGCACTAGTGGCCAACTGCCTGCTCTTCATGTGGGAGTGTAGACAAATGGCAATTTTATCATGGAGGGCATCACAGTTGAGCCCAATCTTGTACTTGCCTAACTTCCACTTTCCATTGGGATATTTGGTTGTTTTTTTCATCACACTGGTCCAGCAGTACTGAGGCCAGTTTTAGGGCTCCAGATGCTACCTCTGACAAGACCAGAGAGGGAATTGGACCCCAAAACTTTTTCACATATATGACTTACTCCTATATTGTATGGTACTAACCCATCTAATATTCACACTTTAGAGTGTGTACGAGAACATAGAAGGGGCACTACTGAAACCTTCTCAATCAGGAGTCAACAGTATCAGACAAAACCATCAAAATAATCCCTCACCAACCTGAGAGATCATATTTGGGGATGCTGCCAACACTTGCTGAGATACAAAAGTCTATCCAACAGATGAAGAATGGTGTATGGTCTGGACGACATTGCTGCAGAGAGCTTTCACTAGTAGTTATGAACTCTTGCTCAAACTCTCAGACATTTTTTCAAAAATCTGGGAAGAAGAAGTACTACCTCCCAAATTCTGCAAATCCATCATTGTTTCACTTTTTAAGAAGGGTGAAAAATCTATTTGTGGGAACTATAGAGGCATATTCCTTCTGTCCACAGTGGGGAAGATTCTCGCACAAATCCTCCAGAGCCACTTCCTAACCGTCAGTGAAGACATACTTCCAGAGACCCAATGTGATTTCTGGCATCCAGGGGAACCACAGATATGATCTTTGTTGATCAGCATATCCACGAAAAGTGCCTGGAACAACACAAAGAGTTCTACATGACCTTTATTGATCTGTCAAAGGCCTTTGATTCCATTAACCACAAAGCTCTTTGAAAAATTCTCTAGAAACTTGGATGTCCAGTAAAATATGTTATTATCCTGTGACTCTTGTATGACGGAATGACAGCAATTGTCCTTTGCAATGGATTGGAAACTGAGCCATTTCGTAACCGAACGGGCGTCAAGCAAGGCTGAGTGATTGCATCAACTTTCTTTACTATTTATCTCAGTCTGGTCATGGAACTCATTCAAGACCAACTTCCACGAGGGCCATGATTGAATTTCGACTCAATGGGAAGCTTTTCAACCTTAACAGGCTGAGAGCCAAGACTAAAGTGGCTCTCCAGCACATTCATGAATTACAATATGCTGACACCTGTGCAGTTATGGCCTACGCTGCAAGTGACATTCAGAACACCCACAAATTCTTCAATTCCGTATACAAAAGGGTTGATCTCTTATTTTTCTCCTCGGATTAAAAACAGTGTGTGCCTTTAAGACTGTCAAAAACAGTGCACCTTTAAGGGAGAGAAAGTTCTGGAATTTCTAAGGCACAGTGTGCCAGCAGCTGCATTTTGTTACCTAGGCAACAGCAGCAGAGAGTGGTCACATGGTATAATGTTTCCACTTTATTGTGTGTAAAACTGGCAACAACCAGCTGAAACTAGCCTCAATAGTGAAGCAAACTGAAGAGAAAGGAGTTTTTTATTCTCTCAGCAGAAATTCTACAAGGAGCTACAGGCCAAGTTAATTGCCCTAAAAAAGAAAAGCCTTCTTTTTTCAAAAAACTATTTGTGTTGCTGAAGGAACTGTTGATGCTTGCTGCAGCTGAAGAGTTTGAATGCCTATTAAGAATCGACAACTGCATCAAATCCACGTGAAGACTTTGAGTGGCCTTTGACTATTTCCACCATCCACAAGAACATAATTCGCAAAGACTTACTTATTTTATTTATTCTTATGAGACAGTTAATATTTTAAAAACACCACTTTAAAAAAAAAGGTCAACTACTGTTATTTTTGAGTGTATGTGTGGATGGGGGAGTTGGATTAAAATAAGAAGTAATAAGGTCTTTCGACATAGGTTTATCTTACTAGTGTTGAAGATTTAGTTTTTAATAACTAGTTAATTTGTTGTTGTCTAAAGATACCTTGTTTGGTTTGTTTTATTCCAAGCGTTCTAATGTGTTTAATTTGGCTGTTTTCCGATTGGGTGTGAAAGCTTAAATAATATGCTGCAACCTGTGAAGTGATGGGACTGAACTGACAGTGCATTGCTCCCGCCATGATCATGACAATGGGGAGACTTTAGAAGTTGGTAAACACTTCCCATATCACGGCAGCTACGTTTCTCAAAAGGTCACCATCAAAGTGGAGATCTAGTACAGAATTGGCTGTGCCAATGCAGCCTTCGAAAAAGTGCATAACCGTGTCTTCGACAACAGAGATCTCCATAAGAGGAAAAAGGCTTTAGTCTACAACACTGTTGCTGTCACCACTCTTCTATATGGCAATAAGATTTGGGTCACCTATCAAACACACCTCCGGTCACTGGAGAATTTCCACCAGCAGTGTCTCCACAGGATAGTCAAAGTCCAAGTGGGAAGATAGGCAAACAAACTGCAGCATCCTCACTGAAGCCAATTCCTTCAGCATCACAACCATGATCATGTGAAATCAGCTCTTCTGGTCTGGACATTGCATCGGCATGTCGATTAATTGCCTTCCAAAGCGGATCTTCTTTTCACAATTTATGGATGGCAACTGATCTCAAGGGGGACAGAGAAAAAGTTTTAAGGACACTCTGAAGGCTTTCATTGGAAAAGGGACACATTGACATTGGTGCATGGGAGGAACTTGCCGCTTACCGTGCCCTATAATGACGCCTCATCCAACAAGCCGCAACACAGTCAGAAAGTGACTACATAAACTCTACTGTGGAGAAGCACTGTAAGTGAAAGGAGAGAGAACAGGACCCTGGCACAAGAACATCCCCCCCTCAGGTCAACTTGTCTTCTATGCACAAAGACCTGTGGTTCTAGGATTGGCCAGATCAGTCACCTGAGGACACACAAATCATGAACCCCGGCAGACATCATCCTCGATTCGAGGGACTGACAACAACATCGATGTTGTTACTAACCCATCTAATATTCACACTCTAAAGAATAGAACATTTTAGGAAACTGCAACTGCAATGGTTTTCTAATACTTCAAGGTCATGGCAACAAATTACATTTCTTCTTTCTGCTCTGGCATTGTTCTGTATGTTCCAAGGCCATCCTAATAGTTAAGAGTGGGGTTTTGTATAGACAGGATCTACAGCCTAGAAATTATCATTGGTGACATTTAACTGACATAATAGACCGCATATCACCCGCATTAAAATGACAGACAAAAAAAGGTCTTATGAAAGCATTAAATATTTGTCCAATAATATCAGCAAGTCATTTCAGCTTTTCACATACTGTACCAAA
The DNA here is from genome assembly GCF_036365525.1 of Heterodontus francisci. Classification (NCBI taxonomy): domain Eukaryota; kingdom Metazoa; phylum Chordata; class Chondrichthyes; order Heterodontiformes; family Heterodontidae; genus Heterodontus; species Heterodontus francisci. The sequence goes on along the minus strand of NC_090385.1, from coordinate 32,345,689 downwards.
GAATACATTTTTGTAGCAAGAGGTAAATAAATATATGAATGAACAGTTAAACAGCTGCCAGCACTGCTTTGCTCCCGCTACACTGTGACAAGTACAAAGCAGAGCTTTACGTGAGCTCACTTAGCAACTGATACACTCAGTGCTTCAGAACCAACAGAGCCACAGTTAAATCCGCTGCAGCTTTTCTCAGCGATTCTTCACAATGTATCAGGGTGGAAGGAGCATTTCACACTGTTGCTGACACTAGCAGCACTTCAATCTCAAAACGGCTACAGTGAAAAGCCTGTGGAGTGCTGCCGATGTCAATTTCAGTATGAGCTACTTTGTACTTAGTCGTAGAAATGTTGTGAAGAAAAGCTCGCGCCCATTCATTCATGCAGAATCTATGTTTCAGCTATGCTCTGCTGGACAGGCGTCAACTTCTTGAAAGCCATTATGTTACACCATCACAATATTGCTAGCTCAGTTAGGTCAGCCTTGAAGGAAGAGATAAGCTTGGAGCATGCTGACTTTGTTGTAGGACTGGCAGTTCAGCGCAATAGCAACTTCAATGACTCTCACTGTGGCTTTACCAGACTGAACACCTTAAAGCCAGAAATAAAGGAAATCAAACTCGTAGTTTTGTTTAATTATTCAGACGTATTGCTGTTACAATTCTATTCATTTGAACTCGGCAGAGGTCATTACCAAATTAGACTGGTGGATTCCATTCTTGGGGCTGTGAATGGGCTGGTTGAGGGGAATTCAGGTTGACTAAAAGCTGACACTGGAGTCAGGCTGACTTGAGACAAAACAGTAGACTGCAGGGAGCAGAGATTGTACCCTGCGCTTCAACTGGGGTTCAAAGAACAAAGAGCAAAGAAAATTACAGCACAGGAACAGGCCATTCGGCCCTCCAAGCCTGCGCCGATCCAGATCCTTTATCTAAACATGTCGCCTATTTTCTAAGGGTCTGTATCTCTTTACTTCCTGCCCATTCATGCATCTGTCTAGATACATCTTAAAAGACGCTCTCGTGCCCGCGTCTACCACCTCCGCTGGCAACGCGTTCCAGGCACCCACCACCCTCTGCGTAAAGAACTTTCCACGCATATCCCCCCTAAACTTTTCCCCTCTCACTTTGAACTCGTGACCTCTAGTAATTGAATCCCCCACTCTGGGAAAAAGCTTCTTGCTATCCACCCTGTCTATACCTCTCATGATTTTGTACACCTCAATCAGGTACCCCCTCAACCTCCGTCTTTCTAATGAAAATAATCCTAATCTACTCAACCTCTCTTCATAGCTAGTGCTCTTCATACCAGGCAACATCCTGGTGAACCTCCTCTGCACCCTCTCCAAAGCATCTACATCCTTTTGGTAATGTGGCGACCAGAACTGCACGCAGTATTCCAAATGTGGCCGAACCAAAGTCTTATACAACTGTAACATGACCTGCCAACCCTTGTACTCAATACCCCATCCGATGAAGGAAAGCATGCCGTATGCCTTCTTGACCACTCTATTGACCTGCGTTGCCACCTTCAGGGAACAATGGACCTGAACACCCAAATCTCTCTGTACATCAATTTTCCCCAGGACTTTTCCATTTACTGTATACTTCACTCTTGAATTGGATCTTCCAAAATGCATCACCTCGCATTTGCCCTGATTGAACTCCATCTGCCATTTCTCTGCCCAACTCTCCAATCTATTTATATTCTGCTGTATTCTCTGACAGACCCCTTCACTATCTGCTACTCCACCAATCTTAGTGTCGTCTGCAAACTTGCTAATCAGACCACCTATACTTTCCTCCAAATCATTTATGTATATCACAAACAACAGTGGTCCCAGCACGGATCCCTGTGGAACACCACTGGTCACACCTCTCCATTTTGAGAAACTCCCTTCCACTGCTACTCTCTGTCTCCTGTTGCCCAGCCAGTTCTTTATCCATCTAGCTAGTACACCCTGGACCCCATGCGACTTCACTTTCTCCATCAGCCTACCATGGGGAACCTTATCAAACGCCTTACTGAAGTCCATGTATATGACATCTACAGCCCTTCCCTCATCAATCAACTTTGTCACTTCCATAAAAGAATTCTATTAAGTTGGTAAGACATGACCTTCCCTGCTTTGGGATTTTCCTTAACCCTGTTTGCTAAAGATATTTCATGATCCCTTTTAGCCCTCTTAATTCCTCGTTTCAGATTGGTCCTACATTCCCGATATTCTTTCAAAGCTTCGTCTTTCTTCAGCCTCCTAGACCTTATGTATGCTTCCTTTTTCCTCTTCACTAGTCTCACAATTTCACCTGTCATCCATGGTTCCCTAATCTTGCCATTTCTATCCCTCATTTTCAAAGGAACATGTCTCTCCTGCACGCTAATCAACCTCTCTTTAAAAGCCTCCCACATATCAAATGTGGATTTACCTTCAAACATTCCCCAGCTCCTGCCGAATTTTCGCATAGTTGGCCTTCCCCCAATTTAGCACTCTTCCTTTAGGACCACTCTCCTCTTTGTCCATGAGTATTCTAAAACTTACGGAATTGTGATCACTATTCCCAAAGTAGTCCCCTACTGAAACTTCAACCACCTGGCCGGGCTCATTCCCCAACACCAGGTCCAGTATGGCCCCTTCCCGAGTTGGACTATTTACATACTGCTCTAGAAAACCCTCCTGGATGCTCCTTACAAATTCTGCTCCATCTAGACCTCTAACACTAAGTGAATCCCAGTCAATGTTGGGAAAATTAAAATCTCCTATCACCACCACCCTGTTGCTCCTACATCTTTCCATAATCTGTTTACATATTTGTACCTCTATCTCACGCTCGCTGTTGGGAGGCCTGTAGTACAGCCCCAACATTGTTACCGCACCCTTCCTATTTCTGAGTTCTGTCCATATTGCTTGACTGCTTGAGTCCTCCATAGTGCCCTCCTTCAGCACAGCTGTGATATCCTCTTTGACCAGTAATGCAACTCCTCCACCCCTTTTACCTCCCTCTCTATCCCGCCGGAAGCATCGATATCCTGGGATATTTAGTTGCCAATCATGCCCTTCCCTCAACCAAGTCTCAGTAATAGCAATAACATCATACTCCCAGGTACTAATCCAGGCCTTAAGTTCATCTGCCTTACCTACTACACTTCTTGCATTAAAACAAATGCACCTCAGGCCACCAGTCCCTTTGCGTTCATCGTCTGCTCCCTGTCTACTCTTTTCCTTAGTCACGCTGACTTCATTATCTAGTTCCTTACAGGCTTTAGTTACTACCTCCTTACTGTCCACTGACCACCTCATTTGGTTCCCATCCCCCTGCCACATTCGTTTAAACCCTCCCCAACAGCGTTAGCAAAAGCACCCCCAAGGACATAGGTTCCAGTCTGGCCCAGGTGTAGACCGTCCAATTTGTAATAGTCCCACCTCCCCCAGAACCGGTCCCAATGTCCCAAAAATCTGAACCCCTCCTTCCTGCACCATCTCTCAAGCCACGCATTCATCCTGACTATTCTTTCATTTCTGCTCTGACTATCACGTGGCACTGGTAGCAGTCCTGAGATTACTACCTCTGAGGTCCTACTTTTTAACTTGGCTCCTAACTCCCTAAATTCTGCTTGTAGGACCTCATCCCGTTTTTTACCTATATCATTGGTGCCTATGTGCACAACGACAACTGGCTGTTCACCCTCCCCTTTCAGAATGTTCTGCAGCCGATCTGAGACATCCCTGACCCGTGCACCTGGGAGGCAACATACCATTCGGGAGTCTCGTTTTCGACCACAGAACCGCCTATCTACTCCCCTTACAATCGAATCCCCGCTAACTATAGCCCTGCCACTCTTTTTCCCGCCCTTCCAAACAGCAGAGCCAGCCACGGTGCCATGAACCTGGTGACTGCTGCCTTCCCCTGGTGAGCCATCTCCCTCAACAGTTTCCAAAACGGTATACCTGTTTTGGAGGGAGATGACCGCAGGGGACACCTGCGCTGCCTTCCTGCTCTTTCTCTGCCTTTTGGTCACCCATTCCCTTTCACCCTCAGCAATCCTAATCTGCGGTGTGACCAATTCGCTAAACGTGCTATCCACGACCTCCTCAGCATCGCGGATGCTCCAAAGTGAGTCCATCCGCAGCTCCAGAGCCGTCATGCGGTCTAACAAGAGCTGCAGCTGGACACACTTCCAGCACGTGAAGGAGTCAGGGACATCAGCCGTGTCCCTGAGCTCCCACATTGAGCAAGGTTTTGCAGGTTTTTATATACAGGTCTATACAGGTTTTTGTGACAATTCAGTAGTATCATTGCCCCCATTACTGGTGCAACCTTTTCAGTTCAGATTTTATTTAATTAACTGAATTTAAATTCGCCATCTGCCATGGTGGAAGTTGAACTCATGTCTACAGATCATTAGTCCAGGCCTCCAGATTACTAATCCAGTAACAGAACCACCATGCTGCAGTACCTCTGCTTGGTGAGGAACAGGATATAGATTGCAGAGTTTTGGACAAGCTGTACTTTATAGAGGATGGAGGATACGAGCTGGCTAGGAAAGTGTTGAAATAGTCAAATTTGGAAGCAACAGAGGAGTGGGTAATGATTTGAGGTGTGAAGGATCGCAAAGAACAGATATCTCTTTGACATTCAGAATTCCTCGAACTGCTGTTCTCGCTGCATCCTACGATCCACTCCCCATGACATGTGCTGCCACATGCACTTACTTGACCTCTCTCTTAAGCAGCATTGACTCATTTTATCTCAAAGCTCTCCTAGTTCATAGTTTCATTTCAGCATTTGTCTCAGTCGCACTTTAACAAAATTTTTTTTAGCTTCCTTTCAGATGTGAAGGATCACAAGGTTCAGCAACCCATTAGTACCTCTGGATCCTGCTTTCCCTTGCCCTCCCTCTGACCCCATCCATTCTTCGAATCTCTTCGAATCTTATCCCTTGCTGCACATTCACGATGCACTCTGACCTTCCCCTCTCTGACTCTGAATGATCTGTACAGGGCAAAGGCTATAGTTTCATCCCCTTATTCCCACAATGAACAACTTTTCCTTCAACTCCACTCACTTTCTCCAGATAAAAGGTGTTGCTTTGGGTACCCGAATGGGTCCCAGCTATGCCTGCTTTTTGTGGAACATTCCGTGTTCCAGTCCTACTCAGGCCCCCTTCCTCACCTTTTTATTCAGTATATTGATGACTGTATCAGTGGCATTTCCTGTTTTCAATTTCCACCCTTTTCTCACCTTCACATGGCCCATCTCTCACTCATCCCTTCCCTATCAACCAATATTCACTTTAAACCCACAGTCTCCCACAACTACCTTGACTGCACTTCCTCACTCCCTTCTTCCTGTAAGGACCCTATTTCATTCTCCCAATTGCACCATCTCCGTTACATCTGTTTGGACGATGCAAAGCTCCAGACCAGTGCTTCCTATATGTTTTCCTTTTTCCTCAATTGAGGACTCCTCCCCATGGTGACTAACAGGGCGCTCGACCATGTCCATTCTATTTCAAACACTTTGCTCTCATCCCTTCCCATCCCTTCCCTCCAAGACCCACAATAATGTTCCCCTTGTCCTCATCTTCCACCCCACCAGCCCCCCCCATATTCAACGGATAATCGTCTGTCTTTTCAGACACATCTAATGTGATGTCACCACCAGACACACCTTCCCCTCCCCGTTCAGCATTCCGAAGGGACCTATCTTCTGAGACTCCTAGTCCATTGCTCAGTCATCTGCAGCACCTCTTCCCTTTCCTACAGTACCTTTTCATGCAAGCACAGGAGATACAACACTTGCCGTTTTACCTCCTCCCTTCTCAACGTCCAAGGCCCCAAACACTCCTTCCAAATGAAACAGAAATGTACTTGTACTTCTTTCAATTTAGTATACTCTATTTGCTACTCGCGATGTTGTCCTCCTTACATTGGGGAGACCAAATGAAGGCTGGGTGAGTGCTTTGCGGAAAACTTCTGTTCATTCTGCGAGCCTGACCCTGAGCTTCCTGTCACCTGTCATTTCAATTCTCTACCTTGCTCCACTCTGACCTTTCTGTCCTTTGCCTGCTACAATGTTCCAAATAAGTTCAACACAAGCTCAAGGAACAACATCTCATCTTTCGACTGGGATCTTTACAGCCTTTTGTACTCAGCATTGAGTTCAGCAATTTTAGATCATAACCTCTGCCTCCATTTTGTTTTGTGTTTTTTTTTGATGGTTTGGGTTTTTCTTGTTTCTTTCTTAATTCCTTTACTTTGTGTTTAGATAGCTGCAATCCTGCCATTCACTCCTCAACTAGACACATCTACCTGTCAAGCCTGCTCCACCATTCAATATGATCGTGGCTGATCTTTGGCTTCAAATATACTTTCCCGTGTGCTCCCCATATACCTTGATTCTCTGAGAGAGCAAAAATCTATCTATCTCAGCTTTAAATATAGGAACATAGAAGTGGGAGTAGGCCATTCAGCCCATCAAACCTGCTCCGCCATTCAATTTGATCACAGCTGATCATCTACCTCAATGCCACTTTCCTGCACTATCCCCATATTTTTATTTATTTCTTTTTTTTTTATTTTAGAGATACAGCACTGAAACAGGCCCTTTGGCCTACCGAGTCTGTGCCGACCAACACCCACCCATTTATACTAATCCTACATTAATCCCATATTCCCTACCACATCCCCACCATTCTCCTACCACCTACCTACACTAGGGGCAATTTACAATGGCCAATTTACCTACCAACCTGCAAGTCTTTGGCTGTGGGAGGAAACCGGAGCACCCGGCGGAAACCCACGCGGTCACAGGGAGAACTTGCAAACTCCGCACAGGCAGTACCCAGAACTGAACCCGGGTCGCCAGAAATCTATTGATTTCTGTCTTGAACATACTCAATGATTGAGCTTCCACAGTCCTCTGGGGTAGAGAATTCCAAAAATTCACAGCGTCTGAGTGAAGAAAATCCTCTTCAACCCAATCTTAAATGGCCTACCCCTTATTCTGAGACTATGTCTCCTGGTTCTAGACTTACCAGCCAGGGGAAACATCCTATCTACATCCACCCTGTCAAGCCCTGTAAGAATTTTGTAAGTTTCAATGAGATCACCTCTCATTCTTCAAAGCACTCCCTCTACAACAATTCTATCCTTCCTTAGATAAGGAGACCAAAACTGTACACAGTACTCCAGATGTGGTCTCACCAAGGCGCTATACAATTGCAGCCAAATATTTTTACACATATACTCAAAACCCCTTGTGATGAATGCCGAAATACTATTTGCCTTCCGAAATGCTTGCTGCACCTGCATGCTAACCTTTAGGTGACTCATGAACAAGGACACCCAGGTCCCTTTGGACCTCAACACTTCCCAACCTCTCACCATTTAAGAAATACTGTCTTTCTGTTTTTACTATCAAAGTGGAGAACTTCACACTTATCCACATTATATTCCATCTGCCATGTTCTTGCCCATTCACTTAGCCTGTCCAAGTCCCATTGAAGCCCCTTGCATCCTTCTCACAACTTACATTCCGACCTGGTTTTGTGTCATCAGCAAATTTGAAAATATTCCATTTGGTCCCTAGATCCAAATCTTCTATAAAGATTGTGAACAGCTGTGGCCCCAGCATTGATCCTTGCGGCCTTCCACCAGTTACAGCCTGCCAATTTGAAAATGCCCGTTTATAACTGCACTTTGCTTCCTGTCCATTAACCAATCCTCTATCCGTGTTAATATATTACCCCCAATTCCATGAGCCCTTATCTTGCATATTAACCTTTTGTGTGGCACTTTATCGAAGGCCTTTTGGAAACTTAACTATACTACATCTACTGACTCCCCTTTACATCCTCAAAACACTCCAATAAATTTGTCAAATGCAATTTTCCTTTCGGTAATACCATGTTGACTTTATCTGATCATTTTGTGATTTTCTAAGTCCATTGCTAAGACTTCCTTAGCAATCGATTCCAACATTTTCCCAATGACTGATGTCAGGCTAACTTCCCTATAGTTCCCTGTTTTCTCTTTCCCTCCTTCCTTGAATAGTGTTGTTACATTTGCTAGCTTCCAATCCACTGGGACCGTTTTTGAATCTAGCAAATTTTGGAAAATTATAACCAACGTATCCCCTATCTCTGCAGCTATCTCTTTTAGAACCCTCGGATGTAGTTCATCAGGTCCTTAGATTTATCAGATTTTAGTCCCTTAAATTTCTTTAGTACTTTTTCTCTGCTGATATCAATTACCTTAACTTCCTCACTCTTATTAGCCCCTAGGTTACCCAATATTTCGGGTATGTAACTTGTATCTTCTGCTGTGAAAACACAGACAAAATATTTGTTCAATGTCTCTGCTATTTCCTCATTTTCCATGGTAATTCTCTTGTTTCTGCCTCTAAGGGACCAACATTTACTCAGGCTTACTAATATTCTTTGCAACATTATAAACCTCTTCTTTTAATCTAACATTATCCTTAACTTCCTTGCTGAGTTTTTGTTTTTCAATTGAATGTACTTTTGTTGAGCATTTTGAATTGTTTCCTGATATGTTTCACAATGTTTACTCACCACCATATCTTTCAGTCTATTTAACCAATCAACTTTAGCCAGCTCTGTCCTCATAACTAAGTGTTTGGCTTTGTTCACATTTAAGATTCGTGTTTGGGACCGGAGTTCGTCGCTTTTAAACTTAATATGGAATGCAATTGTATTATGATCACTTTTTCACCTGTCGATCTTTTATGATGAGATTACTAATTAACCCTGCCTCATTGCACAATAATAGATCTAAAATAGCTTTATCCCTAGTTGGTTCCACAATGTATTGTTCCAGGAAACTGACAGACACATCTTCCAGACCACCTTTGTGAATTTGATTGGTCCCATCTATATGAAGATTAAAGTCCCCACAATTATTATATTGCCTTTTTTTACAAGCTCTACTAATGTCTTGCTTACTGCTCTGTCCAATGGTCTAACTACTGTTAGAAGGCCTATAAACTATTCCCACCAGCTTTTTCTGAATTTGCTATTCCTCATCTCCACCCAGTCATCCAGAGACCTTCCATTTTGTTCTTCTTCCAACCCTTCCCCCTTTTACTTGCTCAAAGTCTATTACATTTCTAACTTTCCTCAGTTCTGATGAAAGGTCACAGATCTGAACTGTTAACGCTATTTCTTTCTCCAAAGATACTGCCAGACCTGCTGAGTATTACCAGCATTTTCTGTTTTCATTAATGATATCAACAGCTTCTGGGCTGAGGTCAGGGCAGAGGAGGATGATGTTACCGAGTTTTAGGTGAACAGGCACATGGGGGGGGGATGGTGGCGTCGTGGTAATGTTACTGGACAAGTAATCCAGAGGCCCTGACTATTTCTCTGGGGGCATGAGTTCACGGCAGCTGGTGGAATTTAAATGTAATTAATTAATAAAGATATGGAATTAAAAACTAGTCTCAGTAATGGTGACCATGAAACTACCGGATTGTCACAAAAACCTATTTGGCTCAGTAATGCCCTTTAGAGAAAGAAATCTGCCGCCCAGTCCCACAGCAAAGTGCTTGATTCTGAAATGGCCTAGCAAGTGACTCAGTTGCACCAAACTACTACAGAAAAGTCAAATAAGAATAAAACTGGACTGACCACTCGCATCCACCACTGGAAACGGCAATATCACATCCTTCCCAGTCAACCCTGCAATATCCTGCTGACTAACATGTGGGGACTTGTGCCAAAATTGGGACAGCTGTCCCACAAACTGGTCAAGTAACAGCTTGACAGAGTCATACTCAGCGAATCATACCTTACAGCCAATGTCCCGGACACCGCTATCACCATCCCTGGGTATTTCCAGTCCCACTGGCAGGACAGACCCACCAGAAGTGGTGGCACAGTGGTATGCAGTCAGGAGGGAGTTGTCCTGGGAGTCCTTAACATTGACTCTGAACCACATAAAGTCTCATGGCATCAGGTCAAACATGGGCAAGAAAACCTCCTGCTGATTACCACCTACTGCCCTCCCTCAGCTGATGAATTAGCACTCCTCCATGTTCAACACCACTTGGAAGAAGCACTGTGGCAAGAGCACAGAATGTACTTTGGGTGGGGAACTTCAATATCCATCACCAAGGGTGGCTCAGTAGCACCACTATTGACTGAGATTGCCGAGTCCTGAAGGACATATCTGCCAGATTGGGCCTGCAACAGGTGGTGAGGGATGTAAGAGTTTTGTGTGTTTGACTAGCCTTTTACCCACAAGGTACAGACTCTGGGATTCTTAAATCAAGATAGAGAGTTTATTCAGCACAACAAGGATTTACAAGCAATACTTGACTAACGGCAGTAGTTATGCGGCAGAGTGCAGAGTGTCCTCGGTTCTTGCTTCCCGAGCTGCTGTGGCACAGTTTCCTTCTTGAGATGTTGTGTTGACTTTAGGGTGGTCTCTTCTTCACATCTGTGCATGCCAATGTCTCTCAGCACCTTTCATTTATTCCCCCACCCCCACCCAAGGGTTTCCTCATTCCATATTAGGTTACATTCCATCTTAACCCTTTTGATTGGTATGACCTAAGTCATTGTCTCACACAATGAGGAATGTTTGCTATTTCCATCAACATCCGAGTCATGAATGGTCTCCAAATATCTTTACTTGCATTTCCATCCTCATGAGGCCTACAAGTTTATCACTTATTGTGACTCTGAGTCTGTCTTAATTGAAATGCAGAAGGGCAGTTATCAAGACATCCTGCCTCATAACAAAAGCCACTTCTGCTATTGTTGCTACAGTAAACAGTCTTTCACCATCTCTCCAACACAGCATACAAATATACATTTCACATAACAACATGATTCCAAACACAAGGCACATAACTTAATTCTAATATAATATATTGATACATATACAAAGTATATCTACTCCCAAGCATAACCGCAACATCACTTAAAAGCATTCTACTGTAAAACAGCGTCTCATGTGAATTGCATCAGGACATGACCAGCATAGGTTCATCCAGGTGGTATAATAACAACGGATTAAGCATGGCACTTGTTAACCCCTTAGTTCCTACAAGGAACGAACAAGAGGAAAAAACCTACTTGATCTCAACCTCACCTGTCACAGATGCATCTGTATATGACAGTATTGGTAGGAGTGACCACCACACAGTTCTTGTGGAGACCAAGTCCTGTCTTCACATTGAAGATACCCTCCATCGTGTTGTGTGGCACTACTACCGTGCTAAATGTGATAGATTCAGAACAGATCTAGCTGATGAAAACTGGGCATCTATTAGGCGCTGTGGACCATAAACAGCTGCAGCAGAATTCTATTCCACCACAATCTTAACATCATGGCCCGGCCTATCCCTTACTCTATCATTACCATCAAGCCAGGTGATCAATCCTTGTTCAATGAGAAGTATAGGAGGGAATGTCAGGAGCAGCACCAGGCACAACTAAAAATGAGGTGCCAAGCTGGAAGCTACAGCACAGCGAAAGCAGCATGTGATTGACATAGCTAAGTGGTCTCACAATCAACAAATCAGATCAAAACTATGCAGTCCTGCCACATCCAGTCATGAATAGTGGTGAACAATTAAACAACGAACTGGATGAGAAGACTCCACAAACATCCCCATCCTCAATGATGGAGAAGCCCAGCACGTCAATGCAAAATACAAGAATGAAGCAGTTGCAACCATATTCAGCCAGAAGTGCTGAGTGGATGATCAATATCGGCCTCCTCCTGAGGTCCCAGCATCACAAATGCCAAGCTTCAGCCAATCCGATTCACTCCATGTGATATCAAGAAACGACTGAAGGCATTGGGTACAGCAAAGGCTATGGGCCCCGACAACATCCGGCAGTAGTACTAAAGACTTGTGCTTCAGAACTAGCCATGACCCGAGCCAGTAAACAAAGTGATGGAGGGTGTTGTCGACAGTGCTATCAAGCGGCTCTTACACAGCAATAACCTGCTCACTGATTCTCAGTTTGAGTTCCACCAGGGCCACTCAGCTCCAGAGCTCATTACAGCATTGGTCCAAACATGGACAAAAGAGCTGAATTCCAGAGGTGAGGTGAGAGTGACTGCCCTTGACATCAAGGCAACATTTGTCCAAGTGTGGCACCAAAGAGCCCTGGAAAAAGTGAAGTCAATGGGAATCGGGGGAAAACTCTACACTGATTAGAGCTGTACCTAGTACAAAGGAAGATGGTTCTGGTTGTTGGAGGCCAGACATCTCAGCCCCAGGACATTGCTGCAGGAGTTCCTCTTGATAATGTTCTACACCCAACCATCTTCAGCTGCTTCATCAATGACTTTCCCTCCATCATAAGGTCAGAAGTGGTGACGTTTGCTGGTGATTGCACAGTGTTCAGTACCATTTGCAATTCCTCAGATACTGAAGCAGTCGTGTTTATGTGCAGCAAGACCTGGACAACATTCAGGCTGAGGCTGATAAATCTCAAGTAACATTTGTGCCACACAAGTGCCAGACAATGGCCATCTTCAACAAAAGAGAATTTAACCACGTCCCCTTGATTTGCAATGGCATTAGCATCACTGAATCCTCTACCATCAACATCCTGGGGGTTACCATTGACCAGAAACTGAACTGGACCAGCCATATAAATACTGTGGCTACAAGAACAGGTCAGAGATTGGGAATTCTGCAGTGAGTAACCCACCTCCTGACCCCCAAACTCTCTATCATCTACAAGGCACAAGACAGGAGTGTGTTGGAATACTGCCCACCTGCCTGGATGAGTGCAACTCCAAAAACACTCAAGAAGCTAATCACCATCCAGGACAAAGCAGCCCACTTAATTGGCACCCCATCCACCACCTTAAACATTCACTCCCTCCACCCCCGATGCACAGTGGCAGCAGTTGTACCACATACAAGATGCACTGCAGCAACTCGCCAAGCCTCCTTCGACAGTACCTTCCAAACCCGTGACCTCTACCACCTAGAATGACATGGATAGAAGATGCATGAGAACACCACCACCTGCAAGTTCTCCTCCAAGTCACACATCATGTTGACTTGGATCTGTATCATCATTCCTTCACTGTCACTGGGTCAGAATCCTGGAACTCCTTCCCTAACAGCATTGTGGGTGCACCTACACCAGACGAACCGCAGTGGTTCAGGAAGGTAGCTCACCGCCTCAAGGGCAACTGGGGATGGGCAACAAATGCTGGCCTTGCCAGCGACACTCACATCCCATGAAATAATTTTTTAAAACACCTTAGCCTCTGTGTGCCTGTCATGAGGCGCGATCAAATTTCTAGCCTGAGATGTCTGAGTTACTGCTAAATCTGTTTGTAGGAGACAACGTTGTTGACATGTTAGTGTATTGATTAGGACATTCTGCAGCAAGAAAGCTGCTTCCTTTTGATCAGAAATAAAGCAATTAAGTAAAAGGTGCTTTTAACTGGTTTGAATGGATTTTGTCAAATATCTGCTATGGATTGAATTTGTGTAATTCCTCATCAAACAACTCATATGGTAATCACATGCCTTTGTGTTTATCATTCTTTTAATATTGTTCTATTGTTCAGATGACTTTCAAAGCCACTTTCTGATCTTCAAAGACATTCTGGGTAAAGAAAAATCATATATTGTGCGTCAAGAGTTCAGTTTATTTCACCAGGTCCACAGGGATGAATTAAACTCACACTTACATAAATCATGCAAAGAATATTCTGTTTTTACTCAGGTTGCTTATTTTCTTCCTTCAAGTACTTCATCTCAAGTTTGATCAAACAAGCTCAAAGGGACTTGCCTGGCTGGTTTATTTGGTTAACCCTTTGTGAACTAGCTCTAGATTTCCAATACAGTACTGTCTAAAATCTATATGGCATGCTTATATGAATAACTGTATTCATGAATAAACCTGTTTTATAATTTAGCCTGTTACAAATGTGCCTAAAGTACCTGGTAATATCCACCTTCTTAAATGATATGACATGCAGTGCAATCCTTCAAACAATTTTGGAGCAAGTTTACGGTAAATGGGATAATTGTTCACCCAATGCCACTTCCCTTATATTACAATTACATTTCTGGTCATTGGGAGTTATAGGTTCACCCAGGGAAGCTGCCTTTTCCACTGAGTATAAGAAAAGTATGGGGAGTAAGCCCAACTCATAACTCGTTCTCTCTCTACCAAAAACAGCAAAAGAGCAAATTAACTGCTCACTTGCCTCACTGCCAGCTATGGGACATTCCTGTTGTGAACTGGCTGACCCGTTTATACAGCAACAGTCATTGCACTCCAATATTTTGGGATGTAGCAATGACATGACAAGATGCTTTGACCGCAAAATTGCTTGGAGCTGCTCCCACTCCACCAGTATTACTTTGCGTGAATAGGAATTCTGCCACACTGAGCGCTGCTGGATGGCAGCATTTTTCTTTACCCAAAATGTCCTGTGAAGAAGGGAGTTTGGTAAGTGAGTGGATTTTAAGGGTTAATCTCTCTAAAGTCCAGTTTTTGTTTTGTTTACATTTAGCAATTGACTGAAATTACTGTTCAAGTTACGAGGCAAGTTAAGTTTCTTACAGTTTTATATAGGGGTATGCAAGCTCACTGTAGCAAGTTAATTAAGTAGCTAGCTTAAACTGGTTTCTGAGCTCTAGCAGAGCTCCAGCAAAGCTGACACATCATTGTTTTCAGAGAGCATAAATTCAGGAAACTCTCAGTGCTGCTTGTCTGCACTGAGAGCTGCTGGAGGGCACAGAGTGTGAAGAAGAGTTTGGTATGTGAGAGAGTTTGGGAAGGAGGTTAACTATAAATTAATAAAGAAAAAATAAATTTAATGAAATTAACACAGTAAAAATGGAAGGACAGGTGATGTGTTGCAGCTGCAGTATGTGGGAACTCCTGGATGCCACAGCAATCCACGGCAACCATGTCTTTGGTAAGTGTCTGCAGCTTGAGGAGCTTCAGTTCAGAGTTATTGAGATGAAGGCCTAGCTGCAGACACTGCAATGCATTAGGGAGGGGGAAAGTTACCTGGACACTTTGTTCCAGAAGGCAGTCACACCCATAGGATAGGGTTGTCTGTTTTGGACAGTGGTCAGGGACAGGAGGATGCCCTGCGAATCAGGCAGATAAGGGGATTGAGAAGGTGAGAGTGGAGGAGCCTCAGACCTTGAAATTGAGCAACAAGTTCGAGGTTCTTGCAGCTTGTATGGACAAGAGCGATGGCTGTAGTGTGGATGAGCAGACTGACCATGGCACCATGGTACAGGAAGTCGTTCAAAGTGGGGGGAGCAAAAGGAAAGTAGTGGTAGTAGGGGACAGTATAGTGAGGGGGATTGACACTGTTCTCTGCAGAAGACTGTGTTGCCTGCCCGGTGCCAGAGTTTGGAACATCTGCTCAGGGCTGGAGAGGAACTTACAGTGGGAGGGTGAGGATCCAGTCATCGTGGTCCATGTAGGTACCAATGACATAGGCAGGACAAGGGAAGAGGTTCTGCATAGTCAATACGAGGAACTGGACACCAAATTAAGAAGCAGAACCTCAAAGGTAATAATCTCTGTATTATTAACTGATCCACGTGCAAATTGGAGTAGGGAAATATGATTAGAGAAATTAATGTGTGGCTCAAAGACTGGTGTGGTAAAAGTGGGTCCCAGTTCATGGGACACTGGCACCAGCACTGGGCAATGTGGGGGCTGTAGTGTTGGGACGGTCTACAACTGAACCATGCTGGGTCCAGTGTTCTAGAGAGCTGCATAACTAGGGAAGTAGAGAGGGTTTTAAACTAAATAGTGGGGGCAAGGGATCAAATTTGGGAAGATATGGTAAATCAAGGAGTAGAGACAAGGCGAAAGAGAAAGGTATTAATATGGGAAAAAATAAACAGACCACGATAGGAAGGGACGGTGATACAAGTCTAAGAGTAAATCAGCAGACAAGGCTACAGGTTACAAAAATAATAAAAGAACAAAACTAAAAACTCTGTATCTGAATGTACGTAGCATTTGAAACAAAACAGATGAACTGAAAGCGCAAATTGAAATAAAGAAGTACGATTTGATAATGGCTGCAGGATGACAGAGATTGGGACCTGAATATTGAAGGGTACATGACATTTAGGAAAAGATGGAGGGGTGGCTCTGTTAATTAATGATGGTATTAGCACAATAGAGAGGGAAGACCTAAGTTCAGGAAAACAGGATGTAGAAGAGGTTTGGGTCAAGGTGAGTAATGATAAAGGCAAGAAGTCACTTTTGGGAGTGGTGTACAGGCCCCCTAACAGTAACAAAGTAGGACGGGGTATAAAGGAAGAAATAATGGGTGCTTGTCAGAAAGGTACTGTGATAATCATAGGGGATTTTAATCCACATATAGACTGGAAAAATCAGATTGGTAAAGGTAGCCTAGATGAGGAGTTCATTGAATGTTTTTGGGATAGTTTCTTAGAACAGCACATTCTGAAGCCAACCAGAGAGCAGGCTATACTAGAACTGGTATTGTGCAACGTGATAGGATTAATTCATGACCTCATAGTGCAGGTACCCTTAGGCACTAGTGATCATAAAATATGATTGAATTTTACATTCAGTTTCAGGGAGAGAAGAGTGGGTCTAAAACTAGTATTTTAAATTTAACTAAGGACAAATATGAGGGCATGAAAGCAACGCTAGCAAAAGTAGATTAAGGGATATGCAGTGGCAGACATTTAAAGAGATATTTCATAATAAACAGAATTGATACATTCCAACGAGAAAGAAAAATTCCAAGGGGAGGACCCACCATCCGTGGTTAACTAAAATGTTAAAGATAGTATCAAACTTAAAGAAAAAGCATATAAAGCAAAGATGGGTGACAGGTCAGAAGATTGGGCAAAATATAAATAACAGCAAATAACGACTAAAAGCTTACTAAGGAGGGAGAACTTAGAATACGAGAGAAAGCTGGGTAGAAATATAAAAACAGATAATAAGAGTATCTATAGATATTTTAAAAAGAATAGAGTTAACAAAGTGAGTGTTGGTCCTACAGAAAGTGAGTCTGGGGAATTAAGGGAAAATAAGGAGATGGCAGATGAATTGAACATGTATTTTGTATTGATCTTTAGAGTCATAGAGTTATACAGCACAGAAACAGGCCCTTTGGCCCATCATGTCTTTGCCGGCCATCAAGCACGTATCTATTCTAATCCCATTTTCCAGCACTTGGCCCGTAGTCTTGTATGCTATGGCGTTTCAAGTGCTCATCTGAATACTTCTTAAACGTTGTGAGAGTTCCTGCCTCTACCACCTCTTCAGGCAGTGTGTTCCAGATTCCAACCACCCTCTGGGTGAAAAGATTTTTCCTCAAATCCCCTCTAAACCTCCTGCCCCTTACCTTAAATCTATGCCCCCTGGTTATTGATCCCTCCGCTAAGGGAAAAAGTTTCTTCCTATCTGTCCTATCAATGCCTCTCATAATTTTGTATACCTCAATCAGGTCCCCCCTCAGCCTTCTCCGCTCCAAGGAAAACAAACCCAGCCTATCCAGTCTCTCTTCAGAACTGAAATGCTCCAGCCCAGGCAACATTCTGGTGAATCTCCTCTGCACTCTCTCCAGTGCAATCACATCCTTCCTATAGTGCGGTGCCCAGAACTGTACACAGTACTCCAGCTGTGGCGTAACTAGCGTTTTATGCAGCTCCATCATAACCCTCCTGCTCTTATATTCTATGCTTTGGCTGATAAAGGCAGGTATCCCATATGCCTTTCTAACCACCTTATCTACCTGCTGCCTTCAGTGATCTATGGACAAGTACACCAAGGTCCCTCTGACCCTCTGTACCTCCTAGGGTCCTACTATCCATTGTATATTCCCTTGCCTTGTTAGTCCTCCCAAAATGCATCACCTCACACTTCTTAGGATTAAATTTCATTTGCCACTGCTCCGCCCATCTCACCAGCCCATCTGTATCGTCCTGTAATCTAAGGCTTTCCTCCTCACTATTTACGACACCACCAATTTTTGTGTCATCTGTGAACTTACTGATCATACCTCCTATATTCACGTCTAAATCATTAATGTACACTGCAAACAGCAAGGGTCCCAGCACTGATCCCGGTGGTACACCACAGGCTTTCACTTGCAAAAACAACCCTCGACCATCACCCTCTGCCTCCTGTCACTAAGCCAATTTTGGAACCAATTTGCCAAATTACTCTGGATCCCATGGGCTCTTACCTTCTTAACCAATCTCCCATGCAGGACCTTATCAAAAGCTTTACTGAAGTCCATGTAGACTATATCAACCGCCTTACCCTCATCTACACATTTAGTCACCACCTCGAAAAATTCTATCAAGTTTTTTAGACACGATCTCCCCCTGACAAAGCCATGCTGACTATCCTTGATTAATCCCTGCCTCTCCAAGTGGAGATTACTCTTGTCCCTCAGAATTATTTCCAATAGTTTCCCAACCACTGATGTTAGACTCACCGGCCTGTAATCACCTGGTTTATCCCTGCTACCCTTCTTGAATAATGGTACCACATTTGCTGTTCTCCAGTCCTCTATACCTCTCCTGTGGCCAGAGAGGATTTAAAAATTTGTGTCAGAGCCCCTGCTATCTCCTCACTTGCCTCACATAACAGCCTGGGATACATCTCATCTGGGCCTGGGGATTTATCCACTTTTAAGCCAGCGAAAACAGCTAATACTTCCTCCCTTTCAATGCTAATTCATTGAAGTATATCACAATCCCCCTCCCTGATCGCTATACCTACATCGTCCTTCTCCATAGTGAACACAAATGAAAAGTAATCAATTTGAAACCTCACCTATGTCCTCCGGCTTCACACACAGATTGCCACGTTGGTCCCTACCCTTTCCGTTGTTATCCTCTTGGCCCTTAATATACTTATAAAACGCCTTGGGATTTTCCTTTATCTTGCCCGCCAGTGTTTTTTCATTTCCCCTCTTCACTCTCCTAATTATTTTTTTAAGTGCCCCCCCTACACTTTCTATACTCCTCTCGGGCCTCTGCTATATTCAGGGCTTTGAATCTGCCATAAGCCTCCTTTTTTATCCTTATCCAATCCTCTATATCTCTTGACATCCAGGGTTCCCTGGAATTGTTGCTGCTACCCTTCACCTTTACCGGAATATGTTGGCCCTGAACTCTCACTATTTCCTTTCCTACAAGTAGCTGCTCCCTGTCCACTTTGGCCAGATCCTATTTTATCATATTGAAATCGGCCTTTCCCCAATTCAGTACTTTTATTTCCGGTCCCTCTTTGTCCTTTTCCATAACTACTTTAAATCTTACAGCGTTATGGTCACTATCCCCGAAATGCTCCCCCACTGACACTTCTACCACTTGACCGGCTTCATTCCCTAGGATTAGGTCCAGTACCGCCCCTTTTCTTGTGGACTTTCTACATGCTGGCTCAAAAAGCTCTCCTGTATGCATTTTAAGAATCCCACCCCCTTTAAGCCTTTTGCACTAAGACTATCCCAGTTGATATTGGGGAAGTTGAAATCCCCTACTATTATTACCCTATTATTTTTACACCTCTCCAAAATTTGCCCACATATCTGCTCCTCTATCTCTCCCTGACTGTTTGGAGGCTTGTCGTACACTTCCAGCCGAGTGATTGCCCCCTTTTTGTTTTTAAGTTCTACTCATATGGCCTCATTTGAGGAGCCTTCTAAGATATCATCCCTCCTTACTGCAGTAATTGATTCCTTGATCAACAGTGCAATGCCACCTCCTCTTTTACACTCTCCCCTGTCATGCCTGAAGATTCTATACCCTAGAATATTGAGCTGCCAGTCCTGCCCTTCCGTCAACTATGTCTCTGTGATAGCAATGATATCATATTCCCATGTGTTAATCAATGCCCTCAATTCATCTGCCTTACTAGTAAGACTCCCTGCATCAAAATAGATGCAATCCAGCCTTGTATATTCACTTGTGCCTTAACAGGTCTATTTTTGCTCTTCCTTCCAGACTGACTCAGTTTCTCTTCTATATTTGACTGTGCATCACCCCTTACTGTACCTCCACTCTGTATCCCATCCCCCTGCCAAATTAGTTTAAACACCCCCCTCCACCCCCCCCCCCCCCACCCCCCAGCAGCACTAGCAAATCTCCCAGCCAGGATGTTGGTCCTGTTCCAGTTCAGGTAAAACCCGTCCAACTTGTATAGGTCCCACCTTTGCCAGAAACAGACCCAATGATCCAGGAAACTAAAGCCCTCCCTCCTGCACCATCGCTTTAGCCACGCATCTGCTCTATCCTCCTATTCCTATACTCACTAGCATGTGGCACCGGGAGTAATCCAAAGATTAAAACCTTTGAGGTCCTGCTTTTTAATCTGCTACCTAGTTCCCTAAATTCTTGTTGCAAGACCTCATCCCTCTTTCTACCAATGTTGTTGGTTCCAATGTGTACCACAACCTCTGACTGTTCACCCTCCCCCTTCAGAATGTCCTGCAGCCATTCCATGACATCCTTGACCCTAACACCAGGGAGGCAACATACCATCCTGGAGTCACGTTTGCGGCCACAGAAACGCCTATCTGTACCCCTTACGATAGAATCCCCTATCACCATTGCTCTCCTATGGTGCCATGAACTTGGCTCTTGCTGCTTTCCCCTGTGCCATCTCCCCCAACAATATCCAAAGCGGTATATCTGTTAGAGAGGGGGATGGCCACCGGGGACTCCTGCACTACCTGCCTTCCTCTACTATGCCTGGTGGTCCCCCATTCACTTCCTGCCTTTGCAGTATTTGCCTGCGGTGTGACCACCTCGCTAAACGTGCTATCCACGATGATCTCAGCATCGCAGATGCTCCACAGTGAATCCACCCGCAGCTGCAGTTCCATAATGCGGGTAGCCAGTAGCTGCAGATGGATACACTTCCTGTACACTTGGTCGTCAGGGACACCATAAGTGTCCCTGATTTCCCACATAGCGCAGGAGGAGCATATCACGGGTGCGAGCTATCCTGCCATGACTGACCTTTAGATTACTTAGTTTCTCCCTTTAATTAAAAAATACTAATTACGCTAGGGGCCTTGTTCTACCCACCACAATCTAAAGTCCTTAATAAATTACACTAATTAAAAAAAAACACACTTTAGTAGTACTAACCTTATCACTTATATGGTCGGTTTACTTTACCATAGAGGATACAAGTAACATACCAGAAATAGTTGTAAATCAGGAAATGGAAGAGAGGGAGGAACTCAAGAAAATTACAATCCCAGGGAAGTAGTACTGAGCAAATTATTGGAACTGCAGGCTGACAAATCCCTGGGTCCTGATGGACTTCATCCTAGGATCTTAAAAGAAGTGGCTGGTGAGATAGTTGATGCATTGGTTTTAATTTTCCAAAATGCTCTAGATTCAGGGAAGGTTCAATTCGACTGGAAAATAGCCAATATAACTCCTTTATTCAAAAAGGGAGGGATACAGAAAGCAGGAAACTACAGGCCAGTTAGCTTAACATATGTCATAGGGAAAATGTTAGAAGCTATTATTAAAGACGTTATAGCAGGGCACTTAGAAAAGTTCAAGGTAATCAGGCAGAGTCAACATGGTTTTGTGAAAGCGAAATCATGTTTAACCAATTTATTGGAGTTCTTTGAAGAAGTGACATGTGCTGTGGATAAAGGGGAACCAGTGGATGTACGTTACTTGGATTTTCAGAAGGCATTTGATAAGGTGCCACATCAAAGGTTATTGTGGAAAATAAAAGCTCATGGTGTAGCGGGTAATATTTTGGCATGGATAGAAGATTGGCTAGCTAACAGGAAACAAAGAGTAGGCATAAATGGGTCATTTTCTAGTTGGCAAGATGTACGAGTGGTGTGCCACAGGGATTAATGCTGGGGCCTTAACTTGTTACCATTTATATAAATGACTTGGATGAAGAGATCGAAGGTATGATTGCTAAATTTGCTGATGACACAAAATAGATAGGAAAGTAAGTTGTGAAGAGGACATAAAGAGGCTACAAAGGGATATAGATAGGTTAAGTAAGTGGACAAAGAGCTGGCAAATGGAGTATAATGTGGGAAAATGTGAAATTGTCCACTTTGGCAGGAAGAATAAAAAAGAAGCATATTATCTAAATGGTGAGAGATTGCAGCGCTCTGAGATGCAGAGAGATCTGGGTGCCCTGGTGTATGAATCACAAAAGGTTAGTATGCAGGTAAAGCAAGTAATTAGGAAAGCTAATAGAATGTTATCATTTATTGCGAGGGGAATTAAATACAAAAGTAGAGAGGTTATGCTTCAGTTATGCAGGGAATTGGTGAGATCACATTTGGAGTACTGTGTACAGTATTAGTCTCCCTATTTAAGGAAAGATGTATGTGCGTTGGAAGTAGTTCAGAGAAGGTTTACTGGACTGATACCTGGAATGGGAAGGTTGTCTTATGAGGAAAGGTTGGACAGACAAGGCTTGTATCCGCTGGCATTTAGAAGAGTAAGAGGCAATTTGACATAGCCATATAAAATTCTGAGGGGTCTTGAAAGGGTGGATGTGGAAAGGATGTTTCCCCTTGTGGGAGAATCTAGAACTAGGGGTCACTGTTTAAAAATAAGGGGTTGCCCATTTAAGACAGAGATGAGGAGAAATTTTTTTCTCTCGAGGGTCGTGAGTCTTTGGAACTCTCTTCCTCAAAAGGCAGTGGAAGCAGAGACTTTGAATGTTTTGAAGGCAAAGGTAAATAGGTTCTTGATAAGCAAGGGGGTGAAAGGTTATTGGGGGTAGGTGGGAATGTGGAGTTGAAGTTACAATCAGGTCAGCCATGATCTTATTGAATGGCGGAGTAGGCTTTAGGGGCAGAGTGGCCTACTCCTGCTCCTAATTCGTATGTTCATATGCCACAATTCCAGCAAAGTAGCAGCAGCGAAGCAGGAGAAGCTCGGAGGGATTTCCTGGCCTGTGTAACTAAAAGCATTCACTCTGTTTTAGATTCAGATCTCATGTTTGCATATCTTTTCCATATCTGGATGAACATAAATACATCATGATACATGTATGTGCACAACATTCACAGATAAGTGCACAGATGTGTGTGATAAGAAGCAAATATGTTGGAAAGACTCAACAGGTCTGTCAGCATCTGAAAAGAGAAAAGCCACATTAATGCTTCATCATTCAACTGAACCTGGTTTGATGAATAATCTGCACCTGCAACGTTACCAAGTTTGTTTTCTTTTCATATGCTATTTGACATACTGTGTATTTCCACTATTTTCTAACTTTGTTTTAGAATTCCAGTAATTAGTTTCTTCTTTCTATCTCTACAAATGCCTGCATATTTGGCAGTGATATGCAGGGTTGAGGTGGATAAATAAATATTAAATAAATAAATCAGATAACTAAATTGAATCAATAAAAAAGGTAATATGTAGCTTTGTGTGCCAGCACTTCCTTTTCCTATTTAAACTAAATGAATAGAAGCATTGACATAGAAAGCTTCATTACACAACAATAGATTTCCATGTTAATTCAGCCAGTTCCTTGCAGCATTTATAATCAACCCCGTCATGTGCAAAAGAACAATTTTGATTCCATGATGGAAGGAATAATGAAGATCACTGCATCAGCTTTTAGGTAAAGTATTAAGCAGACAGAGGAAGGGATTGTTCTCATCTGTATGCATGCAATTATTGGCTGAGGTTTGTGCAATCGTATTTGTGTGGGAGCAAGGGCTGACTTCACTGCTATTTTTGAAAAAAAAACTACTGAAGTATCACAAGCTTGTTGGAGATTTAAGATTGGGAAACAGCAAGTTAAACCATTTTACACAAAATTATTGTTTAAATTCCATTTTCTTAGATTATTTCAGTAGTTTAAAAGCCTAAAAAATGTAAGACTGGCAGTATGTCTGTCGTGAAGGTTATTACAGCAGTCTCCAAGGGAAACTGGCATGTGTTTACACTTCTTATCAACACAGCTGGAGACTCAGCTCCAGTCTCAGGCCTTACGAACACAAATATTAGCACTTTGTGTGCAACTTCAGGAACATACAGATGTCAGACATTTTAATATGGAATAGTACCGAAAGTGAGTAAAAAGTTATGTGTATAAAAGGCTGTAGATCAGCAAAGCTTACAAACAATATAAAAGTGAGTTAATATCCAAAAAGGAGAAGAAATCGAAAAGAGGCAACCGAGCCCAGCCGAATGCAATGTGTGTATCTTCTGCGATGCTCCCTATGTAACTTTAAATGTTAGTTGAGCATGTATATTTTGAGCAGTCAAAATTGGATATCCTCCCCCCCACCCCGAAAAAAGGCATGGGGATCATGATGCATGATTAACCCAAGCCCATTCAATGTGATGCCCACAAACTTCATGCTGTTGGCTCGTTACCATGATTGTAGCATGCAGCCAGTGCTGTCGAGAGATGGCATGCCTCAGCAGTTTGTGCAAAACTAGCCAACACTACATAAAGCCAATCCGCACCTCTTAAAACAGAGGTGCAATTTGGCTGTAGTAGGTGTCGTAAGTGGCTGGGGAAAGATTGTCTAAGGAAGAAAACTGGATAATGGTGCAACAGGAAAGAGAACATGCTCCAAGCTTCCCTGATGCAGCACTGGAGGCCTTGGTGCAGGAGGCGGACAGGAGGAGCGAGCTCTTCTATACACAGGGGACCAGGACAGACAGACAGACCCTACAAAGGCAGTGGGTGCAGATAACCATTGCAGTTAATGCCAGCAGTACAGTCTCAAGGACCTGGATGCAGTGCCGCAAGAAGTGATCAAGGGCAGCGAATGCATCTTCACATGCCATATCCTTGCAAGTTAACCACACCTTCATACAGTGCTCAATTCACACCCCCCCCCTTTCACTTACCTACTAACATTCTGTATCAACCATGACTCATTCTTCACCTCATGCTCACACATTCAGCATTGCTGCAAGCCTCACACTCATATCTCACAGCTTGCACATAGTTCCATTTATTCAACTCTGACAGCCACAACACCCAAACACATTGCACCACACTCACTGACACACTTCCCTCTCTCTTGAATGACAAGGTGGCCCACAATCAGAGGCAACAGGAGCTAACAGGCAGGCAACAGGCAGGCTTCCATGTCCTCACACTGATGGAGGAGACAGTGCAGACCATCACTGGAGTGATCATGACTGAGGCTGTAGCCAGTGGCGAGCTGAAACCATTGAAGATGATGGTATGTTCCTACCTAATCCTCCTTCCCAAAACCCACTTCCTCCTTATGCTACAATCTCTTCTCATTTACAAGTTGCACATGGCATAAGCATGCACCTCTTGCTTTCTTTCCCTCCCCTCAGCACAACCTTACCCTTGTTCCTTTCTCCTTTTAGATACACAAGAACTGCCACCTGGTCAGGCAGTGGTGCAGGAACAAGGAGTGGAAGAGAAGAGACTGTTGATGAAGAAATGCCATCACTTAATCTGACATTCGCAGCCACCAACTCAGATACTGGCACTGTGTGTACTTTAGTGAGTAGCTTAGAGGCGGATCTGCACATGGTGAGGCATTGGGCACATGTGACCTGAAGCCAGGGCAAGGGGAAAGGATAGCGCAAGTGTCAGCTTGCTGCAGAGTGAGGTCACAGATGAGTTCTGTTGCAAAGGATTCAGCTGAGGACTTTGATGGGGTGGTGAACTGAAAAATAATAACGGGTATGTACATCGAAATGCTTGTGCAAGGCAGGCCTGCCAGAAAGCCTGCAGTTACTGTCAAGGACCTTTAAGGAGTTTGACACCAACTTGGCACAGGGCTTTGTGCAGAGCTTTCAACACATCCTTTCCAACAACAGTATCAACAACTTGTAATTATACAATGCCTCTAACATAATAAAATGTCCCAAGGCGCTTCACAGAGGCATTATAAAACAAAATATGACACTGAGCTTCATAAGGAGATATTAGGGCAAATTACCAAATGTTTGGTCAAAGAGATAGTTTAAAGGAGGAAAGTAAGGAGGAGAGGTGGAGAGGTTTAGGGAGGGAGTATTTCCTGCAGCTGGATTTAATGGGCCCCGAGAGACAGGCTAGGAGGCAGGGGGGCCATAGAATTGCAATAGGAGGCAGGGAACAGAGGCCTGTAGCCTTTTCATTGCACCGCAATTAAATCTGGGCTGGGATAGGCCGGCGATGGCCTTCCCATCCAGAGGCCAATTGAGGCCCTTAAGAGGCCTATTATCAGCAACTTAAGAGTCTCTTCCCACCATCACTGGTATTAAGCCAGTGGCGGGGGTGGGGGGTGGGGGGGTGCCTCCATCACGCGTGGAGGTTGCCCAGTAAAATGGGGCAAGCACCATGCGGGCTTGGGGCTGGGGGGGGGGGTGCAATCTGTGGCCCACGGAGGGGTCCCAGTGGAAAATGACTCATCACCCTGCACTCAATGCCCCCCTCCTTCCTCGCATTGCTGGGTCCGAGTGCTGGGCCCGGTTCCAAAGCCTCCTACAGTACCGGCAGTGACCACCACTCCCAGTGACGCAACCGATACTACTGAGCTGTCAGCCTTCTGATTGGCCGGCAGCTCTTGGAGACGGGATCTCCATCGATAAAGTAAGTGGGACCCTGGTACTGAGCTGTTAAGTTCCCAGATGCAGTTAAATAGAGCCAAGGGGACCTCTGAATGGCTGAGACAGGTTTCCCACCTCCTTTTCGGCCATGCTCCAGGAGCCTGAATGGCCTTCCCGCCCAGCTACCAATTGAGGCCCTAAGCTGGGTAATTAACCCCAATAATAGGGCCTCTTCCTGACACAGCCACAATTACCTGTGCGGTGGGAGGGCCTCCCACCGCACAGGAGCACGGCACGAGAAACTTTCAGGCTGCTTCCCGGCTCTGGGAGTTAGTGTAGGTCCTTCGTGCAAAGACACAGTGGCTGAGGGTCAGCCCCTTACCTTGCTGCTGACTCCCTACCCGCCCCATGACCCCCACCCCGCAACACCCTTCCCACCCTGACCTACCTGAGGCCTAGCTCCAGTGACGCTCCTCGGCCTCCATTAGGTGCAGCTACAGTTTCCTCCAATGTCGAGACCCCCGCCGCCATCATAAAATGCCCCCCAATGTTTCAGACAAAGTTTGTGGGCATGCAAAGCCTGTGAATTCAACTATTTTATGGTTTGACAAGTCATGCTGGTAACTTAGTCTTCTCTCCTACAAAATTTTGGGGGCAGTACTTTTGGCCCTCATTGTCTGGTCACTTATACACCTGAACCACTTTAGGAAGAGAGCACATATTCTTCCAGCAACCAATTCTACTAGGAATAGAATTACCATGGACGTGTTTTTCTGATTTCCCACCATGACTTCAGTGGAAGACTGACGGAAACTGCTAAAAAATGGCAGCAATCTACTGTTTCCTCAGAGGTTTTCCATTGTTTTTCTGCGAAAGTTATGTTGGGAGATCAGAAGAGATTCTACATATCCCCCTGGAATTCACTACTGAAC
Organism: Heterodontus francisci; assembly: GCF_036365525.1. Classification (NCBI taxonomy): domain Eukaryota; kingdom Metazoa; phylum Chordata; class Chondrichthyes; order Heterodontiformes; family Heterodontidae; genus Heterodontus; species Heterodontus francisci. Next base: position 32,318,248 of record NC_090385.1, on the reverse strand, counting down.
TAGAAAAACATTGCTTTAAGGGGGGAAAAAAATCAATGACTGGGAAGGGCTTTCCACTATGCCAACAGCATGGGTGCACATTCCCTGGAAGATTACAGGGTCGCACATGGTAGGGACCCTTGGATAATTTTTCAGAGGCTTTTGTGTGGCTTCAGTGAGAACATTAAAGATACCCAGAGCAGCCTAGCTGTAAATAAAAAGGGCTGTGTTATCCAGGATCAAAGCCTCTGTTGTATCACTACTGCCTCCTGCCCCACCCCACCCCACTTCTCAGACACAAATGATTCATTTGAGTTGGCAGCTTCTTTCATTGAAACAATGGAATAGCCAGAGAATATTTTCTTGAAGTTGGGGCTAAGCCACATTATTGACTATGAATCTAATCAACGCTGATACGAGGTGTGCAATATGGAAAATTGTTTCTGTTCCGTTTGCATTCACCCTGCTGCGCACAAAATGAACCCTGCTCCTTCTAGTCCATCCTTTACAATGTTCCTTTGACACCAACCATAGCAACAAATGAAACAAGACTGGGAAACCACACACACTCACACACAAATAGGAGACAGGAGATAAATGATGTATAAACAGATTCACCAGCAAAATCAGATGCGCCCTTCTTAGGCACCACTGTCACAATAAACCATTTGACTCCTGCCAGAGCCTTTGTCCTTTTGTAAAAAGTTGTCCACAATTGAAATCTTCCCATTTCTCCAAAAAAAAACTAAACTACCAACATAAAAAAAATTATTTGTTAGTCAGAGGGACATGGCGATGTGAGAAAAAGAAAAATTCTGGAATCTGAGATAAAGCATGTAGAAAGTGCTGGAATATTATAACAAGACCATCTACATCTGAAAAGAAGGGCTGCAAATAATAACCTGTTTGGAAAGTTTTACAGCTCCTCAACTGTTAGGTCATTTACTAATTAAGGTGAGAAATTCCTCGGAGCTATTTTTGTTGCATCGCCGTGGTTTTACCAGAAGTACGGTGGAAGTCCCATTTACAAATGGGGTTTCCGCTTCAATTCCAGTGAAGTTACAGCAGTGGCAGTCAGGAGTATTTTCTGTATTTGTAAGTGCCATCTTTTAAATCTATCTCTTTATCACCAGTTTCCACTGTGTCCTTGTTTAGATGTCCCTTTAAATTCTGGTGGGGATATTTGCCCTTTGTGCTCTGTGCAGGAGCCACTAATGCACCAGTTATATCTGCTGATTCTCATATATTAGAAATAATCACACTTTAAACTTGCAAAGGCTGGAGCTTTTTGTTTATTCCATTCAGCTTCCATGCTGCCTGGTAAGGACTGCTTAGAGCGATGTCACGTTACACATCACATGACTGCAGTACAGCAGTGAATGTGGCCCCGCCAGAACACACTTGCCCACAACAATTAGTTCCCAGCTAATTAGTTCCTAGCTCTGTACAAATAATATAACAATATTTAACAGTGCCCATTCTGACAATGCAAATTACTTTATCCCCAGCATTTCAGATGGAGTTTCTATTCTGTTGAGCTTGATCTGTCAGAGCAAAACCCCATGAATTTTGCAGGCTGTGATTCTTTATATTTGCTCTCTGCTGTTGTTACAGTGTTCAGTGTTCATTGCAATGGTTGTTTATCAGTAAGTCATTCATACATGGCAGAGTGTATTACATGGCAGAGTTTTTCAGTGTATTTGAGGTACAATGGAACCCTCCTTACTTTCATACTACAGCTATCTGTCTTTCAATTGTTCACTAGAGCTTTCACAAGTCAATGTTTAGCGCATTGCACAGCTTCTTTCATTTGCATTTCTCCTACTTGGTAAATAAAACTTCAGAATGGTTCCAATTTTAAAAGGGAGGCGGACAGCACACCTGGGGAGATTGGGGATGTGGGGGCCTGGTTGATCTTAAAGGGTGGACCTCATTCAAAGAAAAGCTTCTGGAGACCCTCCTGCCACCTGACCAGATTTCTCTACCTGGCCAGTGGACAGGAGTATTTGATGCCAGGAGGCAGCACCTGTGGAAGTGATCTATGGCAGGCAGTGGGAGGCTGGGTCTGCAGGCAATCAGTGAAGTGGGGGAGGGGTGGTATGATTGGGTATCGGAGGGAGACTGGGATTCCATCAGGAGTGGGAAGAGGAGCACTGGGGAATCCCAAGGACTTCTTGCAGAGTCTGGGGGAGCGCTCCCCCTCCTCTTGGCTCACAAGGTGTTCTAACAGAAGCTAAATCATTTTACTTACCTTGGCCCTTTCTAGCAAGTTATAGCCACTCGCCGTGTTGCAGACAGTGCGGCCTCCCCCAACATAAAGTTAATATTACATTGCGATGCTGTTCATAACTATAACAACAACTTGTGTTGTGTTTATATAGTGCCTTTAATGTCACAAAACATCCAAGGCACTTTACAGGATTATCAAACAAAACTTGACACCGAGCCACATAAGGAGATAATAGGCCATATGACCAAATGTTTGTTCAAAGAGTTGAGTTTTAAGAAGTATCTTAAAGCAAGAAAGAGAGGTAGAGAGGCTGAGAAATTTAGTGAGGGAATTCCAGCTGCCAATGGTGAGTGATTAAAATCAGGAATACTCAGGAGGTCAGAATTAGTGGTACACAGAGATCTCACAGGGTTCTAGGGCTGCAGGAGATTACAGAGATAGGGAGGGTGAGGCCATGGATAGATTTGAAAACAAGGATGAGAATGTTACTGTCGAGGCATTGCTTAGTTAGGAACCAATGTAGGTCAGCGAGCATAAGGGAGATGGGTGAGGGAGACTTGGTGCAATTTAGGACATGCAGCAGAGATTTAAATGACCTCTAGCTTACAGAGTAGAACTAAGGAGGGTGGCCAGGAGTGCACTGGAATGGTCAAGTCCAGAGGTAACAAAGGCATGGATGAGGGTTTCAGCAGTAGATAAGCTGCAGCAGGGGCAAAGTCAGGTAATTTTATGGAGGTGGAAGTTAGTGGTCTTAAAGATGACGCAGAAATGTGGGCGGTACAGTGGCACAGTGGTTAGCACTGTAGCCTCACAGCTCCAGCGACCTGGGTTCAATTCTGGCTACTGCCTGTGTGGAATTTGCAAGTTCTCCCTGTGTCTGCGTGGGTTTCCTCCTGGTGCTCCGGTTTCCTCCCACATGCCAAAGACTTGCAGGTTGATAGGTAAATTGGCCATTAGCAATTGCCCCTAGTATAGGTAGGTGGTAGGGGAATATAGGGACAGGTGGGGATGTGGTAGGAATTTGGAATTAGTGTAGGATTAGTATAAATGGGTGGTTGATGGTCGGCACAGACTCGGTGGGCGGAAGGGCCTGTTTCAGTGCTGTATCTCTAAACTAAACTAAACTCAGTGTCAAATATGACAGCAAGATTGTGGGCAGTCTGGTTAAGTCTCAGACAGTTGACAGGGGGAGGGATGGAGTTGGTAGCAAAGGAATGGAATTTGTGACAGGGCCAATGAAAATGGAACATTAATACAAAAGCAAAATTCAGCAGATGCTGGAAGTCTGAAATAAAAATAGAAAACGTGAGAAATACTCAGCAGATCAGGCAGCACCTGTGGAGAGAGAAGCAGAGTTACAAGTCAATAACATTTCATCAGAACTAGGAAAAGTCAAAAATGTAATAAGTTTTAAGAAGGTGAAATGGAGTAGGGTAGAAAAAGAACAAAAGGGCAGAAGATGGGAGACATTAAATGACAGAAGAGTTGGTGGTGCAGAGCCTAAGGGAATGATAACGGGAGAAGTAAAGGAACATAAGATGTGTCTAGAGGAGGTGTGAATGGCAGAATGATGAACAGCTGCCAGCTGAAAGCAAAATAAGGGAAAAACAAGAGTAAGACCAAATATGCAAAGAAAAGGAAACAAAATGGGGGCAGAGATTACAGTCTGAAACTGTTGAACTCAATGTTGAGTCTGTAAGGCTGTGAAGTGCCTCATCGAAAGATGAGGTGCTGTTCCTCAAGCTTGCATTGAGCTTCATTGGAACACTGCAGTGGGTCATGGACAGAGAAGTCAGCATGAGACAAGGTGGAGAATTAAAATGACAGGCAGCAGGTAGCTCAGGATCATGCCTACAGACTGAACAGAAGTGCTCCACAAAGCGGTCACACGTAACACGGTAACAGCTAGCACCCATGTCGCTACCCATAGCAACACCATTTATTTGAAGGATTTGAGTTGAGTTAAAGGAGAGTCACTAGTCTGTAGTCCTAGCTATGCCTGCTGTTTTGTGGGATATGTGGAACATTGTTTGTTCCAGAGCTACTCAGGCCCCCTCCCTCACCTCTTCTTTGGTATTTGTATTGGTGCTGATTCCTGCTCTCGCCCTGAACTGGAAAACTTCATCAACTTTGTTTTCAATTTTCACCCTTCTTTCACCTTCACATGGTCCATTTCTGACTCTTCCCTTCCTCGACTTCCCTGTCCCCACTTCTGGGGATAGGCTATCAATGAATATTCACTATAAGCCCACTGACTCCCACGGCTACCTCAACTGCACTTCCTCACACCCTGCCTCCTGTAAGGATTCCACTTCATTCTCCCATTTTCTCCACCTCTGTCACATCTGTTCTGACAATGCAACCTTCCATGCCAGTACTTCTGATATTTCTTCCTTTTTCCTCAATCAAGGTTTCTCCACCACCGTGGTTGACAGGACCCTCGAACTTGTCCGTCCATTTCCGGCACTTTGACTCACCCCTCCACTTTCAGCAATCCAAAGGGACCATTCCCTCAGCAGCATCTTAGTCCACTCCTTGATTACCCCAACACCCCATCCCCTTCCTACAGCATCTTTCCATGCAAATGCAGGAGATGCAACACTTGCTCTTTTACCTCCTCCCTTCCCACCGTCAAAGGCCCCAAATACACCTTCCAAGTGAAACAGCAATTTACATGTATTTTTTTCACTTTAGTATACTATATTCAAAGCTTACAATGTGGTCTGCTATACTTTGTAGAGAGCAAATGCAGATCGGGTGACTGCTTTGTTTAACACCACCGTTCAGTCTGGAAGCATGACACTGAGCTCCCTGTCGCCTATCATTTTATTTCTCTGCCTCGTTCTCACGCTGACCTCTCTGTCCTCGGCCTCCTGCAGTGTTCCAATGAAGCTCAATGTAAGTTTGAGGAATGACACCTCATCTTTCAATTAGGTACTTTACAGCCTCCAGACTCAACATTGATTTCAATCAATTCAGGCTGTAATATCTGCATTTTGTTTCCTTTTTTTGCATGTTTCAGCCTTACTCCTGTTTTTCCCTTTTTTTTTGCTTTCAGACAGCAGCTGTTCATCATTCTACCATTCACACCTCCTCTGGATACATCTTTTGTTTCTTTACTTGTCCCATTACCACTCCCTTTGGCTCTGCACCACCAACTCTTCTGTCACTTAATGTCTCCCATCTTCCATTCTATCACAGACCTTCCTTCTTGTTCTTTCTCCACCCTCTGCTATCTCACCTGCTTAAAACCTATTACATTTCTAACTTTTCCCAGTTCTGATGAAAGGTTATTGACCTGAAATTCTAACTCTGTTTCTCTCTCCACAGATGCTACCAGACCTGCAGATTTCTGTTTTTAATACCAAGGACAATGGCTTCAGTCCTTCCAATATTTAGTTGGAGAAAAGATCTGCTCATCCATTACTGGATGTTGGACAAGCAGTCTGACAATTCAGAGACAGTAGAGGGGTCAAGAGAGGTGGTGGTGAGGTAGAGCTGGGTATCATCAGTGTACATGTAAAAACTAATGCTGTGCTTTTGGATTACGTCCCAAGGGGCAGCATGTAGTTAAGAAATAGGAGGGAGCCAAGAATAGATTCTTGGGGGACACCAAGCATGATAACTTGGAAGCAGGAAGACAAGCCATTGCAGGTTATTCTCAGGCTGTGTATGGATAAATAAGAATGGAACCAGGTGAATGCAGACTCACCCAGCAGGACCATGTGGAGATGCATTGGAGCAGAATTTTGTGGTCGACCGTGTCAAGCTGCAGACAAGTCAAGAAGGTCGAAAAGGGATAGTTTACCTCTGTCATAGTCAACTAGGATGTCATTTGTGACTTTAATAAAAAACTGTTTTGGTACTAAGGTAAGGGCGGAAACCAGATTGGAGGAATTCAAGCATGAAGTTCTGACAAATATGGGCACAGATTTGGGAGGCAACAACATGTTCAAGGGCTTTGAAATCATTGAACCTTGACTTTTAAATATTAAGTGGGACCCCTGCTTGCCTCTAGTGGGAGTCTCATCACGGGCATGATTCACCGTCATAAAAATCACAGTGGCTGGTCTGTCATATGAAGGTAATTATAAAGAAATAATTATACTTTGTAGGCGTACACATGCTGTTTTGAATAACATTTAAGAATTGATGGTAAATGCAGACATACAAGGACACCACTTTGATTAAAGTTCTACCGATGCATTCAAACCTTTCATGTAAGTAAGGATAATGCTCAGTGTAGATAGAGATGAACGTTTTGGAAAAGGCAACATTCCACCGATTGTCCCTAAACTAGTGCCAGATTTCCCACAAAACTTTCAATTCTAAACCTATCCCCTTGTACTTTGACTGTATCATTTTACTTCCTTTCATAATACAAAGATTATATATTCTGAAGAACAGTGGGTTTTAATTTCTATTCTTCAAATGAGCTGATTGGGCGTTCGGTTCCCTGGTACATTTTCAGACAACCACAGACTGGCATAAATGCTAAACATCAAAACTATTTAAGTTGATATAGTGCCTTTCATAATCTCAAGGGGTCCTAGTGAAGTACTTTTGAAGTGTAGTCCGTGTTGTAATAGAAGGAAACGCATCAGCCATTTTGCACACAGCAAGATACCACAAGCAGCAATGAGATAAATGATGAGATAATGGTTATTTGTAGTGATGTTGCAGAAGGACAGATAGTGTCCTATTCGAACAGTTCAACAGGGGTCTTTTACATTCACCTTGGAGGGCAAACAGGGCCTCGCACTAACTACTCAACTAAAAGACAGCACCTCTGAAATTGCAGCACAACACTGAAGCGTCAGCCTGAAATATATGCCCGTCTCTTGAGTGAGGCTTGAGTTCATGGCACATGGATATTGTTAAGTAGTGAATTTGGTTCCCAAGCTTCATGCTGTTCATTGGCAGTTTGTCTAATCAAGGCCCTGAAAATGAAGTGCCCATGAAACTATTTAAAGGTAAACTGAAATGAAGCACTTCGGCTGCTGAACACTGGAATCTGCTGTGGACACTTCAGACATATCTGGAAAAGCTGCTGTGAGGGCCACTATGTTCCCAGGTGCTGCTCTGGGAATCCTGGAGGCAGCCTCCTGGAGGATTGAAATGCTGTTCCAACCAGCCAGTGACAAGAGGGTGTCAAAGGAGGTCAATGCCAGGAGCATTACACCCAGAACATGGCTGCAATTCTGCAAATAGTGCAAAGCCCTTACCAGGTTTATTAAGGAAAGACTTCTAATCCAGCTCTCTTCAATTCCTATGGGCTGGATTTTATAGGGTCCCTGACGCCAGGAATAGTGGTGGGTGGGGGCGCATGAAGATCGCTACGGATGAGGCCTGCCACCGACCCCGATGCCAGCGGAGCCCGGCCCAATCTCAATGGGGGCGGAGAGGCCTCATGGCAGCCTCCGCATCGCTCAGTGACAGGACCACGATTTCCATATGTAAATAAATTAATCCACCTGAATTAATGAAGGTCCCATCGTATCCTGATTTGCTGCATTGATCTTCATCCTGGCGGCCAGCACTGCCACGCCTTAGAATACCCGTCCAGGGAAAGAGGTGCGACACCTGTGGGGAATGGGGAAGAGGTACTTTTCTCAGTGTGGGAGAGAGGGAGTGGGATCAAATCTACCTGACTGGTCGAGAGGGTGATGGGAAGGGGTAAAGGACAAAGGTTCAGAACTTTAGATGGGTTGGGGAGGGGGAAGGTCATATATTCACAGTAGGTATGCCGGGGTGGGCAGTGGGGGAAAGGCAGGAATTATGTTTAATGCCATTGTGTGTGTGGAGGGGGGGTGGGGATGGTGGCTGGTGGTGGTGGTAGAGGGCATGGAAAGGTGTTTTTATTCATTTTTATTAACCGTACAATTACTGGCTCTTTCAAAATTTCACTTGTCATTTAGGGCTCTAAGCCCCCTTTAAAAATGGTGCTGGCATCTGTGGAGTGCCACCGATCACCATTGCCAGGGACGGCTCGCCCGCCCCCTCCACTACATCGGGTGTGGGGGAGGAGGTGCCCCGGCCATGCTAATGAGCTGCTGCATTTGAAATCGCGACGGCTCCGCGACATACACCCCGTGTGTGCAGGCCACCATTTGTTTCACCCGCGCCTATTTTGGCAATGGGCTTTTAAAATGCAGTCCTATATTAAAACAGGGATGACATTTCGAAGTGCTTCATTTGCTGTGGTTATCAAGGGTGCTTTTATTGATGTAGCTCCACTACACATGCCTTTCCTCCCCATTCTTTTTATTTTCCTTCAATGCCTGCAACTGCAATTCACTAAACCTCCTTCTGCTACTACTCAGATACCTGCTAGTATCTTTACTATTTCTTCCCCCACTTCCCCACAGTTTCTATCCTTTCCCACTATGACCACGCTCTTTGACCATGAAATGCACCTCTTCAAATCATCTCACTGTTCTACCATCTAACACACTCCCTTCTTTCTTGCAGGACAAGATGGCACATAATATAAGGGAGCAGGTGTACATAGCAAAGGAGGACCTACATCCATGTTCTTTTTCCACTTGAGGAGAAGGTCCTGGACATCATGGACAGGAGCAGAGTCAGATCCACGGTCACTGGCAAAGCTGGAGCATATGTCGCCAGATGCACATCTTGTCCATCTTGTCCTCTTTTTCCCTTCCCACTTCAAGATCACCCTGTGCAGTCTACATGACCAAATGAAGATGCTTATTCTTGACACTTGGGCAGCACAATGGCGCAGTGGTTAGCACTGCAGCCTCACAGCTCCAGGAACCCGGGTTCGATTCTGGGTACTGCCTGTGCAGAGTTTGCAAGTTCTCCCTGTGACCGTGTGGGTTTTCGCCGGGTGCTCCGGTTTCCTCCCACAGCCAAAGACTTGCAGGTGATAGGTAAATTGGCTGTTGTAAATTGCCCCTAGTGTAGGTAGGTGGTAGGGAATATGGGATTACTGTAGGGTTAGTATAAATGGGTGGTTGTTGGTCAGCACAGACTCGGTGGGCCGAAGGGCCTGTTTCAGTGCTGTATCTCTAAATAAAATAAAGTAAAACAGTGCAGGAGCAGGAAGAGAAGCCATAGGTAGGTGGTAGGGGAATATAGGGACAGGTGAGGATGTGGTAGGAATATGGGATTAGTGTAGGATTAGTATAAATGGGTGGTTAATGGTCAGCACAGACTCGGTGGGCCGAAGTGCTGTATCTCTAAATCAAAAATCAAAATCATTCTCTGGATATCATTAGATATATTTGAATGGAGCAGGTGAGAGCAGTCCCACCCAGCTCGACGACAGTGGAGAGTCATTGGAGAGAATGGTGTGCTCAACTGTGTCAAAGGCTGCAGACAAGACGAGAAGGGAATGTTTACCTTTGTTACAGTCACATAGGATGTCATTTGTGACTTTGATAAGAGCTGTTTTGATACAGTGGAAACCTGATTGGAGGGATTCAAACATGGAGTTCCAGGAAAGATGGGAACGGAATTGGGAGGCGACAACGATTTCAAGACTTGGAGAGGAAAGGAAGCTTGGAGATGGGCTGGTAGTTTGCAATGGCGGTGGGGTGAAGGGTCTTTTTTATTGAGGAGAGGGGTGATGACGTCAAATTTAAAGGAGAGAGGGACAACATCTGAAGAGAGAGATACATTTTCAATGCCGACTAACATGGGGACCAGGAGGGGAAGTTGGGTGATAAGTAGTTTAGTGGGAAGAGGATCGAGGGAACAAGAAGTGGGTCTCATGGACAAGATAGTTTTATTTGTTTTATATTGTGCCTGTGAAACACCTCAGGATGTATTATTACACATTAAAGGTGCATATAAATACAAGTTGTTGTTTTTGCCCCTTCTACCTCCTTTCAGCCATTCTACAGAGATTAGTCAGTTCCCCTTTAAGGCAAAGCAGCAGTTCTTTAAATTGGCACAGCCCCACAGCAGATACCTACCATGCACAATGCCCCAATCATACAGAGAGTACAGTGCTGTCATTATAGTCAGTAGACCACACAATATACGGGGACGTTCACTGTTTGTGTACTCAGTGCAAAGAACACATTCTTTCTGCAGCCGCACTTCAATGGAACCATAATTCTTCCTTCATTGTTCAATGTTGCCAGTTATAATTCTCCACAGGCTACACAGGAATGAAAGTATAAGCTTCCCTTCTCCAATTTTATAATCACATTCTGCTTCCATGTATGCGTGTTTAGCAGTTTCCTGCAGCAAATTTCCATAGCTGATGTGCTCACTCATTCATAATTGCAGAATGTTTCTCTTTATATAGATTGCCTTTGAGATGACAGTTTCACTCACATTTTTTTTCCCTGAAGGCATATAATATTACCCAGCTGTGGCTATGGCAACAAGATGCTACTAAATGTATTGACTGGCCAAACATGTATTATATTGTACAATACACAGTCCTGCTTCCATTCAAATCATTACCTTGTCATCAAAATTTGTTCCAAACCTTTGTTAATGTCCTTCTAGCTTGGGATACAATAATAACACTTTGTACTTCCTCCCCCCACATAAGAAATCTGCAGAGCCATAATGAGACAAGCATGTGACAACCATATAAGAAACATGATATTGCACGGAAGACAAACACAGAGAGAGTGATACACAGAAAGAAATAGAGAAATGGGAGGAAAAACCGGAGAGACATTTACAAGAAGCGAGGTATAATTTTTTGTTTGGACGTACTGTTGGATGAGATACATTAGATCTCACTGTGATACGCTGTGAGCTACATGGTATTAGTTTTTTGTTATATCGTCCAACTCACTGTGAACAATGCCAGAGGAGATTTGCTTTATGTGTAAACATCTTGCACCTTAGATGCATCGGTCATCTTTTAGATGTTCTACTTAAGGGCATCACGGGCTAAAGGTTCAGTAGCCCCGGGAAACCTGCATCTGTTGAAAGGAAGGCAGGCAGCATGTAAACTTCGTGCTACCCGCTAATTTAAATGATTGCGCCATGCAGCCCCGCACGTTAAACATGCATGCGTAGGCGGCTCAGGATCATACGAGGCTAGAACCAATTAAAGTTAGAAATGGTGGCTAAATTCTGGAAATAATCAACAGGCCATGCATTATCCATGGAGAGAGAAACAGATTCAGCATTTCGGGTCGGTGACCTTTCGTCTGATCTTTTTCCAGTGTTTTCTGTTTTTGTTTCAGATTTTCATCATCCACAGTGCTTTGTTTTTATATCACTTAAAGCCAGCATGCACCTCTCAAAGGGGAGGTATATTCTGGTTGCAGTGGGTACTGAAAGTTGTTTTAGAAGAGCATATGACCTACAGGAAGAGTGAAGATGGCATAAGATGGCAGAGAGCGGGCTCCCAGATTTTCAGTTACAACCCTCAAGGCCCTCGTGGAGGAGGTGGACAGGAAGAGAGATGAATCCACAGGGGACCAGGAGGCCAACCAGACAAGTGCTCTGAAAGGAATGGGAGCAGATAGCCACAGAGGGTCAATGCGAAGAGTGTCACTCTGAGAACCTGGATGCATTACAGCAAGAAGCTTAATGATCTCATACGAGTGGTCAAGGTCAGTGAATTCATCTTCAAATGCCATATCCTTACAACTGAACCACTAGCCTTGCACACTACTCAATGCACCACACCCCCTTCACTCAACTATCAACATGTACTAGCAACCATGACTCACATTCATAGCTTCACTTCACCCTCACAGACTTAATGCTACTGCATGTCTCAAACCCACATCTTGCAGTTTGCAGACACTGCAAGCTATTCAACCATGAGAGCCATGTCACCCAAACAGACTGCATCACACTCAATGATACACTTCCCTTTCTCTTGAAGGACAGGGTAGCACACAATAGGCAGAATCAGCACAGCTGCACATCCTCAACTCCATGGAGGAGACAATAGTCGCATTAATTGGGAGTGGCTGCCATGGCCAGATGCGGGGCTGAGACCATGGAAGGTGATGGTATCCTACCTAATCCACTTTCTCACATTCCACATCCCCTTATCTCGCAATCTCTTTTGACACACAAGCTGCAGATGGTGTCAGCATGCAACTTTTACCCTCTCACCAGCCCTCTTCCCTCACCACAATCCTACCCTTGTGCCTTTCACATACCCTAGAGCTGCTGCCTGGCCAGGCAGTGGCATGGGAGTGTGAAGGCCAAGAGGAACAGAACACTGATGATGAAGAAATGCCATCACGCGATCTCACATTCACAGCCACCGGCTCAGGTACTTTAAAAAAATTCATTCATGGGACGTGGGCATTGCTGGCTAGGCCAACATTTATTGCCGATCCCTAATTGCCCTTGAGAAGGTGGTGGTGAACTGCCTTCTTGACCCACTGCAGTCCATGTGAGGTAGGTACACCCACAGTGCTGTTAGGAACGGAGTTCCAGGATTTTGGCCCAGTGACAGCGAAGGAACGGCGATATAGTTCCAAGTCAGCATGGTGTGTGGCTTGGAGGGGAACTTGCAGTTGGTGATGTTCCCATGAATTTGCGGCCCTTGTCCTTCTAGGTGGTAGAGGTCGTGGGTTTGGAAGGTGCTGTCTAAGGTGTCTTGGTGCTTCGCTGCAGTGCATCTTGTAGGTGGTACACACTGCTGTCACTGTTTATTTTAGAGGATAGCATGGAGGCAGAGTCTGCATGTGGTGAATTACCAGACGTGAGTGGCCTGCAGTGAGAGCAGAAGTAAAGGGTTTCGTAGGTCCCAGCTGCCTGGAGGGTGAGGTTGCATATGAGTTCAGCTATTGAGTTCAGCTATTGAGTTCTCAGATGAGGACTGCGATGGGGCGGTGTAGAGAAAAAGGTTGACGGGCATGCACACGGATATGCTTGGTACATTGGCAGGCCTGCCAGAAAGCTTTCTGTCACTGTCTAGGAGCATGAAGGAGTCAGGTTCCAACATGTCACAGAGCTTTGTGCAGAGCTTGGAGCCCATTCTTTCCAGTGTGGAAATGGCAACCAACCTCACAAGAACACTTACTGACCCAATCATGATGCAGTGCTGAGGACCAATGTCTCAGCTTCTATTGCAGCACAAATAGAAGCCACCCAATGTCTGAATGCTGCAGTGGAAACTCAGAGTGAGATCATGATATGCATTGTTGTTGCCACACAAGCTCAGACTGCTGCCATCATGGCTACAGATACTAGTGTTCGAAAGGGCTTTCAGGGTCACAGCAGGCCAGCAATCTGTTCTCCAGCTGATTAAGTTGTTTACTGAGATGCTGACCCAGGGGAGTGGCAATGGATCCATGGAACACTCTACTCTCTCAAGCTAACAGCATTTGTGCTCCCACCACACTAGTGCCTTTGCTGTTTTCGGTCAGCTAGCCAGTTCAGGCTGGGGCTGTTCATGCCAAGATGGTGCAGTCCGAAGCCAGGCTTTCTAGACCCAGAGCTGCTCAAGATCATCCTGCAAGGCCGTCTGCAGTCTCCCCCACTGAAAGTCAGCAATCTTCCACAAGCCACTGAGGTAGCACTGTACAGGGGCATTTGGCCAGGCAAAGGCACTAAGAGAAGGCACGAGGGTGATTAGTTGAATTTAATATGGAATATTGCATGTTTTGTTGGATAAAGATGGTATGAAATGGTTGTTTTCTGGTTGTTTTATTTCAGCATTGTGGCCAAGAGGATGCTGTGATACTCCATAACTGAGGGATGGGTAACATGTGGGACTGTTGTGCAATGGAGATTTGGGCTTGTGATCACTGGAAACTGAGTCAAATGGACAGCTCGACCAGAACTTTGATGTGATGACTGCTTCCTCCCTTCCCTCTGTTCCTCCTTGTCCTTTTCCTCCTCTTTCTCTTCCTCTTCCTCCTCTTCCTGCTCCTTCTACTCATCCTTCTAAGTTGCTTGCCATATCTCTGGTGGTAAGGGCTGCTCCCTCATGATCACCAGGATGTGGAGGATTCAGCAGACCACCACGAATTGGAACACATGTTCCAGCAAGTACTGGAGGAGTCCTCCAGAGCAGTTGAGGTATTGGAACCATTGCTTGAGCACCCCAATAGTCTGCTGTATGATGTTTTGTGTGGTAGCATGGCCCTTATTATATGTATGCTGGTCACGTGTGGCTGGCATGGAGAGTGGAGTCATGTGCCAGGTGTAAAGTGGATAGCCCTTGTTGCCCAGGAGCCACCCTCTAGTTTGATGTGTTGGCTGAAAAATTGAAGAAACAGTGGACTGGCACAGAATAAAAGCATCATGATTGCCCCCAGGATAGTGGGCATTCATCTGCATGATGTTCCGGGTCTGGTTGTACACTAAATGCACATTCAGCGAGTGGTAACCTTTGCAGTGCCTGCAAAGTCATGTGTGTGCAGTCGATTGTGTAATATTACTTGATCCTTTGGTGTGTGATCTATTGTAAGACTCACAGAACTACAAGTCATATCCAAAATAAACGTGTGTTTTATTATACTTTAACTGGAACATGTATGTACAAACAGTCACGGCATGAGCTACAGCTAAATAAGTCTTGCTCTGTTGGACTCCACCCACATCTGTCTGGTGATGTGTGACACAACATCACTTCATGCAGTGATCTTCACTTACAGTTCCTTAAGGTGGTCAGCTCTTAAGGCCATCCCACAACATCCCCCTTTTTCCCAAAAATGAAACATATGTACAATAAACAATGATGTTGTGACTAACTATACATGAATAAAACAAAACTTTATTTACAGTTAAGCAAGTTTAACACTCCCTAAAGGAGGATTGCTTATTCGCCCAGATCTTGTCATCGTGAACCTCGTCCCTTGTTTGAAAAACTGAGAAAAATGTCAACATCACCAATCACCGGCAATCCCTCTGGCCTCCGGATACTTGCTGCAACAAACTGAGGCCTGAGGAGACACCCCCGGTCATATCACATCTTTGTGTCAAGACTCCCAGACTTTGCGTCAGCCCTTATATGGGTTGAACTGATATACTCGACCTGGGTATTTGCTACCATCTTCAATGCGTTACTAAATTCATGTATTGTGATGATTTGTAAATCTCAGCATACTGGAAGCCCTGTGACAGCCGGTCCAGTTGTGTTTACAATATAAAACATTTGTGGTAGCCATTTGGAGCTCCCTTAGCTGCACTGCAAGATTGGTGAGCCATTGTAAGCAGTCAGCCTAGTTGTGGTGGGTTGCACATTATATTCCCATTCCTTTAGATACATGTCCTTCAGCAAAATATTTGCACTTGCTCCGGTGTTGATTTTTACTCCGGGCTCATGCCTGCCACTCTTCTGTGGACATGTAATCCCGATCATGGAGAATGCTTCAGATTGCATAATAGCATTGACATGTTGATCCAAATTAGCTATGTGAAATGCTTGCTCCCTGATCACACGAGCGCGTTCTTCATCGATTTCCTCCTGGCAATCTGTCTCTCCGATGACCTGATATACCTGCTTGGGCTTCTGTTTTGTGCTGGCGTACCTTTTGTTGCATTTGCCATTGTGTCTTGCAGACATTCTCTCTGCATGAGATCTACCAACATTCCTGTATGCAGTATTTGATCTCAGCCTTCTGCACTGCCTTGTCTAATATATTCACATGCCACAAGATTTACACTGGTCCTGGTACGCTGGACAACTATGAATTGGGTTGGTCAGGCCACATTTGCCATCAGGCTTAGCAGACTTCTGAGCTTTGGTTACCATACCAATTGTCATAGTCACCCCCAATACTTGTAACTGTTGGCACCCAGCCATGATGGCTTCACGTTTCCTTCCGTCATTCAGTAGCATATATATGGTGTGCCCTTTCTTCTTTTCGATAATTCAATATCCGTGAAGTCACAATATTAAGCTTTGTCTTTGCACCCTGCAACAAACTCATCAATGGTCTCATCTTGCCTTTGCCTATGTACTCAGAAATGTACCTTCACTTTGAGTTGCTGCTCCAGGAATGCCCATATCTTACTCGGAACCTTCTGATCCTGAGCTGACAATCCTAACAGATTGATCCAATTCAGGCCCTAGTTGCCCAGATCTTAATTTTGGTAGCTTGTTTCTCTGGTTCGCTCACTTCTTGATTCAAGGAACACAGCTACATTTGCTGTTGAAACTATTTAAATTCAGATACTATGTCCGACGCTGTCCAATCTATAATGAAAGCCATTGTCTTAATGATCTGATTTTTATAAATGCAGGATTTTTACAGGTATTCTTTTCCACAGGCACATATTTTTCTGTTTTCTTTTTAAGACAGATTAATTTGTTGCAGGCTTGCCCTTTTAAGAGTGAGAGACTACAGCTTCCTTGTTTACACTGCTTGTTTTTTTTAAATCAAGCAATCAGCTTTTTGTTGACACAGCTGTTCAATTTCTGTCAAACTGTGAGCTGCCTGTTTTTTAACTGAGAGCAGTTTTTTTAAGAGGGCTGGAGCTTTCAGTACTGGCAGTTGCCACAACCAGCCTTTCTCATTGTGCTGGACCTCCAATGTCACTGTTGAGTTCTTCCCGCACTTTTTGGCTTAGGCCTGCCCGTGAAAGAAAAAACTGGGAAAGCTGAAACAACAATGGCTTCAGCTACTGCTTTTCAAATTGTTCGACCCACTGCCTGTCTCCTGGCAAATTGCCTGCTGTCCTCACAAAGTTTCAACACTTTCCGGGGTCCTGTCTGTAGTCTAGCTCACTGCAGTGTTGTGAGGTCTCCTGCTGACTGCTCTCCAGTTTCTTCAGCTACTCCAAGTAGGCAGCCTGCTGTTCTTTGTTTGCTCTTTGTATGTTCTTTAGAAAAAAAAATCAAACATTGCCACAATGTAAATTTGATGGTCTTCAGAAAAAAATATATCCCACACATTGCACGACTTCCTGTCTTGGGCTCTACCCACAACTAACTGGTCATGTGTGACACTACAACACTTCCTCCGGTGATCTTCACTTACAGCTCATTAAGATTGTCTGCTCTTAAGGTTGTCCCACACAGATAGCACCCTGCACCATGAGGATGTCCCCTATCCTGGCAAAGCCATATGCACGTTCTACCTACTTCTCTCTGTTCAGAGAAACACAATGAATTTCCCTCTCCTGGCATAAAGACCCTCTGTCACCTCTCTGATGTAGCAGTGGATGGTGAACTGAGAAATGTTAGATACATCATCTGCTCGAGCCTGGAAGGATCCCATCACAAAGAAATTCAGACCCCAGTCATCTTTGCAGCCACTGGCAGAGCCATCCTTGCCCTGCTCTGAGCTTGCAGTTTTGGTTGCACGATTTGGCAGAGTTCTGTGAGCATCTCCTACCTAAAGTGAAGGGGTTGCACACACTGTTCCGGGCTTAGGTGGAGGTAAGAGAAGTGCTCCTGGAAAACTCTAGATGAATAAGGCCTCCTAATGAGATCCCTTCTCCACATCCTGCTCCTCCATTTGCAAGCAACTTGTCCTCTTATTTGCTGTCTCTGTTCCATCTCTCTCTTATGCTGTAGTCCAAGTAGAATTGCAACTATAGCACCCATGACTGGGAGCAAGTGGTGTGCCCAGAACCCTTGCAGTCACAACCAATGCCTTCTCCATGTGCAGCATCACTCCCTGCAAATATTACCAACTTCAACAAACTCCTCAAAACATCCAGCACTTCCACAACAGAGCTAGTAAAGGTTAATCAGCAACTAAACTGCAAATTATTGATGGTCCCTTTAAAGAGCAGTAGTGGGGGTTCATTCCTGTGACTGGATGCATGTTCAGCTGTGCGAGGTTAAGAGAAGCCATTAGTTGTAGTGGTGAGGTCAAAAATGGCAGCACTGGCGTCAAATATAAATTACATGCTGACGGACGTATGATCTGCCTACTCTGTGTACTTTATTTACATGCTTCCAGTACCTGCATCAATACCCTCACCAAGATGGCACCTGCACCAGAAGTGTGCACCTGGGCACCATTTTGGTATCAAAACAGCATCCGTAGCTCCGAAATTATGAGTGCTGCAGAGCCCAATTTTGCCACCCACTTTTTGTCTCATGTGCTCATTTCTGTGCCATACTTTTAAAAAATTACATTAAAACATTTTTTTTTAATTACTGGTTTCTTCTGAACTCGGGACAAAGTACTTAGCAGCAATTACCCTTTAATTGGCCAAAGGATCTTAGAAATTTAACAGCAGAATAATATATGGTACATTTCATAATGCCCACTGAATTGTCATGACAATGCCACAGGAAATTTGGTAATATGTCCCAAACATGTAATTTAGTCCCATGTAAGGTAATACTTGAAGGACTGAAATGTCATTGAGCACAGCAATCAATTCTTTCCTGTCAAATTCCTGAGTATGATGTTTTCATGAAGGCGTTAACTGATTTAAAATAAATTGTCAACAGTTTGGTGAACATAAGAATTTGACATCATATTAACCAGTGCACGGAATTTAATGTATGGAAGAATTTCATTCCCCTTTCAGCGAACCACTAAAATCTGAAAACATTGCCTTAGTTCTCCCAAGTGCTCTTCAAATGCATTTGAGCAGATAACAACATCACTGTAACAAGTAAACCTCTGGAGTCCTGACAGTTTTGACTCCAACAGTCTTTAGAATTTGACAGGTAATTTGTCAAGACAAAATATGTAAATTAAAATTGGTATAAAAAAGAAAGAAATTGCTTTAATACAGTGTCATTCATGTTTTCAGGTCCCAAAGTGCTTCACAGACAAATAATTATTTCTCATGTCTGATCACCACTGTATAGGCAAATGCAACAGCCAGTTTGTGAAAAGCGAGGTTCCACAAACAGCCACTGAAATTACTGACCAGTTAACTTGCTGTTGGTGGTGTTAGTTGAGGGAGGAATTTTGACCACTTGGAGGACTCCCTGTTCTTCAAATAGCGCTATGGAATCTTTTCTGTCCACTGGAATGCCTCATTTTAAAGATTCAAAACTTAAAAACTTATAAATAGATCTTTCTGATCTATATCTATGGCCTTTTCGTACTAATATCTTACTTCTTGATGTTAAACATTAAAGGATGGGTCTGAAAATCCATCAACTGTAATCCTGGCAGTCACACTAGTGTCTTGCCTGCTGGTGCTCTCCAGCACGGAAGCTACTGGCATTTGCCAGGGTCAGTGAGAGCACAACTTGTTTACATGGGCCAGTTGGTGGCTGCACCACTATGGATGCACCTTTGGTGGCCACCAGCCCTATGCTGCTCTAATCTCCAGCACCTGGCAGCTGTCCAGAAAAGGGTACCTGGGCCCTTCTGGAGAAAATTCTTCTATGCCCCTTTCATCTTCCTTGACCAGGAAGCCAAGTTTGACAAAAAATTCTGCTTTTCTTTGGGGGTTCAGGCCCCCTCAGTGGTGCCCATGTGTAGCGTTCTGGAGGTTGCTATCATCAGTTTCTATCATGTCCACCACCCCCTCCCCACCCCAACTCTGTAACTTCCTCCAGCCTTACGATCCTCCTAACTCAAAGCTCTGGAATCTCCTCCCTGAAGGCTCTATGTAAATGTAAGTAGTAGTAGTAGTTGTTGTTGTTGTTGTAAGATGCATGTTGAGGCTCCACCACTTCCAAAGCCTAGTGGAAAATGCCAGATTATGTTGCATTCTAGTGTATCTAAGTCTCAGGCTGTTTCCAAGCCATTTCACCAGAGTTACGGTGGGAGGACGTTAGATTTGCAGAGGTAACTGGCACCTACTCTATACATCATTTAATATTCTATTATTAATAGATGCAAGTCATGTGCAATCACATACTGACATTTTCTGTCTATAATCATCACATTACCAAAATTTTCAGATTTGTCAATGGTTATTAATCAGCTCAGCTGCATCATTTGTAATCAATGTGGTGCAGGAACATTTCTCACTAATATACTGAGTCCATTTAGTTAACTGTCATAAGAATGAGATCCTCTGATTTGAATAGTATTAAATATTGCCACTCTCTTATCATGCCAATATTGAATAAAGATGTCAACAAATATTGGTACTGAATATCCAGAAGTGTTATGGTGTAATCCTGCTGCAGCCAGAGCCCTCACAACTAGTGGGCAGTGGGGTCTGCTGGAGGGGAGAAAATTGGGTTGGGTTGTGCAGGCCACAATAATAGCTGGACCCCTGAAGACAAAGACTAATTTTCGTGTGACAAATTTTTAAGTGCCCCGCACCCCCCCCCTTAAAAAGACACTTCTCTGTTATTTCCGGAGGGAAGAGACCTGATAACATCACCCTTCCCCCATCTGCTAACCAGGTAATTTTTTTGTAGGTGTTTCTGGCCTCTTTAGCAGATGGATGCCCCTCATTCAGCCCAGTGTTTGTAGGCATCAATCATTGGGATATAACTCAGGCAATCTTCTTTGACCCAACACAGTCCACTGGACTTTGTGGTACAGGTTCTAGACAGGCAGCAATTTCCATGCCACGGTTGTAATAGATGAGATGAAGATATGTCTACATTTAAAAGTTTAAGCACCAACTAAAAGTCCTTCCTCCAAAATTTGACAGCCTGCTGCTGAACAAATAAACAACAGTGAGCAGCAATCTTTAGAATGTAGTAGAGTGCTTCCTTACTACTATTGCTAGATCACTGAATTAAGAATTTATAGCTTGAGCACTCATGCACTGAATTTGTGTGGCAGGTCAATTAACTCAGAATATGCACTTAATAGTGAAGTTCCCCATCACTGGATCATTCATTCATCTCACTCAATGAAGCAGGTATTCCTGCAAATGCCAGACTGGGAAAGACGTAATCCTAAATTAAAGGAAGCCTGCTACAAATTTTCTTTCCATAGAGGAGACCAACAGGATTTGTTGCTTCCAATAATTTCTACCAACTTACAGTTAACCCAGAATCGTGCACCAACAGCAAGTCCTAAACAAATATTTCCTGATACTGATGCATTTGTATTAGATTATTGACTATGCTTCTCAACTCTCTGAGGATCCCTGCTCTGCTAAAGCTATCTTAAACATTACCAGTTCTTTAATTTGCTTAGATAATCTATAACAGACAGAAAAATCTAACAGTAAGCCTTATTGATAAACTTCTAATGCTATCCTACCTGTTAACATTATAATGGAACTTCAGTGATTTCACATTTGAAGTCTTATCAACTAGTTCCATAGAAGCAAGTCAATAAATGTGTAACAGCAGCAATTTCCAATCTCGAGCAAGAGATTCAAATGGAGCTTCTAATGCCACATACCTTTTCAAAACCATATGCTCTTGATTGATAGCATGCTCCAGTATGCTTCTCTGGAAATTCTAGCTGAAAATGTTTACAAAAATAAAAATTCTTTTCCTGGTCATGAAGAATCAATTCCAGCATTGTTGCTAATTGAAAAGTATAAAATTTAGGGGTTCTAGATCAATCTAGAATTAATTCAAACAGTCATGCTGTATGTATTGAATTAAATGTAGCCTTGTCTAATTTTGCTGTTTCTAAGTTGTACTTACTTCCATCAATTTCTGTTTGGTTGTTCCCTTACTCATTTCTG
Source organism: Heterodontus francisci (assembly GCF_036365525.1). Taxonomy (NCBI): domain Eukaryota; kingdom Metazoa; phylum Chordata; class Chondrichthyes; order Heterodontiformes; family Heterodontidae; genus Heterodontus; species Heterodontus francisci. Next base: position 32,296,599 of record NC_090385.1, on the reverse strand, counting down.
ATCTTCTGGAGAATCTCAGTCCAGCAAACACTATTTTGCTGCAAATGTCATCAACCTGACATCGGGACCATTTGAGGGTCCTGACCCCACTCAACATCATCGTGCCTGCCAGCTGAATTTTGCAGGAGGTGGCCAATTAGTAGGCTGCCCCCATGTTCGCCATCCAATTAGGGACGGTGGGTGGGTTTCAGAAGTGGGAACTGCAAACAGCTGGCCTTGTAAGGATGAGGTGAGTGCTCCACCCATTACAAGGCCCCATGAATCCTTGACTTAAGGAAAAATCTCAAGCTAATTTCTAGCCAGAGCTAAGCAGGTATATGTCAAAAGAGCTCCAGATTCTCAGCTTCATAGTCCTTAGCTACATTCTAAACAAATGGATGCTGGGTTGGGAAAGCTAGGATTCTAAAAGCTAAGGAGGTGGAATGATCTTTGTCTTTTCTGGACATTTCTTATTATGTGTCATTCTACAACCGTTCATGCATCTTGCACTTATGAGAAGAACCACATCTGTGAAGTGCCTTGAGACATTTTATTGTGTTAAAGGTGCCATATGAGTACAAATTGTTGTTGTATCAAAAGGGTACAGCAGAGTCAGCCTTTTACTGTAGACTGGCAATGAATGTTGTACCTCTGCACAAATCACAAAGTACACTGCCTGCTGATATGCAGTTAATCATTCTAACCTTGCTGCATAACCTTCCATGGAACATCTCAAAAATTTTAAAGCTGAATATAGAGTTATAATGAAACTGCAACCACTTTCACTGTGAATGTTCTCAAAACATCAATAATTAGACAATTTAAGAAATAGATTTTCTCAAACTAATTTTTGGAGGAACACAATTAGTGCACAGCTACAAATTCATACAGACAGAATAGATTGTTGATGTCATTGAGTTTGACAATGTGTAAAAACCAAAGCTGTTTCAAATGACATATTAGAATTACTCTAGCCAGCAAATGATGACACTTTACTGGTTCAGTGTCTCACAATGCTGGGCTGAACTTTATTCTCCCACCTCTAGGAATGGCGGCAGGTGAAACAAATGTCAGCCCATACGTGCGGGCTGCATGCACAGTGCCTCAGCGATCTACCATTCGGTGGCTCAAGATAATACACCGGTCAAGGTGCATCCCCCCCCAATCACAAGGTGGGGGTGGGCTCTGCAACGCCAGCAATGACATCAGATGCCTGCGTGCAGGCACTGGTGCCATTTTTAAAGGGAAGCCAGATCTGTTGCTAAATTTAAATATATAAAACCGAAACCCCCTCCCACCCCCGCCAGAACACTGCAATAAAAAAATTGCCCCTTCCCCCCACTCCAACAACACTTACAGATAATAGTTGCTCTCTCGCCCACCACCCCCCACCCACAAAAGACTTGCATGCAAGACTTGACCTTCCCTCCCAAACTGTTCAAAGTGCAGAGGTCCCCTCCTCTACACTACTAATGCACATTTGACCCCATGCCCCTACCACTACACTGAAACTCCTAAGATCTCCCATTCCCCATCTCAGTGGCGCCAACTTTCCCTGGATGGGAAAGTGAAGGTGCGCGAGTGCCCGCCGCCGCTCGGAAGATCCCGTGCAGCAGGTAAGATTGCTGATAATTTTAGTTAAATGTTCTTAATTAATTAATTAATTTTCTTAATTTACATATTCAAAGTCAGGTCCCATCGCCCTGTGGCAGGGGAGCCATCACAGAGCCTCTCTGCTGCTGGGAAGAACGGACCTGGGCACTCCGGGGCCGGGCTCTGTGGCGGGCTGCTGCCGGTGTAATCTTTCGGCCTCCCTGACATGGATCCTGATGTCTGGACCTCAACAAAATCCAGCCTGCTGTCTATCTTACACCCAATAGCCTAGAAATTCAGCTGAACATCAGGCATTAAATGGCCTCCTAAACCTCCAATATGGCAGCAGGAAGCCCACATTCATTATGAAGCAGAAGTGAGCTGTCATTGGGTAAAGGCCATAAAATTGTTGTGCAGTGTCCATGGCTGATACGGGTGTTAGGTCCTTTGCATATGCAAACAAGGAGACTAACAGCTGTTTGAGGCCCCACTGAAAGATTGGTTTGCCCAAACGCAACTGGAGCCATTGCTGGCCACACTCAGGAAAACCAGGTCGACAAACAGCCTAATAGTCGCTTCTTGAAAGGAGCTAGGAGGTTATGTTGAACTTGTATAAGACACTAGTTCAGCCTCAGCTGGAGTATTGCGTCCAGTTCTGGGCGCTGCACTTTAGGAAAGATGTGAACGCATTGGCAAGAGTACAGAAAAGGTTCACGAGATGATTCCAGGGAGGAGGAACTTCAGTTATAAAGATAGATTGGAGAAGTTGAGACTGTTTTCCTTAGAGAAGAGAAGGCTGAGAGGTGATTTGATAGAGGTATTCAAAATCATGAGGAGTCTGGATAGAGTAGAGAGAGAGAAACAGTTTCCACTCATGAAAGGATCAAGAATGAGAGGGCACAGATTTAAAGTCGTTGGCAAAAGAAGCAGAAGTGACATGAGGAAAAACTTATTCATGCAACGAGTGTTAAGGTCTGGAATGCACTGCCTGAGAGTGTGATGGAGGCAAGTTCAATCAAGGCTTTCAAAAGGGTATTAGACTGTTATCTAAAAAGGAAGAATGGGCAGGTAACAGCGAGAAGGTGGGGGAATGGCACAAGGTGAATTGCTCATTTGGAAAGCCGGTGCAGACACGATAGGTAGAATGGCCTCCTTCTGTGCTGTAATAATTCTGTGATTCTGTGACTGGTACAGGTCGAACCAACAAGGTAATTGTTTACAAAAATACTTAACTGAGTGTAGGAATGCTCCTCTCAACCCCACCTTCAAAGTAAGCGGGATACGACTAACCCTCCCCTCTCTCCTGCCACCACCTGCTGAATGCCGTCACCACACCACCATCCCAGCAGCAATTTACTTGTACTTCTTTCAATTTAGTACACTATATTTGCTGCTCACAATGCAGTCTCCTCTACATTGGGGCGACCAAACGCAGATTGGGTGACCGCTTTGTGGAACACCTCCGCTTAGTCCGAAAGCATGACCCCGAACTTCCTGTTGCTTGCCATTACAACACACACCCCCCACCCCCCCCCCACCCCGCTCTCATGCCCACATATCTGTCCTGGGCTTGCTGCAGTGTTCCAGTGAACATCAAGGCAAGCTCGAGGAACAGCATCTCATTTACCGATTAAGCACGCTACAGCCTGCCAGACTGAACATTGAGTACAATAATTACAGAGCATGACAGCCCCCCCTTTTTATTTTGACCGCAATTGTTGACAAAGCGATCGGTAGGTGGCGCTGTTTTGGCACATGCGCAGATACAGCATGTGCCACGAAAACGTCACAGCCTGCGACTGTAGCAGCTGCCAGGACTAAAGATGGCGCTGCTCAAAAAATCACAGAGATGAAACCTAACAAACACGTGGCAGAATACAGTGGCCGGAGTGAGAGAGTGGAGCGGGCCGGGGCGAGCAGAGTGGGGAGACCAGCGGTAGTGGTGCCAGGGGGGGGGGTGGGGGGGGGGGGTGGGGGAGAAAGAGGGAGAGGGAGGGAGGGGGGGAGAGGGAGGGAGAGGGAGGAAGGGGAGAGAGTGGGGGGGGGGGGGGAGAAGGGGAGAGAGTGGGGGGGAGAAGGGGAGAGAGTGGGGGGGGGGAGCAGCGGAAGAGGAGTGCCTTTTTCTGTGCATGCGCCATAAACACAACAGCAAAAGACTTACTGGCCAGTCCCTGGACCCGGTGACACCAAGGTCTTCGCACGCTCGCTCCCCGCGGCTCTCTACGGCCTCTCGCTTCCGGCCCCCTCCATTCAGCCGTTCCCTCCAGCTGCGGATGCCCAATCCAGTTGCTTTCTCCCCTTCTCCACAGTACTTCAGGCATTGCAACTGTCTGGTCCCTGCATTTTGCATGCTCCCTCTCCCCACCCCTCCCCCTCTTCACCCACCCCTCCCCCTCTTCACCCACCCCCCCTTTACCCCCTCTACCTCCACCCCTCCTTTACCCCCCTACCTCCACCATAGTTGAATATCTGAAGTGCAGTTGCAAAGTCGGGGAAATAGCATGCAAAACAAAACCTCAACAATTCTGGGTTTAATTATTGAAAAATTTTATTAAGTTCATTAAGTATCCGAGGAACTGCTGTGCATGGATACATGAGTGTTGTGTCCAGCATTCCCGTTAGACAGACAGGCCGAGTCTCTGCTTTGCACAGCTAAAGAGATTGTTCCTGGAGAGCCTTGTGGTGAATGAACGCTTGGCTCTCTATTCCACTACTGTATTGTCCACGTGAAGAAGGCAAAGTCACAAGAGTCTGAGCTCAGTCTATTCTTGGTGAATGTTCCCCAAGCGCATCCCAATGTGCATTCCCAATTCATCCATAAATGCAATGTTCCTTTTCACATCGTGATGAGCTCCGCAGCATGATCCAGTTGCCTTCATTGCTTGAATGCTGACTGTAAGTCTCGAGGATTGTTTTCTCGACGGCATGTTTTACATGAAAAGAAGAAAAGCAAATCAGAGTCAGAGCTTGCCTCCCTCCATCCACTGAAATTACTGTTGCGCACACCTTTTTAAGTTCTGCAGTGAAGGCACCAATTGATAACGTCGCCAATGAAGCACTTATTACCCACCTCAGATGCAGGAATCATCACATCCTTGCGTCATCTCCTGCACTGCCTCCTTTGCTGGAATGCCGTCCTTAAGTGTTAAGGATTGTTTTCTCAAGGGCACATTTTACACGAAAGGAAATAATGGAAGAACATCAGTGTCAGAGCTTCCCTCCCTCCAATGAAATTACTGTTGCGCATGCTTTATGCTCTGCAGTATAGGCCAATGAATCACTTAGTACCCACCTCAGCTGTAGGAGTCAGGATGATGTAACTGCCCCTATCTCGTGATGGTTCAATGCTGCTCTCAGGGAAAACATGAATGATGTGAGGGTGCTGGAAAAAGAAGCACATTTCTTTTGGACTATGAACATAAAGCAGGCCATTTAGCCCAGCTGTTCCCTGCTAGTGGTTATGCTACTCGTGCGTCTTCCCATCCATTCCCATTTAATCCTGCCTACTACTATCAGCATCATCTTCCATTTCTTTCACTCTTATCTACCTTTGCCTTAAAGCAACACTGAGGATGGAGAATGGTGTGGCTGCACGCCCACCTCACCAGGTGTGTACGCAGCAAGAGCATTCACATTTGTGCTACCACTGGACACGGCATGCTTGTTTCTTTTAGTGCCCAGTCTCTTCTTGCTGAATATTCCCCAAGTGCTTGACCCCTTTGGACGCCTTCTCTGCTTGACAGGCAGCAGCTGGCAATTGCGGAGTCTCACAAGACTCTGCATGGTTGTTTCAAGGGCGGATGGGGAAACGTGGCTGTGTGTCCACGTGCACTGCTTGGATGGGTGCAGGAACAGGTGACTGTGTAACTGAACAGCAAGGAGAGGGTACCGCAGGTGGGGGAAGTGGAGCTTTGAACAGGCAGGCGTATGTATGGTCCATCCGATCATTAGGCCAGGGGGTGAAACGCTCAGGATCCATGGATTGTGGCACGTGACTGATGTCGAGCGCGTGGCCACCTCCATCCAAAGGTGCTTCCGGGCAATTGTTGGGCAAATTAATTGGCTCCATCTCATCAGCCAGTCCTTGTGTTTATGGCGCATGCACAGAAAAAGGCACTCCCCTTCCGCCCCACTGCTCCCCCCCCTCCCTCCCTTCCCTTCCCTCCTTTCCCCCCCTCCCTCCCTTCCCTTCCTCCCTCCCTTCCCTTCCCTCCTTTCCCCTCCTCCCTCCCTTCCCTCCCTCCCTTCCCTCCTTTCCCCCCTCCTCCCCGACCTCCCTTCCCTCCCTCCCTCCCCTCCCCCCCGACCTCCCTTCCCTCCCTCCCTCCCCTCCTCCCTTCCCCCCTCCCCTCCTCCTTCCCCCTCCCCTCCCCTCCCCTCCCCCCTTCCCTCCTCCCTTCCCCCCCTCCCCTCCCTCCCCTCCCCTCCTCCCTTCCCCACCTCCCCTCCACCTTCCCTCCCTCCCCTCCCCTCCCCTCCCTTCCCTGCCCTCCCTTCCCTTCCCTCCCCTCCCCTCCCCTCCCTTCCCTCCCATCCCTCCCCTCCCCTCCGTTCCCTTCCCTCCCCTCCCTCCCCTCCCTTCCCTCCCCTCTCCTCCCCTCCCTTCCCTCCCCTCCCTTCCCCTCCCTTCCCTCCCTTCCCCTCCCTCCCTTCCCCTCCCTTCCCTCCCTTGAAATGTATTTTCGGAGCAACTTACCTTGGAACAATCTCCTCTGTCTAATAAAAATTAAGCAAATGTCCAAAATGACTAAATAATTGAGATAAAATGCCCGACGAAACCTCTCCTCCTTCCATTTTCAAAAACTCGCGCCGAAGCTTTCGGAAGATTGATGCACATGCGCACACGGTCTCAGGCCCTCTGTGCATGCGCTGCGGTCCAGATTGCCAGGACCAGTTTGCGCATGCGCAAAGGCCAACCTGGCGTGTTCCCCGAGGAAGATGACGTTACGCGATGATGTCGTCTGCGCATGCGCAAACTGGTCCTGGCAATCCGGACCGCAGCGCATGCGCAGAGGCCCCGAGACCGTGTGCGCATGTGCGCACCGCGGCGCATTCTGATGACGTAACGTTGTCATCAATCACTTTGTTTTATTTTTAGTTAATTTTTCTTTTTTCTTTTTATTTTAGTTTGTTTCATCATTAATTTTTTTTTACCATGTGCCTTCCCACTGTTTTTTTTCATGTTAGTGCTGTGGGCCAGGGCTGTTCATTTTTCTGTCAATTAACACCCTCTATGCACTTTGTCTTTCAGCACACCATTAACATACCATTTGCCTTTGCTTATGACCTTCTTGTCAGTTATTCTCTGTGACCCTGTCCTATCAACACCTTCCCTTTTGTTATCTCTTGCCCCACTCCCACTTTATTTGCTTAAAACCTATTACATTTCTAACCTTTGCCAGTTCTGATGAAAAGTCACTAACCTGAAATGTTAACTCTGCTTCTGTCTCCACAGATGCTGCCAGACCTGCTGTGTATTTCCAGCATTTCTTGTTTTTATTTCAGATTTCCAGTATCTGCAGTATTTTGCTTTTATTTTAGGTGGAAGTGTGAGTTGTGAGGAGGATGCAAAGTCACCTTAAGGGGATTTGGAGAGGCTAAGCGAGTAGGCAAAAATTTGGCAGATGGAATAGAATGTGGAGAAATGTGAGGTTATCCACTTTGTTAGGAAAAACAGAAATACCAAGTATTTCTTAAATGGTGAGAGGCTGGGAAGTGTTGAACTTCAAAGGGACTTGGGTGCCCCAGTACATGAGTCACTGAGAGCTATGTAAGAGGTTCCCGCTCCTGTTTCCTCCCTTCCTGATGGTTCTTGACGTTACAATTTTATAAAGGACAAATTGCACAGACGCAGGGTTTATTAAACATGTTTATTAAAAACCTCCTAACACCCTGATACAAAGTCCTCTAAACTAATTTAAAGGACACCGCATGACACCTTGATTGATTAGTCCAATTTAAATCCCTCCATGACTTAACCTCGGCTCCCACCCAAACACACAAGTCACCGCGACATGTAAGATAAACCTTTTTCGAAAAACCACAGGCAAAACCCCACGTTTCTGCCCCAAACTCACTCAATTCAAAATCCAAACCCTCCCAGAATTTGGATGTTACACTTAAAATCGCTTTAAACTCTCAGCCCCAACTATCCTTTGGATTTGGCTGATAACTTATAATCCTCCACGCGGTTGGTCCTTCTGGTGAGAATTTGTAGGTCCACAAGCCAGGTTAACTGTTCCTGACCATCCTTCTTGACTTCAGTGCCAAACCCTTCAATCTTGTCCTTTTTATGATGATCCTTGTCGAAATTTATAAACACATCTCCTGAAACCATCCTGCTGGATGGCCAGTGCTTAGCACCTTTTAATCCCTTTCGTCTGTGCTGATGTTATTTCCATGACCGAGAACAATGAACTCCAGGTGAGGTATTCCAGGCAACAGAGCTGATGAAAAGGTTTCTCTCCTGTCTCAACAGGAGAGAAATGTTATGATTATGTCCCAAATTCCAGTTCTTTAACAGTATCAGTTCTGTTGTGATGTTGGACTGTTTGAAATTGACCCCTTGGAATACAGCCTGCCTCTGTGTGTTTTGTGTTGAGGTTTGGCTTTTATTCACAGTATTAGTGTTTGTGGGGGTTGGAGTTCTTCCCCATATTTCATAAAGTCCAGTTTTAAAGTCCAGTTTGTGGGGGTAGGTATTCAGATCCCACAGCTAACATGTAGGTACAGCAAGCAATTATGAAGGCAAATGGTATGTTGGCCTTTATTCCAAGAGGATTTGCGTATAGGAGTAAAGATGTCTGACAGCAACTATATAGAGCCTTGGTAAGACTGCACCTGGAATATTGTTTGCAGTTTTTGTCTTCTTACCTAAGGAAAGATATACTTGCCATAGAGGGAGTGCAACGAAGGTTCACCAGACTAATTCCTAAAATGGAGGGATTGGCCTATGAGGAAAGATTAAATAGACTGGACCTTTATTCTCTGGAGTTTAGAAGAATGAGAAGTGATGTCATTCAAACATGCAAAATTCTTACAGGCCTTGACAGGGTAGTGCAGGAAGGATGTTTCCCCTGCCTGAGGGGATCTAGAACCAGGAGACACAGTCTCATAATAAGGGACAGATCATTTAGGACTGAGCTGAGGAGGAATGTCTTTACTCTAAGGGTGGTGAATCTTTGGAATTTTCTGCCCCAGAAGGCTGTGGAGGCTCAGTCGTTGAGTATATTCAAGACTGAGATTGACAGATGTCTACATATTAAAAATATCAAAGGGTATGGGGACAGTGCAAGAAAATGGTGTTGAAGTAGAAGATCGGCCATGATCTCATTGAATGGCAAAGCAGGCTTGAAGGGTTTAATGGACTACTCCTGCTCCTATTTTTTATGTTTTAAGTATACTTACTGTGACTATTGTGACGGAAATCACAGCTGCCAAATGGAAACATTAATTTTGTCGTATGGAACACTACTTGAACCTTTTTTACTGGACATTGCACATAACTTGTTTAAAAAAAAACAGAGTTGAACAGTGAAAACATGGTTGCACATTTGCATTCTGAGAGACAGTTGAATAGAGAGACAATGGGGATGCTTCTTGATTCAATTACTGAGATGGGTTTTGTCAATAGTGATGATCAAAAGACATTGAGAACCATTGACTTTGTAAGAGACAGGACTCCACCACCACCACCCCACCCCCCACCCCCATGACCGAGTGTCTGGAAGACTCGGAAGTCCAGCAACCCTCCAAGAAGTTTCTATTTCCAACAAAGAGAGTGTCACATGCCTTACCTGCTAGCCAGACTGGGGGATTTTTTGAATTGTGCCACACAGAGAGGAATCAGACTACAAGTTGAGAACCAAGGAAGAAGATCTCCCTCTCTCTGTTTCTCTCTCCAGCAAAGTCCCAGGGACCCAAGGCAGCAGCTCAAGCCTCAAGACACAGTACCTCTTTAGCCTTCTGGTACCAGAGAAGAAAGTCGGAAATTGTACACTGAGCCTCAGCGTGAACTCCAAGACCTCAACTTCAACCAAGGACTTTACATCAAATACAAAAGACCGTAACTGAATTCCTTTATTAGCAACCCGACTTCAACCACCCTCCCTTAATTATTTCTCCCCCTCTGTATCTATTTGTGTGTGTGTTTATCGCTAATGCATGCTAACGTGGTTGCATCACGCATTTTAGTAATTTTAACTGAGTTAGAGTAGTAAGGCTAATAAACTTACATCTTTCTTGTTTAAACCTAAGAAAATCTGTCTGATTGGTTCATTTGTAATTACAATTAGAGAGCAGTGAGCAAAGACTCACTGAGGTGGTAAGCTAAAACACTGTGTTTTAAAAGATAAACTCTGTTGCGGCCAACTCAGGAAAGGGGCAAGAGGGGAGCCTGAGACCCCTTCCTCATCTGGTCGTAACACTATGTATACAGTATAGAGGACAATGTGTGAGTCACAATATATTTTTTCACCTACAAATGCACCCCCCTATCTTTGACTATGATTTTAAACAATTCTACTGTATTTCCCATGATGGGCGGGTGCTTTAAGTTTGTGTCTATTGGATGTCCCTCCGACATCTCAATCATTTGCCAGGAGAAAGCAGATTAATGCAGTAAAGGAAATAAACCAACAACACCAACATCTTCTTCAATCCATTTAAAGATACGTCTGCCTCTTTTACAATCAGGTAAGGCTGTTTTCTTTTTTTTTGATCCAAGCAGTTCATCGGTTATTTTATCTGACCTCTCAGTGCCCCCAAGTTTTATCTACACAGGGGTTTTAGTGATTTTTCACAATTCCTTCTTTGTAAAGTCAAAGCTAGCTACAGTTCTGATCAATAGGTAGTGCCTGGTTTTGCAGGCATGAAATCAGGACATCAGAATACCTTGAATGCCAATTTGCTGCCTCTCTCATGCCATTGACTAGGTCTCCCTCAAGTGAGTTACAATTTGCCCTTAACTACCTCACTCAGGTTCCTCATCACTCTGATCTTGAATACTTTAAGAATGGAGCATACCAGAGTTCCAACATGGTGAATTTTAAAATTCTCATCCTTGTCTTCAAATCCATCCATGGCCTCAACCCTCAGTTGTTGCTGTCACCAATCCTCTCAGCCAGGAAAAGTATATGGGATAGTGGAAGGGAAGAAAGATTCCACAACATCGACAGCAGTAGGTAGCCTTTGTGTGTCCATGTAGACTAAGCCTGATGTATATTATAGAGATTAGATAATACATGGAGCATGATACCAGAAGATATTCAGAAATAGCTCAAGCTTTGCTCGCATTGTGATGTTATCCACCCGCAATGTGTTACATATTGGACAATGCGGTATATCAGAGCCAGCGAAAGAAGAACACATTTCCCAGGATGATTTAGGACCTGATCAACTGGAGTGTGAAATAATTAAAGCTATAAAAGAACTAAAGGCAGGAAAAGCAGAAGGATGTGATGAAATTCCTGCAGAAATAATAAAAGGACTTGGAGAGAAAGAAACCAGAGAATTGATTAACTTCTGTAAGGCGATATACACTAAGGGAGAATGGCCGGAAGACTTTTCAAGGAGCAAAATGGTCCCATTGGAAAAGAAGACAAATACCGCAAAATGTGAAGAGCACCGCACTGTAACTTTGGTTACACGTGCATCCAAGGTAATGTTCAAAATCCTAGCAAATAGATTGTAAGCCAAAGCAAGCCAGGTTCAGGTTTAGGAAGGCTTGTGGATCTAGACAGCCTATAGCAGTGATGAGAATGTTAAGTGAAAGAATCATAGAATACCAGCAAAAAGGTACACGTGGTTTGTGGATTATGAAAAAGCTTTCGACCAGATGAACTAGCAAAAGCTGTTGAAAGTGCTGGAGGCGATTAGAGCTGACTGGAGAGATAAAAGAATGATTGTAGCTCTGTACATGGGACAGACAATCAGGACAGTATTTGGTGAAAATGAACCTGGTGTAATTGGGCACGTGGTGAGACATTGCTCACCATTGCTCTTTAACATGATAACAGAAACCATGATAAAAGAAGCACGAGGTGACGAACAGAAAGGCTCAAAGTAGGTCAATTAGTGAAGGTAGTGAGATTTGCAGAGGACCAGGTTCTCGTGGCTAGCAGAGTAGAAGATCTACAGATACTAATGGATAGAATGAATGAAGTAGTGAATGCTAGCAGAATGTAAATTAATGTAAAAAAGGTAAAAGTTATGAAGATTGGAAGAAATAATGATGGGAAAGCTGAGGTCAAGATAAATGGTCAACAGCTGGAACAGGTATCACAATTTAAGTACCTGGGAAGCATCTTGTCAAAAAATGGTTACTGCCGTAAAGAAATCAGAGCTACAATAGCAATGGCATTCTCCAAACATATTGCTCAGTGTAGGAATCAATAGAGATCCTAAAAAAAGAGTTATCAAGACTGTGATTCAGTGTATCTTGTTGTACGGGGTTGAAATGTGGACCTTGAGAAAAGCGGACATCTGAATTCTAGTAAGTTGTGCAATGTAATTCTGGAGGAGAATGGAGTGGGTCACTTGGAGAGAAGACAAAAGCACTGATGAAGTTCTCAGGATGGTGGAGAAGGATAGATCGTTAGTGAATATCATCAAGAAAAGGTTGAATTGGCCATATTTTAAAGCATAAGAGCTTGCTGAAGGAGGTGATTGAAGGAAGATTAAAGGGATGTAGACCAAGAGGGAGAAAGGGAATAATGGTGTTAGACAAATTGAAATTGAAAATGGGAGGTTCCTACACAAAAATGAAGAGGAAAGCACAAGACCGCGAGGCAATAAGAAATGGGCAGAGGACCTTCCATTAGACAGATCGCTATAAGAACAGCTGAAATTTTGCTCTTTGCTAATTTTAGCAAAAAAAAGAACAAGTCTAAAATGGCATTCTCTGCTTGAAACTTTCAACGATTTTTCTGTATAAAGACTGGAATACAAACAATGGCTGACCGTAAGCCATGAGAGTGAATCTTGAGTAGCTTAACATCTTTGCAACACTGGGATGAACAAAATTCTTCATGCATTTTAGACCCTGTTTATGTTTTTACTTTCTTGCTGCTGTTGCTTTACGGGCTAAGAGCGAAGGATAGCTGATTCCTATGATCAAAAGAATATGAATTTCCTCAATTTGTTTTGATGCAGGTTTGCAATTTATGTTTAACTTTTAAATTGCCTGCTGATGGTGAGAATACTGCACAATCATGCCTCCTGTTAAATATCTCTAAGACGCATGCATGCAGAGCTTCTCAAACTATTAGGTAGGTGCTGAGTTTGTAATTTTAGAAAAAAAATCAGGAGGATGCACAGCGTGTGCACTGCTAGCTTTAGAGAACTGACCTTGCTGTCTGCTAATTGCTTCATGATGCCCCCTGAAGCAAAGTAGCAAGAAATAGAAGAACACACAGCAAAGGCTGCAGCTATATGAGTAACAATCAAAAAAGAAAAGTGAAAGAAAAGAATAATACATGGATTTTCACTCCCAACTAAAACGTCCTGCTATATTTTATTCAAAAATCTCTTCGTAAATGTTATGGGAAAAAAGGAAGGAAGGCAGGAAGAACTTACAGTTATATAGCACCCCAATGTGCAATCTAAGATTAATATTAAAACTAGTCCAGATATTTTTAATATCAATCCAAGGATACACATTAAGCCAAGTATTCCATTTCACTAATCATAAAATATGGGTGTATCCCTAGCAGAATCGCTGGTACTATTCCTAAAGCACTTTAACAAGTTAAAAACAGAAAGTGTTGGAAAAACTCAGCAGGTCTGGCAGCATCTGTGGAGACAGGAGCAGAGTTAACGTTTCAAGTCAGTGACCTTTCATCATAACTGGCACAGGTTAGAATTGTAATAGGTTTTAAACAAGTAAAGTGGGGGTGAGGGGGAAAGAGAACAAAAGGGAAGGTGTTGTTAGGACAGAAGGCTGGAGAGATTAACTGACAAAGTCATGGGACAAAGGCAAAGAGAATGTGCTCATGGTGTGATGAAAGACAAAACATTAGTGCAGAGGGAGTGTTAATGACAGAATAATGAACAGCCATAGCCAGAAGCACAAACATGAAAAAAACAGTAGGCAGGCACATAGTAAAAAAAGACCACCCACCAGCCTTCACATCCAAAGGATCATCCTCCACCATTTCCGTCACCTCCAGCATGATGCAACCACCAAATGCATCTTCCCCTCTGCTCCCCTGTCAGCATTCCAAAGGGATTGTTCCCTCTGTGACACCCTGGTCCATTCCTCCATTACCCCCGACACCTCATCCCCTTCCCATGGCACCTTCCCATGCAATTGCAGGAGGTGTAATACCAGCCCTTTTATCTCCTCTATTCTCACTATCCAAGGCGCCAAACACTCCTTTCAGATGAAGCAGTGATTTATTTGTACTTCTTTCAATTTACTATACTGTATTCGCTGCTCACAATGCAGTATCCTCTAAACTGGGGAGACCAAACGCAGATTGGGAGACTGCTTTGCGGAACACCGCCACTCAGGTCAAAAACAGGACTCTGAGCTTCCAATCACTTGTCATTTCAACACACACCCCTGCTTTCATGCCCACATATCTGTCCTGGGTCTGCTACAGTGTTCCAGTGAACATCAACGCAAGCTCAAGGAACAGCATCTTATTTTCCAATTAGGCACGCTGCAGCCTATTATTGAGTATTGAGTTCAATAATTTCAGAGCATGACTGGCTTTTTTTTAAATTTAATTTTATTTTATTTTGTTCCACCTTTTTTTGACCATGTGCCTGCCTACTGTTTTTTTCATGTTTGTGCCTTTGGCTAGGGCTGCTCATTATTCTGTCATTAATATTCCCTCTGTCCTAAAGCTTTGTCTTTCATTACACTGTTAGCACACTCTCTTTGCCTTTGTTGCATGATCTTGTCAGTTAATTTTTCCAGTCCTCTGTCCTATCACACATCCTCCCTTTTGTTCTTTCCCGTCCACCCCCAATTTAATTGTTTAAAACATTACATTTCTAACCTTTGCCAGTTCTGATGAATGCTGCAAGACCTGCTGAGTTTTTCCAGCACTTTCTGTTTTTATTTTAGATTTGCAGTATCCACAGTATTTTGCTTTTATTCACTTTAACAAGTTACTGTGTTGGCAGAATCCCAGACCAATGAGATATGCCATCGTGTTAAATCCCCTAATAATTAAATGTCTTCAGTATACTCACTGGGCTTGATGAGCAAAAGGCCTTTCCTCATTTGATGCTTTTTTCATATTATTAAAACCTAAAATATGTTTTGTTCTGCATGTTCTTTCACCAAGCTGGCACTATAAATTCCCTTCATTAAGTAAAACAGCAGAGATCAAAATACCCAGTTTTCAGGGAAATAGTGGCATATCTAGAAGTATTTCTGTAACATCTAAAAGGTGCTGTTGGGTTGCAGGTAGGGAGAGGTTAAAGTACTTAGAAATAAGGTCAATTTTTAAGTCAACTTGGAAAATAAGATGTTTTCTCTTCCCTTAGTCTTATTGCTTTAATTCTCCAAATTGTTCAAGATGGCACCATCAGAATCTTAGATTATTGTATTGCTATGCTGAAAGCAGCACAAGAGTTTAGAGGGCACGTAGGGCTAAAGCAGGAGTTTATTGATTTCCTTTATCAAATATCATCCTTTCTTCCCTTCCTTTCCCATAAGAGAAGTCATTAGCCAGCTAACAACAGAAGACAGCAGATCTGTAAAGTGATAGCAAGCAAAATGTCGGGATATTGAAAAGTTTAGTTCCTACTGATGTCTAAAATTAATCATTAATTCAAAGCTTATTATATGACAATGGCTGTGTCATGTGAGATGCTGCAGCATGAACTAGAAATGCATATTTCTGAGATGTTACTTGACATTCCTAAAAATATATAACTAAATGAATTTGATTGATATTGTGATTCTAATAATGTGCCTTGCATTCAACTAGTTTGTAACCAACATTGCAAGCAGAAAAGTGTTCAAGCAAATATGTTTTTTCTGACATAGAGCATATAATGGGAATAAAGGAACTTGATCAACCTACATATGTTCCATTCGTCTTCCTAAAAACCCTTATAAAATGTAGCAAATACTCAGAAGTACTACACTGGCTTTTTGGGACAGTAGTTCAGTTGCTATTGGCTCAGTAAGTTGTGTTTCATACCTTAATCTTTTATATTTCAGGGGCGAAGAACTAAAATAGGGTCTGGCATTAGTAATTTGGCAGTGCAGTAAAGATTTCCATGAGCTCATCTGGCCCATTCTGTACATAGAATGCAGAGTGCAGGCTTCATTCATCAGTACACTGAATGAAAGGTTATGACAAGCTGCAGGCATTGAGGCTGTGGCATCATCTGGGTCTCTGATTGTTAATATATGCTGAGAGAAGAACCATTCCATCCTAGATACTACATCAAAATAGGGACAATTCTCAAGTGTCAGACTAAATGAGTGGTAGATTAATCAGCACATTCTACCTCCTTTTAACTCTGCAAATTTATTGCTCTGGTCAAGAATCCTTCAATCTGACCTGCAAAGCAAGCATATTTAAAGAAACGTGCTGTTCCTGCCTGTGGGTTTTCTTGGCTGCCAGCCAGCCATCACTTTCACCATTAGCATTCCCACCCACATACTGGACCAACTTTTAAAATAAAACACTTGAAGGTCACCCAATATAGCAGTCAAGCAATTAGATTTGTACAAAATCCGTAGATCCTTTTGCTAAGATTAATTAGTGAATAACAAAGTACAAAGTATCTAGGCCTACAAATTTGAGCATGCAGCATCTTTCCTAACCAGTCTAATAACCCCCAATATGGTAACAGGAAGCCAGCACAAAATACCAGCCAGAAATGTGCTGCCTGCCTTATTGGTAAAGGAAAAAAAATTGTGCTGCAATGCCCATGCCTGAAACAAGCGTGAGTCCTTTTGCATATGTAAATAAGGGGCTAAAACTGGTTTGAAGCCCCGACTACAAAACTGGTTTTCCGCAGAGGCAACTGACCCCGATCCTGGCTACATTCAGTGAAACCAAATCTTTGCCCTGTCTGCGACCAAAAAGCCAGGTTTTTGAAGTTTACTTAGCTGAATGTGAAGTCAGAAGGAGCAGAAATGCTCTTCCCGAGCTCACATTCAAAGAAAACTGGCTGTCAACCCCACTGCCGATCACCTCCGAACCCCCGCAGTCACTTCCGATCTTCCTCCAGCCTCTAATTCTCCTCCACAGCTTCCTAGCTCTCCCCTCCACCTCCAATCCCCCTCCCTGACTTTCTCTCCCCACCCAATCCACCTCCAATCCCCCTGTCTGGGCTCTTATCTCACCCCTTTTCCTCTGATACCCCTCTCTACTCTCCTATTTTCCTGCTCAGCCTCCAAATCCCCTCCCCGCCCTCCCATTCCCCTCCTGGCCTCCTATCCTCACCCACCTCCACCTTCAATCCCCCTGTCTGGGCTCCGATCTCCTGAACCCCTGGACCTGACTTACCTGAGGGACACTGCAATTCTCAAGGTGGCCCAGTCTTGCTTCATTCTTCGCCGACTGACTGCGCTACATCAGCTCCATTGTTACTGGGGACCTCTCGGACTGCACCATTCAGGGGCAGAGAAAACTGGATACGCCCAAAACTCTACACACTGGTCTGCTCTAGCTTTTTGGAAAAGTGCTATGAGCAACTAAATGTGTATTGATTATTAGAGCACATTTATTGTTGTATGATACCTCTTAAGCTTTTGCTTGTAAAAATTTACAGTACGATTTTGTATGGTGTCAGCCCTGGCTAAGAGGTAGCATTCTTGCCTCTGAGTCAAAAGTCATAGGTTCAATTCATACTCCAGGGACCCGAACACAAAATCTAGGCGGATGATCCAGTGCAATACGAAGGAAGAACTGCAGTGTCGGAGGTGCTGTCTTTTGGATGAGATGTTAAACAGAAGCCCCATGACACTATTTCTAAGAAGAGCAAGGGAGTTTTCCTCAGTGTCCTGGCTAGTAATTATGCCTCAAACAGTAGCTAAAAACAGATTACTTGGTTGTTATCACATTGCTATTTGTGAAATAAAAACAGAAAGCACTGGAAATACACAGCAGGTCTGACTGTATCTGTGGAGAAAGAAACAGAGTTAACATTCCAGGTCTGTGATCTTTTATCAGAACTGGCAAAGGTTAGAAATGTAACAGGCTTTGAACAAGTGAAAGGGGGGAGAGGGCAAGAAGAACAAAAGGGAACATCTGTGATAGGGCAGGGGATATTAAATGACAAAGATGTAATGGAACAGATGGCAAAGGGAGTGGTAATCGTCGTAGTAAAAGTACTTGTTCAGAAAGAGTGCTAATGGCAGAATAACGAACAGCTCTGTCCGAAAGCAAAAACATGAAAAGCAAGTTTAAGACTGGCATATGGTAGAAAACAATCAAAATGGCAGTCACAGTCTGAAGTTGTTGAACTCAACGTTGAGTCCAGAGGGCTATAGAGTGCCTAATCGGAAGATGAGGTGCTGTTCCTCTAGCTTGCATTGATGTTCACTGGAACATTGCAGCAGGCCAAGGACAGAAATGTGGGCATGACAGCAAAGTGGTGAATGAAAATGTCAAGCAACCGAAAGCTCAGGGTCATGCTTGTAGACTGAGTGGAGGTGTTACCCAATCTGTGTTTGGTCTCCCCAGTGTAGAGGATACCACATTGTGAGCAGCAAATACAGTATACTAAATTGAAAGAAGTACAAGTAAATCGCTGCTTCACCTGGAAGGAGTGTTGAGAGCTTGGATGATGAGGAGAGACGTGGTAAAAGGGCAGGTATTACACCTCCTGCGATTGCATGGAAAGGTGCCATGGGAAGGGGATGAGGTGTCGGGTGATGGAGGAGTGGACCAGGGTGTCGCAGAGGGAATGGTCCCTTTGGAATGCTGACTGGAGAGGGGAAGGGAAGATGTGTTTGATGGTGGCATCTTGCTGGAGGTGACAGAAATGGTAGAGGATGATCGTTTGGATGTGAAGGCTGGTGGGGTGGAAAGTGAGGACAAAGAGAACGCATCACGGTTCTGGGAAGGAAGGAATGGGGTGAGGGCAGAAGTGCAGGAAATAGGTCGGACATGATCGAGGGCCCTGTCAACCACAGTAAGGAGGAATCCTGGGTTGAGGAAAAAGAAAGACATATCAGAAGCGCTGTTATTGAAGTTTGCATCATCAGAACTCCAACTATTAGTACTCCCTTTGTCTTTATTCCATGACATCTTTGTCATTAATCTCTCCTGCCCTCTGCCCTATCACAGACCTTCCCTTTTGTTCCTCGTTCCCCTTCATCCCTTTCACTTGCTCTAAGCCTATTACATTTCTAACCTTTGCCAGTTCTGATGAAAGGTCACAGACATGAAAGGAAATGCTGCCAGATCTACTGTGTATTTCCAGCACTAACTATTTTTATTTCATATTTCCAGCATTCACAGCATTTTGTTTTTATTTAATGTTTGTGAGACCTTGATATGCGCAAAGTGGCTACTGTGCCTCCTACATTACAAAAAAATTGCCTTTATTGTATTTGAGTACCTTCTTGAAAATTTGGACTTGAAGGCCCCAGCCTCTCTCAGAGCCTAGTTATTTTTCCTCAAAGATATCTCTCAGTCAGCTGAAGATAGGTGCTGTAGCTTGAAGGTATGGCGTGTGCTAGATTTGCAGTTTCTTAAAACAAGTGAAAAGGTAGATCTTCACATGGTGTAAAGGCATTTTTGAGTTGCTCCAAATATTTGAAAACAAGTATAAAAAATGTTTGCTACCATTTCGTTGGTGGCCTGCAGCGATCCCTTTAAGGATCACTGGTTCAGCCGCTGTAGAACTGGAGAAACCAGTTGAAGCATTCATGGCACATGCTCTGCCTAGATCATTGTAAATTTTCCAGAAGGCTCCTGAAACTATTGCAAGACCCTCTCTGCATATTTAAATTGAATAAACGATGATTTCAGATAAACTCCAGGCCTACAAACAAGGACCAATATGAGGGCAGGCATGCTGTCATGTAGATCCAGTGCAGGGCCTCATGTCCAGAAATTGGTGTGCATTGACCCAGTATTATGCCCCATAAAAACAGCTAAAATTCTACTCCCATCAAACTGCTGCCTCATCTATGCTGAGTCAGCTGGTCTCAGCGATGTTAGCAGTGGGAGTATCACATTGAGCTCAGCATTGCTGTGTGGGAAAAGGGAAACTGGCCCAGGATTCTTGCTCCCAATTGTTTTCTCATGATCACGAGCAGAAAGCATGCAGGCTAGAACATCATTTGTGCTGGGTGGCATTGCATGGGTCACCTGTTATATACCCTACCCAGTGGAAGTGTATATTGGGTGGGGAGTATAGCACATGGAACACAAAGGTCCGAGTGTATCAAGCCGGCACAGTGGCGCAGTGGTTAGCACTGCAGCCTCACAGCTCCAGGGACCCGGGTTCAATTCTGGGTACTGCCTGTGCAGAGTTTGCAAGTTCTCCCTGTGACCGCGTGGGTTTTCGCCGGGTGCTCTGGTTTCCTCCCACCGCCAAAGACTTGCAGGTGATAGGTAAATTGGCCATTGTAAATTGCCCCTAGTGTAGGTAGGTGGTAGGGAATATGGGATTACTGTAGGGTTAGTATAAATGGGTGGTTCTTGGTCAGCACAGACTCGGTGGGCCGAAGGGCCTGTTTCAGTGCTGTATCTCTAAATAAAGCCTGTGTCCTCAGTACCTTGCTCTACGGCAGCGAGGCCTGGACAACGTATGTCAGCCAACAGCGACATTTCAATTCATTCCATCTTCGCTGCCTCCGGGGAATCGTTGGCATCAGGTGGCAGGACTGTATCTGCAACGCAGAAGTCCTCAAGGTGGCCAACATCCCCAGCATATACATCCTACTGAGCCAGCAGCGCTTGAAATGGCTTGGCCACATGAGCCGCATGGAAGATGGCAGGATCCCCAAGGACGTATTGTACAGCGAGCTCGTCACTGGTATCAGACCCACCGGCCGTCCATGTCTCCGCTTTAAAGATGTCTGCAAAAGCGGCATGAAGTCCTGTGACATTGATCACAAGTCGTGGGAGTCAGTTGCCAATGATCGCCAGAGCTGGCGGACAGCCATAAAGGCGGGGCTAAAGTGTGGCGAGTCGAAGAGACTTAATAGTTGGCAGGAAAAAAGACAGAAGCGCAAGGGGAGAGCCAACTGTGTAACAGCCCTGACAACCAATTTTATCTGCAGCACCTGTGGAAGAGTCTATCACTCTAGAATTGGCCTTTATAGCCACTCCAGGCGCTGCTTCACAAACCTCTGACCACGTCCAGGCGCTTACCCATTGTCTCTCGAGACAAGGAGGCCAAAGAAGAAGAAAAGAAGATGTTTGTGAATATTGAGTGAGGACAGGATCAGGTTCAGGTGTAATGTTCTCTGTGGACAAATAGCCTGCTGACACTCACACAAGAAGACTGCTCATTTTGGCAAGGTATTGGAGGATGGCAGACCCCAACTATATTGTAGTAGGAGTTGGCACCCTTAGGAGAGGAGAGGAGAAATTTAGCAAAATAAAATCCAAACACAAGTTATAGGTGTAGAAAGATTGCTAGTGGTTAAGCCTTAATGAAACATACAGGGCTCCAGATCAAACCTGGCCCATTGGATTGGTGTGAGTACAATTATACATGGACCAGCAACAATGGAAATATGACTCCAACAGGAGATACAGTAAATATATCTATAACTTCCACTTTCCTGGCGTATACTATGGTCCAGTGATTTCTGTCGGCAACTGATTTGTTTTATTCAGTCTTTCTGCACCCTTAATCTTCATGATTTACTAAAATTAATAGACTGTGATTACCACAAGAGATAATTAACATTCTAGGATTCACATCTATTGACAAGAAAATCTGTTGGCTGATATTTATTTGATCTTGAGTGATAGCAATTAATACATTCTTTAAATTCTCAACAAATGAAACAATTAGTTACTCATTAATAAAAAATGGTAATGTTTTACATCAAAGACAGGATCTGTGCCAAAATGATGTACCAGATTATTCACAATTTCTAAATCATAAGGAAAAGGTTTGATTTTCTATATAGAAAGCATTACTTATTTCATGTTGAAGACAGCACCTCCAACAGTGCAGGTTTTCCTCAGTATATTTGCAAAAGGTGGGCAGTTTTATATAATTTTCACACTAATACATGTACAGTGACATGTAGAGCACCATTATCGCCACCCCCCTCCCCCACCCCCCGCCACCCTGATAATCTGATCTTTAAGAGTCAATATGAACTGGTGGAGGATGGTCGGAAGAAAATTTAATTCAGCACTCATTTTGGAAATGTGCAGTTCCAACTTTTTACATCAGTATGCCAGCATAATAAGTTACTGCATTGGAAAACAATGACTAACACTTTTAATTTGGAAAAATGTCCCATGACGCTTTCCAAAGGCATGAGGCAGATGGATACCAAGCACAGAAGGAGGGTTTAGCAGCAGTGACCAAAGGTTTGATCAAAGATATGAGATCTAAGAATGATCTTAAAGGAAGAGGTGGAGGAAGCAAGGTTTGGCAGGAGAATTCCAGAGAGCTGATGGTAGACAGCTAAAGACACAATAAGGTGAAGGAAAGGGGAATGCATAAGAGACTGGAAGAACAGAGTTCCTGGGGAATGGTCATGGAGATCAGGAAGGATGTGGCAATGGGGAAATTTAAAGGAAAAGACAAAAAAAACATATTAAAAGGTGCTGGGAGATTGGAAGCCAATGTAGGTCACTAAGGATAGGACTGATGGGCAAGTAGGACTTGATGAAGGACAGAATTTGAGGAGCAGAGTTTTGAATAAGCTGGAATTTATGGAAGATGAAGAATTGGAGGTCACACGGAGAGTATTAGAGCAATTAGGACAGATTTAATAGTGTAAAATGTGTGGTAGTGACCCAGCAACCCATTCTCCATTTGGGAGTAATGTAAAACAGACTGCTCATTTGCTATCACCCATTTTTACAGTATTGTGGAAGGTCAAAATCTACCCCATTGAGCCTAGATATAGCAAAGACATGTATGAGAATTTCAGTGGCAGAAGGTTGAAGTTGCCCTCTTCCTCATCAGTTTCATCACAGCAGTTCGGGGTTGTTGCTGGGGCCATCCCTCAAGTTAAATTTATTTCAAGGCCATTGACTCAGTGAAATCTCTCTGCTGTCCTTTGACTCACTGGTGATCTGGCTACTTGCAGTCCCACATAAAACAAAGCTCGAAACTTCTGGTCACAGATCTGTCCATTGAAGGACTACATCCAATCATCTGATGCGCATCTCCACCCCAGACATATCTGTCAATCAAAAGCTCTCACCTTGGGATGGCTTGCTACATTGATCTGTTAGAAAACTTGAACTATCTGTTCAAGAGCCTGTGAAGACATGTTGGAAGCAAATAAATTAATAAACTAGCTTTTTTAATGACATAAATAGGCGATTATTTACCATTTCCAGGCAAAGAATATGCTAGTGGAGCAAACCTAGAACTCTGTGGGCCAGTAGGTTCAAAATGAATAGCTTGGACTATTTACACAATTAACATATTAATCCCTGTTATCATGAACCAATTAGAGAATTTCTAATTGCATACACATAGCTCATTGGTACTCAGTCTACTCATTCTGATGGCCTATCTGAGTTCTGAGTTGAATGTACATTATAAAGCCTAGCCGTTTAAAGTAAACCTAGGTTTTTTAACCGCTTGTGGTCCTTTACTGGCAATAAAGAATCTTAATCAATTCAAACACATGGAATAACAGGAAGGCTTTTGTGGTAAACTGCAAATTGGCTGGAGAAGATGATTATGAATGGAGCTGTATGAACATAGCACTATGGTCCATTGTTGTTTTCAATGTATATAAATGAATGGGAGCTGGAGACAAAATAAAGCTAAGTTTGCAGAGAAGACAAAATTGTGTATAGTGGAGAGGGGTGCTCAAAAAAGAGCAAAAAGGCAAAGCAAATAAAAAAGGATCTGAACAGGTTGGAAAGTTAGGCTGATGAGTGGCAGATGGCACTTAATGTAAAAAAATGCAAGGCAATGAGACAAGGGAATGGAAATAGTGAATGGGGATATAAATTAAATGGCAATATATTATAGGAGTCAGGGCGGGAGAGGGATCATGATGTATTGGTGCAGAGCTCACTGTGCAGCAGCAGCAAGTAACACTAGCCAGATCTTAGCATCTTTTGCCAAAGGGATAGAGCACAAATTCAAGGAGGGGATAATGGGGGGAAAATTGGATAAGGCCTAAAAAGGGGGATTGTAATGCACGATTAACCACGCCCGTTCGCTGCGATGCAGGCAACACATCAACTTCATTCTACCAGCTCATTATAATGATAGTAGTGTGCAGCCCAGTGCTAAACATGCTGCTGTGTGGCACCAGTCAAAGCTAACCTGCACTACTTAAAGCCAGCCTGCACCTCTTAAAGAGGAAGTTCATCCTGGCGGTGGCAGGTGCTGTAAGTGGGGAATAGGCTCTGAGCAGGAAGAGCAATGCAAATGTGCAACAGGGCAGAGAGCATGCTCCAAGGTTCTCTGATGCATCACTGGAAGCTTTGGTGCAGGAGGTGGACAGGAGGAGAGAGGTTCTCTGTCCAGAGGGGCAGGAGAGCCTCCAGACAGACACTGAAAAGGCAGTGGGAGCACATGGCCATTACTGTCAATGCAAACAATGTAGCCTTCAGGACCAAGGTGCAATGTGGGAAAAAATTTAATGACCTCTCACGGGGGGTCTAGATCACCAAATGTCATATCCTTACAAATGAACCACTAGTCTCATACACTGCTCAATTCACCAACCATCCCCCACTTTATTCACCTGCCAAAGTTTTCTATCCACCATGACCCATACATCACATTCATAGTTTCACTTCACTCTCACACACTTGTCATTGCTGCAAGCCTAACACCCACATCTCTTGGCTTGTATACACTGCCAGCTAGTCAACTGTGACAGTCACATCACCCAAACACATTGCATCACACTCACTGACATAACGTCCTCTCTCCTGCAGGGCAAGGTGGTGTTCAATCGCAGCCAGCAGCACCTAACCGGTGAAGGACATGTCCGTTCCTTCATGGAGGAGACAAAGCTGGCCATAATTGAAGTGGCCACAACTGAGGTCGTCATCAGTGATGGGGATGAAACCATAGAAGATATTGGTATATTCCTACTTAATCTACCTTCTCACATCCCAATTCCCCCTCATCCCACAATCACTTTAGATATACATGCTGCAGATGATGTACGCATGCATCCTCCCGGCTATCCTACCCTTGTGCTCTGAAAAGCCATGAGTGTGCAGTCAATGGCACCCTGAACCATGGGTGTAGTATAAGGGTCTGAAAGGATTAATCTTGAGAGAGTGCAAAGAATACCTCCTACCTTGATGATGTAAGAGATCACATGTGAAAGAGACTTGAAGATAGATGCAGCGTGGATTTGGAGGAGTCACACAGACTGGTGTGAAGCTGTACATTGTTATAATGTAATAAATGTTAATGTTCTAATTACTCCAGACTAAAGAATCTCTCTAAGCTAGACTAACTAAGGTGTCAGTGTGCCAAACAAAAATACAATATGGTGATCAGTGGTGAGATCGAGAACACGGGGTTCGTACTATGCTACACCCAGAAGAAAAATTTGAAGCAATTATTTCAAAAGGGCTGGCCTGGAAAAAGCACCAAAGCTGTAGGACTTGGGAAGAGGCTGTAGAAAAGCTCCAGACCTCTAGACACACAGAGTCGGGGAATCGGCAGTGGAAATCCGGTCCGGCAAGCACAGGCTTCGTGTCAGATCTGGTGATCAACCCTGAAAGAGTGCAAAAAAATCCGTCCCTAACAGCACTAGGCAGCAGCACTGGGAAAGTCTTCAGTGAGTGCTGATCCGAGGTTGGTGCCATTACATGTGGTGGCTGGAACGAAAGAAAAAGCAAGCAATGAGGCTGCAAATACTCGATTCTCTATGAGAAGGGAGTTAAAGGAGTATAGCAGTAATGTTATAAAACTGAGTTTAATACAAGGAGGAAATTAATCCTTAGTTTAGTGGCGAAATTTTAAAAGCAGAAACATTGGCCATAGCGAGAGTCAGCACAGGGCTGAAAAAGCATGGGAAATGTCCAATACTCAACGGTGAAAGTAAAACAAATTGAAGCAACGGAGTTTAAATTCTCAATCCCAGAGAGGTTTGGGCACATGGAAGGACCAAATCAAACCCAAAATTGGTCACTCTGGTGAAAAAGGTTTCTCAGAAATAGAATTGCTTCCAAATTGGACAGCCAGTCTGAAGCAAAGCAAAGTTGCACATTGTTGTATTCTATTCAGTCTATAGCAGATAATGTTATTGCAAAATGAGCCATCTGCCAAATTCGACGAAGTCTTAAAAGCTTTTGATTCTTATTTCAACTTGCGGAGCAATAAGATTTTAGGTGGAGCAGGATTCAACAGAAGGGTTCAGAAACTAGGTGAAACCGTTGATGCTTTTATCAATGACATATAGAGGCTAGCAGAAGGATGTGAATATGGATACCTTAAAGCAGAATTAATAAGAACCACATCGTTTAGGTATTGCTGATGAATCCCGATTAGATTTATTGCAGTGTAAAGAAGACCTCACCCTGGACAAAGCTATTCATCTGGTGAGACAAGCTGGGGTCTGGAAGAATAACAGAGCAATCCTAAGAGGAGAAGGAAGACCTTGGTTCAGGAAACATCTAGCAACCATACAGTTCCTTAACCAGAGGGCTGTGAAAGAGGCACCAGAAAAAATGATACACCGGAGGGGGGGAGCGAAAGACGCCATTAAACCCTGCCAGCGATGTGGCTCCAGAAGTACCCACAGGCATGAACAGTGTCCTGCGAACAAAGCAGAATGCTTCTACTGTAAGAAAATAGGGCATTTTGGTAAAATGTGCCAAACTAAAATGCCTGCTCTCACAAGTTCAAAAGAAAGCATTCAAGAATAGAGTGCTTAACGGTTAAACAACCTCCTTCAGAAGAGCAACCAAAACACTTTCTTGGAGAGGTCAACGATCCTAATCAGGCATTTTGGTCTGCAGATATATATGTCAACGGACATATCACTAACTTTAAACTCAACACAAGGGTTGAAGTAAAGGGCAAGCTACAGGCAACACTCCAGTATAAAGGAAAGCAAATGTTTGAAACATTGTATGAACTAAAGAATCAGGAATTCTCTCTCTTTAGAAGAGCTTGTAATGACCTTCACCTGAAAAAGAAAGTGGAAGAAGTTAAGCAACAAGAATCCAAGAGTCATTTCCAAGAGTAATTCCTGAAATTGTTTACTGGTCTAGGCAGACTGAAGACCAAATATTACTTTGCGAAAAGATGTTAAACCAGTTTGTCTTTTCATGCCTAGGAAGATTCCACACCCACTAATGAAGCAAGTCCAACACCAACTAGAAGACATGACCAGGATGGGAGTCATTTCTCCTGTTACTGAACCTACTGAGTGGTGTTCGGGAATGGCTCCTGTTCCTAAACCTAATGGTGATCTTCATATTTCTGTAGACTTAACTTAATAAGTCTGTGGAACGAGAAGTCCATCTGATGTGGATGGATGAAAACTTGGCAAAGTTATCCAAAAGTACAAAGCTTGACTTGAATAGTGGCTTTTGGCAAGTTCCATTGGATAAGAAGTCAAGGTCATTAACAACCTTCATTACTCCATTTGGAGGATTTTGTTTTAACCATCTTCCATTTGATATCACGTCAGCACTGGAAATAATCCAGAGAACTATGTTGAATATTCTACAGGGCCTTGAAGGTGTAATATGCCATATGGACTACATCTTAGTTCATGGAGAGTCCAATGATGAACACCACCTAAGGGTTACAGTGGTTTTGAATCGGCTGCAGTACAAAGGCCTAACTCTCAATGAGAAGTGCAAATTTTCAAAAACATCCATTCCTTTTTTAGGACACATTGTCAGCAGTCGTGGCAGGCTGACCCACAAAAGACAACAGCTATCAGCAAATTTCCACTTCCTACTTCTGTCCACGATCTCCAACAGTTTCTTGGCATGGTCAATCAGTTGGCAAAATTCCTACCTAATTTAGCACAAGTTACTCAGCCTTCATGACAACTGTTAAGGGAAGCTCAAGCATAGTGCTGGAATGCACATCAGAAACAAGCATTTCAAAGGATCAAGGAGATGCTGATTTCACTAGATATCTTTGCACATTATAATCCTTCACTTCCAACACAATTGCAGCTGATGCCTCGTCTACAGGGATAGGGGCAGTCTTTTCCAAAAACAGCCAGATGGAAGTGAAAGTCCTATTTATAATGCATCATGAGCATTGTCCAACACTGAGACGAGATGTGCCAGGATAGAGAAAGAAGCCCTTGTGGTCACTTGGGCTTGTGAGAAGTTTTCAGACTATATTATTGGCTTAAAGATTGTCATAGAGACAGACACAAACCCCTAGTTTTCTTACTTGATGAAAAGGAATTTGTTAGGATGCCTCCGTGGATCCAAAGGTTCCGGTTGAGGCTATTGAGGTTCACGTACGAAATGGCATACGTACAGGACAAGCGACAAATGACAGCAGATGCATTGTCCAGAGTGACAGTCGACCTTCCTAATCAACAGGGTGTTATCTCTATTAATGAAATTGAGTCATATTCTCAGGTCACTGCATCACAATGGCTGTCCAAGTCAAGAAACAAGAGTTCAGAAAAAGACTACCAATCTTCTTCATCTGACGACAAGAAGATCAGGGAGAGTTGTGAAGCCTCCTGACAGATTGAATGTATAAAGTCAGAGACTTGGGGGAGATGGGGTAGTATGTAAATAAAAAGTGGATGTATGTAAACATATAGTTGAATAAAGCTTTGGGGGGAGATGTAGTATAAGGGTCTGAGAGGGTTAATCTTGAGCGAATGTAAAGAATCCATCCTACCATGATGATGTAAGAGATCACATATAATGTTCTGATTACCCCAGACTAAAGAATCTTTCTAAACTAGACTGACTAAGGTGGCAGCGTATCAAACAAACATACAACAATGGGGAAGCCCACTATATTGGAAAAGCATGTGCATGCTTTGCCTGTTTCTCTCTGGTCTGAGAGAACACAATGAACTTCCCTCTCCTGGCATAAAAAGCATCAGTCACCTTGCTTATGCAGCAGTGGGCAGCGAACTGGGAGCATATGTCACCTGCTCCAGCCTGGAAGGATCCCGATGTGAAGAAATTCATAGCCAGAGTCACTTTCACAACCACTAGCAGCACTATCCTTGCCCTGCTCTGAGGTTGTAGTTCTGCCTGCAACAGGTGACAGATTTCTGTGAGGACCTCCTTCATAAAAAGTACACTGTTTCGACTTAGATTGAAGTAAGAGAAATGTTCCTGGAAAACCCTGGATGGATAAGGTCTTCTGCTGAGAGCCCTTGTTTCCCTCCACCTTTCCCACTATCAGCAGTTTGTCCTCTACTGTGCTACCATTGCTCGATCTCGCTCTCATGCTGCAGGTCAAGGGAGA
Source organism: Heterodontus francisci (assembly GCF_036365525.1). NCBI lineage: Eukaryota > Metazoa > Chordata > Chondrichthyes > Heterodontiformes > Heterodontidae > Heterodontus > Heterodontus francisci. The sequence goes on along the minus strand of NC_090385.1, from coordinate 32,267,502 downwards.
TTGTAACAACAACAACCATGATTGAGAACTAGTTACCTGACCAGACCCTTTAAGGCAGAATCAAGGACTTCTCCTCATGCAGCACCACTCCCCGTCGACCTCACCAACTTTAAGCAGCTCTGCTTACTACTTCTACCAAATACTTCTACAAACTCAGATAGAACCAGTAGGAAGTAATCAGCAACTAACCTATGAGTGGTTATTGATGCCTTTAAGTAGTGCTGGCGGGGAGGTCCTTCCTGCTGCTGAACGTATGTATGTGTTCAAGAAGGGCATTAGCTGGAGCAGCAAGGTCGGAAAAGGCAGCACGGGTGTCAAATCAGTGTTAGATGCTGACTGACCTCATGATCTGTCGACTCCACACAGGTGCACACTTTGAACACCCACTCTATTGACTTGCCCAAAATAGCGCCCGGTGTGCGCTGTGGCGGAAGTGTATGCCAGCAGCGCAGCACCATTTTGGAACCAAAACGCTACCTGTAGCACTGAAACTACAGGCAGTAAGGAGCCAAGTTTTGTGGCCAATGAGTCTGCACAAGGCACCAGTAAAGCTACAACTGGAAGACTGTCTACAATTCTGGTTGTTGTCCAAGCAATGAAAGCAAGACTGAAAAGAGGAAGCAAACTGATACCTTGCTTAAGGCATTTGAGCTCCAAAGAGGTTTTAATGAGTCTGAAACTGTTTACTCCGGAGTCAAGAAGGTTCAGGGGAGATATTATTCAAGTATCATTTATTCTTAAGGAAACAGATAAATTGAACCCTAGTAATATTTTCAAGAGTGCTAAAAATTCTAGAACCAGAGCAACACACTCAAACTTTGAAAAGAGAAAGTGCACAGACAGATTGAATTTAATTACTAAATGCATAGGGTGAATAGCGCTTGGAATGAACAGTCCAGCGAGGAAGTTCAACCTCATAGCCTGGAAATTTAAGGCAGAATTGAATGGATATTTGAGCAAATTTGATTCAGAAGTAATAGTGTTTTTCCAGGTGAGCTTTTTAGTCTTTTCTGGCCCTGTACAGGATCCCAGGGAGTAGAGGATGCCTTCACCAGTGAAAAGACACTGAGGGCCAAACAGATATGTGGAAGGGAATAGCTTTGTATTAATTAAAACTCAGTTACTCATTAATTCACAAGTCTGAATCTGATTAAAAGAGCCCATAACATGACAGTAAACTTTGCAGTATAAATTGTTCAATGTACATAAAGCAGAATGCTTGCAACACAAAAAATATTTGCATCAAATCTGCCCATGTAACTTTCCTATCACCTTGTGAGATTCAATGTTATTTTCATCATCTTAAGTAAATGGCAGGACACACAAGTGAAAAATGAACCAGTGGTCCCATGGAGTGAATTCTCTGTGCTTCTTTGTCGAACATTTCAAATTTGACCCAAAAAGTTGCCACAGAAAAATAATGGTATACCAGTGAAGATACCCTTATGGGTGTTCTTTCACTCATGAGAAAGAACACATAGTCACCTGTGCCTACAGCTTCATGAATTATGAGTCTTCTCCCCTCTTGAAAGAGCACAACACATCATCAGCAATGAATTTAAACAATGAAGTAGATTGAACAATATGGATTTTGAAAGGCCTCAGTCACTCCTAATTCTAACATTAGCTGTGGCTCTGATATTTACAGGGAGGGAACAGAGGTGGGGGTGGAGGGTTGTAGTAATGGCTGGAGCACCTAGAAATGTGGGTAATGCTAAAGGCCTGCCAAATTCAATGGCAGGATCTCAATTAATTCTTTTTCTTTCCCTTTTTTCCATTCATTCATGTGGGCTTTGCTGGCTCGGCCAGCATTTATTACCCATCCCTAATTGCCCTTGAGAAGGTGGTAGTGAGCTGCCTTCTTGAGCTACTGCAGTCCATGCCACAGGCATCCAGATAGAGAGACTGACTGGCTGTCGTGTGGGATGGCCAGCACTGGAAGGCCATGCCTAGGGACAGAGAAGATGGAGGGAGGGAGGGAGAGACAGTGTTGAGGTGAGTGTGGGTCAGAGGGAGATCATGGGTGAGGGAGTGAAGAGACCAAGAATTGGGGGTGAAGAGATTATGGGTTGGGGAGGCGGTGGCGTAGTGATAATATCACTGGACTAGTAACCCAGAGACCCAGGGTTTTGATCTGGAGACATGGGTTCGAATCCCACCACAGCAGAAGGTGGAATTTGAAATTAATTAATAAATCTGGAATTAAAAGCTAGTCCAATGATGGCCATGAAACCATTGCCGATTGTTGTAAAAACCCATCTAGTTCACTAATGTCCTTTAGGGAAGGAAATCTGCTGTCCTTACCTGGTCTGGCCTACATGTGACTTCAGACCCACAGCAATGTGGTTAACTCTTACATGCCCTCTGAAATGGCCTAGCAAGCCACTCAGTTGTACCTAACTGCTATGAAGTCAATAAAAAGGAATGAAACCGGACGGACCACCCAGCATCGACCTAGGCACCGGAAACGACAAGGACTCAGCCCTGTCAACCCTGCAAAGTCCTCCTTACTAACATCTGGGGGCTTGTGCCAAAGTTGGGAGAGCTGTCCCACAGACTAGTCAAGCAACAGCCTGACACAGTCATGCTCACGGAATCATAACTTATAGACAATGTCCCAGAGACAGCAATCACTATCCCCGGGTATGTCTTGTCCCACCAGCAGGACAGATCCAGTAGAGGTTGCGGGACAGTGGTCTACAGTAGGGAGGGAGTTGCCCTGGGAGTCCTCAACATTGACTATAGACCCCATGAAATCTCATGGCATCAGGTCAAACATGGGCAAGGTAACCTCCTACTGATTACCACCTACCGCCCTCCCTCAGCTGATGAGGGACTCCATGTTGAATACCATTTGGAGGAAGCACTGAGGGTGGCAAGGGCACAAAATGTACTCTGGGTGGGGGTCTTCAATGTCCATCGCTAAGAGTGGCTCGGTCGCACCACCACTGACCGAGCTGGCCGAGTACTAAAGGACATAGCTGCTAGACTGGGTCTGTGGCAGGTGATGGGGAAACCAACAAATGGGAAAAGCATACTTGACCTTGTCCTCAGCAATCTGCCTGCCACAGATGCTTCTGTCCATGGCAGTATTGGTAAGAGTAACCACCGCACAGTCCTTGTGGAGACGGTCCCGCCTTAACATTAAGGATACAGTCCATCGTGTTGTGTGGCACTATCACCGTGCTAAATGGGATAGATTTCGAACAGATCTAGCAATGCAAAACCGGCCATCCATGAGGCACTGCGGGCCATCAGCAGCAGCAGAATTGTACTCAACCACAATCTGTAACCTCATGGCCTGGCATATCCCCCACTCTACCATTACCATCAAGCCAGGAAACCAACCCTGGTTCAATGAAGAGTGCAGGAGGGCATGCCAGGAGCAGCATCAGGCATAATTCAAAATGAGGTGTCAACCTGGTGAAGCTACAACCCAGAACTACTTGTGTGCCAAACTGCATAAGCAGCATGCAATAGCGAGAGCTAAGCAATCCCATAACCAACGGATCAGATCTAAGCTCTGCAGTCATTCACGACATCCAGTCGTGAATGGCGGTGGACAATTAAACAACTAACAGGAGGAGGTGGCTCCACAAATATCCCCATCCTCAATGATGGGGGAGCCCAACACATCAGTGCGAAAGATAAGGCAGAAGAATTTGCAACAACCTTCAGCCAGAAGTGCTGAGTTGATGATCCATCTCGGCCTCCTCCTGAAGTCCCAAGCATTACAGATGCCAGACTTCAGCCAATTCGATTCACTTCGCGTGATATCAAGAAACGACTGAAGGCACTGGATACTGCAAAGGCTATGGGTCCTGACAATATTCCGGCAATAGTACTGAAGACCTGTGCTCCAGAACTTGCCGCATCCCTAGCCAAGCTGTTCCAGTGCTGCTACAACACTGACATCTACCCGGCAATGTGGAAAATTGCCCAGGTATGTCCTGTACACATAAGGCAGGACTAGTCCAACCCGACCAATTACCGCCCCATCAGTCTACTCTCAATCATCAGTAAAGTGATGGAAGGTATCATCAACAGTGCCATCAAGCAGCACTTGCTTAGCAATAACCTGCTCAGTGATGCTCAGTTTGGGTTTCGCCAGGGCCACTCAGCTCCTGACCTCATTACAACCTTGATTCAAACATGGACAAAAGAGCTGAACTCCAGAGGTGAGGTGAGAGTGACTGCCCTTGGCATCAAGGCAGCATTTGACCAAATATGGCATCAAGGAGCCCGAGCAAAACTGGAGTCAATGGGAATTGGGGTAAAACTCTCTGCTGGTTGGAGTCATACCTACCGCAAAGGAAGATGGCTGTGGTTGTTGAGGTCAATCATCTGAGCTCCAGGACATCACTGCAGGAGTTCCTCAGGGTAGTATCCTAGGCCCAAGCATCATCAACTGCTTCATCAATGACCTTCTTTCAATCATAAGGTCAGAAGTGGGGATGTTCGCTGACGACTGCACAATGTTCAGCACCATTCGCAACTCCTCAAATACTGAAGTAGTCCGTGTAGAAATGCAGCAAGGCTTGGACAATATCCAAGCTTGGGCTGATAAGTGGCAAGTAACATTTGCGTCACACAAGTGCCAGACAATGACCATCTCCAACAAGAGAGAATCTAACCATCTCCCCTTGACATTCAATGGCATTACCATCACTGAATCCCCCTCTATCAACATCCTAGGGGTTACCATTGACCAGAAACTGAACTGGACTAGTCATATAAATACCATGGCTAAAAGAGCAGGTCAGAGGCTAGGAATCCTGCGACAAGTAACTCACCGCCTGACTCCCCAAACCCTGTTCACCACCTACAAGGCACAAGTCAAGAGTGTGATGGAATATCTCCACTTGCCTGGATGGGTGCAGCTCCAACAACACTCAAGAAGCTCGACACCATCCATAGCAAAGCAGCCTACTTGATTGGCTCACCATCCACAAACATTTGCTCCCTCCACCACCAACGCACAGTGGCAGCAGTGTGTACCATCTACAAGATGCACTGCAGCAACGAACCAAGGCTCCTTAGACAGCACCTTCCAAACCCGCGACCTCCACCACCTCGAAGGACAAGAGCAGCAGATGCATGGTAACATCACCACCTGCAAGTTCCCATCCAAGCCACACACCATCCTGACTTGGAACTATATTGTCGTTCCTTCACTGTCGCTGGGTCAAAATCCTGGAACTCCCTTCCTAACAGCACTGTGGGTGTACCTACCTCACATGGACTGCAGCGGTTCAAGAAGGCAGCTCACCACCACCTTCTCCAGGGCAATTAGGGATGGGCAATAAATGCTGGCCTAGCCAGTTGCGCCCACATCCCATGAATGAGGGAGATCACAGATTCGGGATTGATGAGATCAAGGATTGGGGTTGAAGCCAGCGCAGGTCAGGGCAACATCGTGGGTCATGGGTGAGGGGATCATCGGTGGGATGGATTGGATTTTGACCATGAGAAGGGAGGCCGGTCACCGGGAGGGAAGCAGGTTAGCTTGATGGGCCCGGGGGGAAGCATTCCTACTTCTCCTGGTCCACAAGCAATGCTGAAAATGTACTTATCTCGCCTCCTTCCAGCTGCTGTATTTCCACTGGAGGCATGAAATGTGAATGTCTGTTAAAATTTGAACATGCCTCCTCATTAGCATTCTTAACGAACTGGCCTGCTTCTCGAGAGCAAGGTAGTCACCGTCCCTCTAATCCATCTCCATTAAAGCTGGAAGTGGGCACGTTTGCAGCAGATTGGGGGTTTCAGCTTTTTGAAATTTTAACCTGCTGTCCCTCTCCTGCCCATCATGGGACATTAGAATTCCTACTCGTGGATCTAAAATTAGGGTCCTGGATATAACACACAAGTATTCTGATGAAATTCTAAGTTCCTTGGTGCAAGCGCATTTGCTTTCTTATTATAAGACTAAATATTATATATTTACCCATATTGAATTTCATCTGGCATTTATTGACCCAGTTACTTCATATATCTAAATCCTTTGAATCTGGTTGGATTGTTCTTATTTGGTCTGCTTCCTGTTTTGGCATCGTCTATAAACCTTGAGATTTTGCTGGCAAAATATCCAAGTTATTAACATATGTTAAAAAAAACAATCACGAGACTACATTCTGGGACGTCCAGCTTGAGAAGTTACCATTTACTAAACCTCTTGTTTCCTTTTGCAAGTCAGGTTCTATTTTACTTGTTTCGGCTTAATTTAAGAAAAAAAAATGGTGTTCTTTACTCTTAGGTTAGATTTGTTCTCTAATTTAAAGTATGAATGTCTATAAAAGTACAGGTAACAGAAGCACCCTGCAATTTGAAAAAGTTGCATTTGATAATTTAGTTTCACCTTAGATAACAAGCCCATGTTGTCCTGTCAAATTGCAAACTTGTATATATGTATTTATTTAGTTACTAGTATGGTCAGTTGTATTTATGAATGCTTATTGTTAATTTCATCTCAAAACTTGTCTTTTTAAGGATTAATGGGGTGAAAAGCAGATCTTCAAAAGTGTTTGGCACTTATTGTGACTTCTGACAATAGATCAGATGGAAGGCTTACCTTTAGCTCACTGCCTGAGGGAACCAATTCAATTTGTATTCATTATGCTGATTGCAAAAGTGGGACAAGTAGATGAAATTGATTGAATTTGCCTTGCTGATAACCAGGACTTTGTTCCTCAGAAAATGATCGAGGAATATGAAACTAACTGAAATCATCTTGCCACTAATTACATTTGCTCCTGAAACACAAAAAAGCTGCATCAGTTTTGATATTATTTAGAAGAGATACGACCAATTATAGACTTTGCTTGATGCAGGTGTTTATATATTGTACTTGTAGTATTTGCCAAACATTTATGCTTTGTATCTGCGTAAAATTTTAAATAAACATATTATCTCTTGTATTATCTGCCATTTTAAAATAAAATGGTCGTGTAGTCTGAGACATCAGGCCCAATTCTGCTCACTGGATGTAAATAGGCAATAGTGGCCTGAAAATGCCATTAGATTGTTTATGCTGCCATTCAACCACTGCCATCTTAGAAGAGGCCTTTTGATGAGTGGCAGGAGCAATGCATTTTTGTAGCAGTCGGCCCTCTAATTATGATACACATAGGAACCATACTGCAATTCAGAGTGTGCATTGTATGCTCCTTCCATTTGTCCCAGGAGGTATCTTCATGGTCCCAAATCTTTTCTGATTTCACTTTTATGAGGCAAGCAGCATTTCTCCTGGCTCCACAAGAATATAGTGAGCTATACTGGGTGGGCTCGCCAGGCTCTGTGATCAACTTCCTCCCTGCGAGTGAGGCCGCAGCCTCAAAATGCCTCAGTCCTCTCTGCTGGCAGGATGAGTCGACAGCCAGTACATTCCACCAGTCGGCTGACCAAAACTCAAATTCTACTCCATTAAATCAAGCGTGCAGATTTTTGCAAACTGTTAATCCTCATGTTATGCACCCCTGCAGCAAATAGGTATGATTTGGATCTACCGTACAATCATTGAGATAGAAAATGATTCAATAAAAACCTCTTTGTATAACGTCATCACAAGTTACTCTGGTAGCTCTAACGTCACACAAAGCCAGTGTCCTTCATCAGACTCATAAACCAATCCAATGTAATTGAAGTAGTCATAAGTGACAATAGAAAAGGGTAATTTGAAACAAGTATTGAAAAGCACAAAATTCAGAATATCATGCTAAATTACTGCCTTGAGGATGCAGAAATAGTTAATAATATGTCATGATGACATGCTATCTATCACCTCAGGCTTCAGGCATTAGAGTTGTTTTGATATAAATCAGCTTAGCCTTTTGGAAAGATATGAAAAATGCTCAAAAAGATTACAAAGTAATTTTGTTTTAGTGAGAGCTATTTGTCTAACCAAGTATCCGTGTAACATCTAGTATTTGTCAATTTTATAATGGTTTTTATAACCTCTAGATTAGGAAGGACAATTAATGCCAGTTATACTACACAGTTTCTCTTGATGACCCAGGAAGATGATAAATCTCTTAGTGGATTTCCCAAAAGATACAGGAGTGGAGCAAACTACTCAGACATAAAGAAATAAGGCAATCTTGCTTCATGTAGCCCTGACATCAGTACTTTAATTAACAGATATGAGTCAGAATGAACTTCAACTCCATTATGAAATCAATGATGTATTCAGTTGCTGGGATTTTTGTAAATGTTCTCCTTTGTGAGTTTCATTATTATGCATAATGATCTGAAAACTTGCAGGTTAGTTCCCCTTTAAAAGCACTCAAAATTATTGTTTCTGTCCTGTATCACTCAGTACAACTTGGCGGGACCAGTCCTTTCACTAGTTTGTGAAGAAAATGCCTTTGGACTCTACTTACATCTTGGCACCCCAACTTGCACACTGCAATGAGGCACCTATCTGCTCCTGCTGATTGCCTGGGGCATCCATCTCTAGATCTCCACTGTTACGACCAGATGAGGAAGGGGTCTCAGGCTCCCCTTTCACCCCTTTTCTGGTTTGATCACAACAAGGTTTATCTATTTTAAACACAGTGATTTAACTTGCCACTTTAGTGAGCACTTGCTCCTGTTCCTCTAATATAATTGCAAATGAACCAATCAGACAGGTTTTCTTGAGTTTAAACAAGAAAGATGTAAGTTTATTAATATTATCACTCTAAACTGGTTAAAAATTACTAAAATATGCTACGCATCCACACCCACATTCACACAAGAGCCACACACACATATAAATAGATTACAGAGGGAAAAACCGAGTTGGGAGGCTGGAGTAGAGTCTGTAATAAGTGGAATTTAAATATTGAATCTCAGTCCCAGAGTTCTTAGTTGAAATTGTAGTCCTGAAGTACTCGCTGGGCCATGTGCACAGTTCAGGCTTGCTTCTCAGGTTCCAGAAGAGAGAAGAGGGGCTTTATCCTTGTCCCCTAGTTGCTGGCTGTGCTGGGCTGTAGGTTTGAGGCTTAGTAGTTGCAGCCAAGGCTTCTCTGAGTCTTTATGGGCAGGTAGAAAGGGCGGCAGTGGGACAGCATTTTGGTGGTAGTGATCATAATTCAGTCAGTTTCAGTCAGTTTTGACATAATGCTATGACCAGGTGAGAAACATGTCCAGGGGTCCCTTTTAACCTTCACCTGGTCTTACTATAACAAGGTTTTGTTTTAAACGCACTGTGTTTTAGCTCCCCCTTGGTGAATCCTTGTTCACCGCTTTCCAATTATAAGGCAAAGAAATGAGTACAAACAGTCTTTCTTAGGTTTCAAGAAGAAAAGTGAAATTTATTTAAACTTAAACTCTATTTTGGTTAGCGCCTATGGATACACGCCACACCCCATGCTAGCATGCATATGTGATATGCACATGCAAATAGAGACAGAAAAGAGCAGAAGGAAAATAGCGGAGAGGTTTGTGGCAATCGCTGAAGTGGGGTTTTTGTTACTGTGCTTCGAGCTCGCTGTAGTCCTTGTTTGTAGGTAGATATTGCTTTTCGTTGGGGCCCAGTATTCTTCTTAAACCTTGTTCACTGTAGGAGTCTTTTCTCTCTCAGGGTTCATATGTCTTCAATGGATTCCAAAGCTGGTGAGAATGAGATGAGAGCAGATAGGAGAGAGCTCTTTTCCAATCCAGGAGAAAACAGCTTTCTGTCCTCAAACACTGTTTCTCCAATTTAAAACTCCCCTAGTTGGCCAACAGGTGATCACGTGACTGACTGGTTTGACCAGGTCTCTTCTGTGTATTGGGACCAGCTTAGCAGTCAACCTGGAATGCTAGCTTCTCCAACTTCAATGTCTGGTAATCAAAAGGCCATTGTGGATTAAATTGGAGCAGTGAGTGGCCCCCCTCGCCCTTTCCAAGTACTATCTGTTACAATGCAAATGTCCCTCCAGTCAAGGGTCTGGTGTTTTTTTAAAAAAACAAGTTCTTTCATTACTCTAGTAACAGTTTAAAAATCAATGTTCATGTGGCAAAATTATTGGCAGGTGGGGGCCTGCATGACAATAATTATGAAAAAGGACAGAGATAGAACAGGAGTTAGAGTTCTCAATTGAGGCAAGGCCAATTTTACTAAAATGAGAAGTGACTTAGCAAAAGTGGTCTGGAAACAGCTACTCGAAGATAAATCAGTGTCAGAACAGTGGGAGGCATTCAAAGGGGAGATTCAAGGGGTTCAGAGCAAACATGCTCTCACAAAGAGTCAGGGTGAGACGGCCAAATCTAGAACCCCGTGGATGTCAAGGAGCCTACAGGGTAAGATAAGGCAGAAAAGGAAAGTTTATGTCCGACACCGAGAACTCAATACGACAGAAAGCTGAGAGGAGTATAGAAAGTGAAGGGGTGAAATCAAAAAGGAAATTAGGAAAGCAAAGAGAGGGCATGAAAGAATATTGGCAAGCAAAATCAAGTGAACTCAAAGATGTTTTATTAATACATTAAGAGTAAGAGGATAACTAAGGAAAGAATAGGGCCCATAAAAGACCAAAAAGGTAACCTATGTGTAGGGGCAGAAGATGTTGGTATGGTTCTTAATGAATACTTTGCATCTGTCTTCACAAAAGAGGGGGACGATGCAGATATTGTAGTTAAGGAGGAGGAGTGTGAAGTATTGGATCTGATAAATATAGGGAGAGAGGAAGTATTAATGGGATTAGCATCCTTGAAAGTTGATAAATCACCAAAGCCAGATGAAATGTAACCTATTCTGTTAAAAGAAGCAAGAGAAGAAATAGCAGAAGGTCTGACCATCATTTTCCAGTCCTCGCTGGATACAGGTGTGGTGCCGGAGAATTGGAGAACTGCTGACGTTGTACCTCTATTTAAAAAGGAAGCGAAGAATAGACCGAATAATTACAGACCAGTCAGTCTAACCTCAGTAGTGGGCAAATTATTGGAATCTATTCTGAGAGACAGGATAAACTGTCACTTAGAAAGGCATAGATTAATCAAGGATAGTCAGCATGGATTTGTTAAGGGAAGATCTTGTTTGACCAACTTGATTGAATTTTTTGAAGAAGTAACAAGATAGATGAGGGTAGTGTAATTGATGTGGTTGATATGGATTTTAGCAAGGCTTTTGACAAGGTCCCACATGGCAGACTGGCTAAAAAAATAAAATCCCACGGGATCCTGGGAAATGCAGCAAGGTGGATACAAAATTTGCTCAGTGGCAGGAAACAAAGGGTAATTGTTGACAGGTGTTTCAGTGACTGGAGGGCTGTTTCCAGTGGCATTCCACAGGGGCTCAGTACTGGGTCCCCTGCTTTTTGTGGTATATATTAATGATTTGGGCATAAATGTAGGGGGCGTGATCAAGAAGTTTGCAGACGACACAAAGATTGGCCATGTGGTAGATATCGAGGAGGATAGCTGTATGCTGCAGGAAGATATTGATGGTCTGGTCATATGGGCAGAAAAGTGGCAAATGAATTCAACCTGGAGAAGTGTAAGGTGATGCATTTGGGGAGGTCAAACAAGGCAAAAGAAGACATGATTAATGGGAAAATACTGAGAAGTGTAGAGAAAGTGAGGGACCTTGGAGTGAGCGTCCACAGATCCCTGAAGATAGCAGGACAGGCCGATAAGATGGTTAAGAAGGCATTTGGAATCCTTTCCTTCATTAGCCAAGGTATAGAATATAAGAGCAGGGAGGTTATGCTGGAGCTGTGTAACCCATTGGTTAGGCCACAACTTGAGGACTGTGTGCAGTTCTGGTCACCTCATTACAGAAAAAATGTAATTGCACTCGAGAAGGTACAAAGGAGATTTACGAGGATGTTGCCTGGACTGGAAAAATGCAGCCATGAGGAAAGATTGGATAGTCTGGGGTTGCTCTCCGTGGAACAGAGAAGGCTGAGGGGAGATCTGATTGAAATGTACATAATTTTGAGGGGCCTGGATGGAGTGGAGGTGAAGGGTCTATTCACCTTAGCAGAGAGCTCAGTGACAAGGGGGCATAGATTTAAAGTGATTGGTAGAAAAATTAGAGGGGAGATGAGGAAAAGCTTTTTCACCCAGAGGGTGGTGGGGGTCTGGAACTCACTGCCTGAAAGGGTAGTTGAGGCAGAAACCCTCAACTCATTCAAAAGGAGTCTGTATATGTACCTCAAGTGCTGCAATCTGTAGGGCTACGGACCAAATGCTGGAAGATGGGATTAGAGTAGGCGGATCGTTTTTCGGCCAGCACAGACACGATGGGCCAAGTGGCCTCTTTCTGTGCCGTAAACTTTCTATGATTCTATGATTTAGTGGAGGGAGGGAGAGAGAGAGCTGTTCCCTTGCTGGATCTCAGTTACTGTCTGCCTTCTGAGTCACAACTCACAAACTCCCAGAGTTGCACAAGCAGTCACATGATATGACCATCTCTTTGTGTTTAAGGTTGTTCTGGAATTTTCTTTGAAATTCAAGGCTCTTCCCTCAAGCTGCCTAGATATCCTTGGGGGGGGGGGGGGGGGGGGTTGCAGGGTTGACTCTTTCAAAGTCAATGGGTGTCGATGGCTTTTGACGACCCCATTGATAAGGTTACCTATATTAATTGAATCAGAGAGCACCCCATTGTTCTGGCTTGGCTGAGTCAATCTTGTTTGTCTCAAGTTTGCACTGTTGCTGATTCATGTGCAAATTGCTGTGGCCATCTTGGCTGCTAGTTTTTCTGTTGAAAAAGATATTTGTAACAATTTCCAGTAAAAGTCTCAGGCAAAGTTACACTTGATGAAATTAATATTTTCCATTTGGCAAGTGGGGTTTTCATCACACCACCAATATGGCAATGGCTAGAGCATCAGTGGGAAGAGGATAAGTGCTACATGCTACTGCTCCATTCCAGTCCAGTGGATGGGACAGAAATATGACCTGGGATATCTGAATTGGTTTTTGAAGTTCAAAAGGCTGATGAATTATAAAATGAATTTTCCTAATGCGACACTAGCACATAAGGTTCGTCACTGACTCCTGTTCATATTTCCACTGTTCAAAGCAGCGGTTGAGAAGCAATTGTTCATTGTTTGCAATTATGAGTATTTCTGCCAGTACTTGAATATATTTGGTTAGTTTAATCGAGGTTTAACTGAGGAAGCAGTCTATTAAGCTCAGTTCCCTTCTGACCTAATTATTGCTGTCCCTATTAAAGTTGCTTCAGTCCCTCTTCAACTATTAAGCAGTTGGATTTAACTACAGTTTAATGTTGCAACCGTCCATTGCACTCATCTGTTCCTCTTATGTGACCATTATTTTCCCATAAAAGCCCACAGCTGCAGCCCCGTCATTGCCTGCTTGCATCTTGTGCCTTTCTCTGTCTCACTCTGCAATTTGCTTTCATTATTTTCTTTGTCCACATGAAACATCCATTTAGAGGTTAACCTGACAAGGCCTTCCAAAACGTAAAAGTTTTTAAATCTGACTTTTCAATTCAATCAATTATCAAATTAAACAAAGGTTACAAAATGATGTTGCATTTGTTTTTAAAATTCTAGCCATATTTTGGATAATAATCGCGTTGAAGTCAAAATAATTAATAATTGGAAAAGGACATTTTCTGTGCAGTTTGACCTTGCACCATAGCAATTCCCCAAAGAATTAGAACAGATACAGACTTGAATAATTCTCCCCCAACAGCAACCACCCCACGCCCCCTCCATCCCCCGCCATAACCTCATTCAACCTTACAAAGATACACAACGCTCAGGAGAGTTGAGCTCCACTCATCCCACCCGATGTAAAGCCTGAATCTATTTAAATTGTGACTCATAGATCTCCAGCGATGTTCTTAATGGTGAGTTAGAGAATATGCTGCTTTACAGCTGCTGGGGTATCATGCAATGTGAGACACAATAAGTTATCAGATTTACTAATTTCCAAATGCCCTTTATGTTGCACAATATTCTGGGACTTTTACTCCTTTGTGACTCTGACCATGAAACCATAAATAAGTAATCTTGGCTTTTATTATTTCTTCCTTATGTATTTGATTTTATCTCTTCTTTTGAGGGACATGGGACTAACCATGGCTGCTTTTTCGAAGAGCCAGCACATACATGATGGGCTGAATGGCCTCCTTCCATGCTGTAAGTTTCTATTATTTTTGTAGCCCAGAACACACAGATATTTGCAGCTTAATGGAAATAAATATATAGGGTTTAGCAGTATTGGGGATGGGGTTGTGTGATTGTGGATCATTTATGAGTGGGGTGGAGCAACTCTGCCTTCTTGTGCATCCCCACTTCATTCACCCCATCATTGACAGCCAAGCTATCAAGCATCTTAGCCCTCAACTGTGGAATCCGCTGCTTACACCTTTCTGCCTCTCCATCATACTCTCCTCCTTTAAGAAGCTCCTTAAACACTTGTCACTTTGATCAAGCTTTTATCTACACATTATCTGTTATTAACATCCCCTTCTTTGGCTCAGTGTCAAGTTTTTTCTGTTTGATTACACTCCTGTGAACAGTCTTGGGAATGTTCTGCTGTATTAAGGGTGCTTTATAGATGCAAGATGTTGTTGCTGTGGATGCTCATTGCTTCTGTAGAAACAAAAGCATTTATTATTCCACGTTAAGAAATATTTTATGAGAAAATCTCAAAGTTTAAATTGAATTTTGATAAAAAATCTCTTTTTTTTCATCCCATGCTGCATATTCTATTAAGGCTGCACTCCTGTTTAGTTTAGTTTAGTTTAGAGATACAGCACTGAAACAGGCCCTTCAGCCCACCGAGTCTGCGCCGACCATCAACCACCCATTTATACTAATCCTACACTAATCCCACATTCCTACCACATCCCCACCTGTCCCCATATTTCCCTACCACCTACCTATACTAGTGGCAATTTATAATGGCCAATTAACCTATCAACCAGCAAGTCTTTGGCATGTGGGAGGAAACCAGAGCACCCGGAGGAAACCCACGCAGACACAGGATGCCAAAAAGAATATCAATTTCTCCTCATATTGGTTCAACTAGAAAACCATTTTCTAACAGAGTGAACTAAAGAGCACAATTGATTAAAATACATAACATTGTTAAATATATTTTAGAACAATATTTAGCTGTGAATAACATTAAGATAGATTATTTTCATTGATATCCTTGTTACGCATGTGACATATCCAAAGAAGATATAAAGGATCCAACACATCAATGAATAAGAGGGCTTTGATCTAACATGTGCAGATGGTGTTATAACTAACAAATATTATCATTGCAAGACTGTTCAGTAATCTGTACATTAGACATTTATGTCATCCAAGGGCAGATTCTATGGTAACGTCCAGTATAGGGAATAAGGAAAGTGCTCAGTAGTGAACTGCTAGGGGAGAATAAGCAGTTAACAATTTTGAGGCCATGCTCCATGTGTGTGTTATTGCATTTAGATTTTTTAAAATTAAAATGTATTTAAATTTCTAGCACTCTGGATCCTGTGTTGTTTTGTAGCTCAGCTCCTGATTCACTAAGTGTATAAAACAAGCACTGGGAAGCCTGCAAGTTGGTTGTTGATGAATTCCATCACTTAAAGTTGAGTTGACATATTTCTGAGACTTGCATTCTGACTGCTATTTTTGACTTGACTCTCGGAGGAGGGAGGAGAGGCAGGTGCTCCTAAGTCGTCCGTGGGCAGCTGAGAAATTGTGTCATGTGATACATTCACAAACATTTTGTGCATTAAAATGTTTTGTTCAGCAAAGTGTATTCTCACAAATTTTAAGAAGGCACCTAGACAAAAGAGAATGTGTTAAATCTTCACTGTTTTCCCCAGAAACTAAACCATAGTTTCTCATCTGGGTAATCAAAAAAACACTTTGTGTTCCATAGTATTCTGATTACTGTCTGCCTGTGAATAGAGGTGATAAAAAGAGAGTGATAAGCATTTTTTTTTTTTGGAACAGGAAGGCTGCATGGGGCAATCATATTTGTCAAAGAAAAAACTGTGAGGATTTTTGCTGAGATGAAAAGGTGAGAAATCATGAAGGGTAGTTAGAAGCCATCTTGTTTAAATCAAGTAAGGTGACACACTGATGTGGGCTAGCAACGTATTTTGAAAAATTACCCTAAGGTACGTTGTACAGTTTGGTTCAAGTGAGTTTGGCTATAATGACAAATTGTATACATTCATCTTGCTGTGAATTAAGGCAGCTTGTTGAATTGTACCTGGCCTGATCACCTCAAATGTTTACTTGGTCTGTCTTCAGAAATATTGAAGAGGTACAGGAAGAAGGACACAAATTTCCAATTCATGTTACACAGGATTACTCTTGTTCCACTCTGGGTTGCATTATTTTACAACCAAATACAGGACAGCGTAAGTCAATTCCCCCAAAATGTAAGAAGCTCAGACCACTTATGAGAGCGCCTAACACTACTGTACAAGAGAAGGTATCAATGGCAAACTATTTTCCTTCAATTCAACCTTCCTTTGATGCACACCTGATACAGCAGCATTCCTGCTGCTACCAATTTGCCTTTGCAGATTCTAAGTAGGCGCACAGGGACAGCCCATCCAAAGCAAAGGGAATTCGGATGCCTCCTCTCTGCCTTCTCTTCCTTCTCCACCTCCTTCAGAGGTGGCCTCCAGATGCCTGGTGGCAAGCAATGCACCCTCATGATGGTGAGGATGCATCAGTCCACCAGGAATTTGGACACCCACTCTGGTAAATATTGGAGGGCTTCCCCCAAACAGTCCAGACAAAAGAACTATTTCTTGGAGACACCAATGGTCTGGTCCAATATGTTTCTTGTAGCTCCATGGCTCTTGTTATAGACACATTGTCCCCATGTGGTCGGATGGTGGAGGGGAGTCATAAGTTAGGTGTACAGATTGTGCCCCTTGTCTCCAAGAAGCAACCCTCTGGCTTGTCACGATGGCCCAAAGACAGCAAGACTGTCTGATTGCTTCAGGGTGAAGACATCATGAATGATGCCAGGATAGCACCACCATGATGTTCTGGGAATCCTTGCACATCAATTGCACGTTGATGGAATGGTAGCCCTTGCAGTTCCTATACCCCACCCAATTTACATGCGGGGCCTGCAGAGCCATGTGCCAGCAGTCAATGGCTTCCTGCACCACTGGGAATCCCACTACCCTGGAAAAGCCTCTGGCCACTCCTCCTGCTTCTCTCTGGTTACAGAGAAAATAATGACGTGACCTCTCCTGGCATACAGGGCCTCCATCACCTCCATCATGCAGCAGAGGATAATGAACTGGGAAATGTTGACTTTGTTACCTGCTTCGTCTGGAACAACCCGCTTCCATAGAAGGGAAGACTATGACTTTCCCTATGGGACCTGGAGGAGGACTTCTGGTCCTCCTAATCCTACAAAGATATGTTTTAGACTTACCAGAAAGGACTCTCCTGTCTACAGGCCAGCTGTCAACCTGCTTCTACCTAGCAACAAACTCGCAGTAGCTTCCCCCCCTCAGGCCTCAGTTAAAATTGCATAAATTTATTTGTCTGCAAAATTCTGCTGATTAATATCACAAATTGTCAAGATGTGAGCTAATTAGTAGCCTGTTCAGTGTCCTGGCAGCACTTATCAACTCAACCAACAACTAAAACAGATAAAATAAAAGCAAAATACTGCAGATGCTGGAAATCTGAAATAAAAACAAGAAATACTGGAAATATTCAGCAAGTCTGGCAGCATCTGTGGAGAGAGAAGCAGAGTTAACCTTTCAGGTCAGTGACCTTTCATCAGAACTCAAATGTTAACTCTGCTTCTCTCTCCACAGATGCTGCCAGACCTGCTGAGTATTTCCAGCATTTCTTGTTTTTACAACTAAAACAGATGATCTGGTTAGTTATTTCATTGCTGTTGTGGAAGCTTGCTGTGTGCAAATTAGCTGTTACATTTCCTACATTACAACAGTGGCTACATTTCAAAAGTATTTAATTGGCTGTAAATGTTTTTGATCATTCTGAGGCTGTGAAAGGCACTATACAAATATAAGTTCTCTCTTCCTATCTTTACTTTGCCAGTACTATGCCGTACAGCAAAGCTATGTACCAACCAGAAAAAACCATGGGAGTAATATTCATTCTATCTATAATAGGACAGCTGACACATGGGAACACCACAGGTTCCCCTCCAATTCACACACAATAACTATATTGCTATTCCTTCACTGTCACTGGGTCAAAAACCTGGAACTTTCTCCCTAACAGCTCTGTGGGTGTACCTACATCAGATGGACTGCAACGGTTCAAGAAGGTGGCTCACCATCACTTTCTCATGGACAATTAGGAATGGGTAATAAATGCTGGCCTTGTCAGTGACACTCATAATCACACGAAAGAATTTAAAAAATCAATGCAATGTTTACTCTATTATGTCCATTGTATTTTCTACTTCCTCCACTTGGCACCTTGCTTGTAATATTTCATCCTTCCTGTCTTTTGTATGATTTACACTGTTATCAGCCATGTGTATCCTTTCTCTCTTCCCGGGGCTTTATTATAAACTAGCTGTGCTCAGCTAAACTTAGCTAAGTATTAAAAAAAGATTTTAACAAAATCAATGTCAAATTGGTACTGTATCTATGTACTGTAAGTCTTGTGAATTCAGCTGTGAAATGGTTAAAAGATGAAAGGATTCTGTACGTGGAATAGATGGCACACAGCAACGATAACACATTTCAATCATAGTCTACCAATTCAATATTTTTCAAACTACTAGGATTGAAAAATATTTATCACTTCCACACATCCATGTTTCTCTGACATCCAGACTCTGTCCTCATTCTGCAGATATGAGCTTTATCTCTTCCGACTGATGAATTATTCTGCTCCTGTTTTCATGCTGCAGGCATTTTAAATGTGACCTGCTGTACTTTGAACATGTTCATAACCCTCTTAAATGTGCATTTTCTCCTTTTAATTTAATTTTATTTGTTTCGTTCATTCTTTGTAGACCCAAGGCCTCCACACAAACGCTTTCAATTACAAGGAAAGGATGGTCGTATTAGATATATTATATATAGAAAGGTATCGAGGGGTCTTTCTCAGCCTTCACCTGGTCTTATTGTAATAGGGTTTTATTTTTTAAACACACCGTGTTTTGAGCTCACCCTTGGTGAATCTTTGTTCACCACTTTCCAATTATAAGGCATAGAAATGAGCATAAACAGGCTTTCTTAGGTTTAAAGAAGAAGAGTGAAATTTATTAAAACTTAAACTCTAATTCTGTTAATGCCTACGGATACACGCCGTGCCCCACGCTAGCATGCATACATGAAAATAGAGACAGAAAAGAGCAGAAGACAAATAGTGGCGAGATTTGAGGCAATCTCTGAAGAGGAGTTTTCGTTACTGTGCTTCGAGCTCACTGTAGTCCTTGCTTGTAGGTAGATCTTGCTTTCCGTTGGGGCCCAGTATTCTTCTTAACCCTTGTTCACTGTAGGAGACTTTTCTCCCTTGGGGTTCATATGTCTTCAATGGTTTCTGAAGCTGGTGAGAGCGAGATGAGAGAGGTCTTTTCCAGTCCAGGAGCAAACAGCTTTCTGTTTCAGTTCAAAACTCTGTGGCAAGTTCAAATTCCTGCAACAGCCAGTTAGTCGTGTGACTAAACTGGTTTGACCACGTCTTCTGTGTATTGGGGGAGCCGGGACTGGTTGCTTTGTTCCAACACTGTCTACTAGTATGCAAAAAAGGTCTTTACGGCGAGGGGCTTTGCAATTCCTTGTGATAGGCCCTCTTTTCTTCCCAGAAACAATTTTAAGTTTTAACGTTTATGTGGTGAAATAATGTGTGCCTCATTCTTGGCAGGTGGGGGTCTGCATGACAATATACACATAAGATCCTGAGGGGTCTTGACAGGGTGAATGTGGAAAGGATATTTCCCCTTGTGGGAGAATCTAGAACTAGGGGTCACTGTTTAAAAATAAGGGGTTGCCCATTTAAGACAGAGATGAGGAGAAATTTTTTCGCTCAGAGGGTCGTGAGTCTTTGGAATTCTCCTCCTCAAAAGGCAGTGGAAGCAGAGTCTTTGAATATTTTTAAAGCAGTGGTCGATAGGTTCTTGGTAAGCAAGGGGGTGGAAGGTTATCGGGGGTAGGTGAAATGTGGAGTAATCAGTTCACTATGAACTTATTGAATGACGGAGCAAGCTCGAAGGGCCGAGTGGCCTAATCCTGCTCCTAATTCATATCGACGTATGTTCGTATGTATGTCGTGAACTTGTTATAGCAACTATCAATCCTGCTCCAGAATCAGCCGACAAGAAATCAAATGTGTAGCAAATGGTTTTCCTTCTCCACCACCAGGTGAATGTCATGCTTCTATTTTCAGTCTTCTCTGGTAGCCCAATACAATATCACCTTGGAAAATGAGCATTGCAATAATTTCACAATGCCTGATGTGGCAAATCCATCACTTATGCATCCATCTAATACATTATTGACACATTAGGGTGGGTGATAGTGGGCACTCAAGCCTCACTCATTTCAAGCAAAATAGGTTCAATGGGGGGAATTTTATACTCTCTGCCACGTCAGTTTTGGAGGCTGGGAGAGCATATATTTCGGCGGGATGGTTGTGGGGGGGACCCCGCCACCTTTCCCCCTCCACCCAAATAAAGTCTGGGGTGGGAAGGCCTGTGAAGGCCTTCCAGCCCCGTTGTCAATTGAGACCCTTAAGTGGGCAATTAATGCCCAGTTAAGGGCCTCATCCCGCCATTGATATTAGCCCAGCAGCGGACGAGCCTGTCAGCGCACGGGGAGCATGGCAAGCAAACCCGTGCGGGTTGCTTGCCAACTCTGGGTGGGGATGGGGGGGTTGCAGTCCCCTCATTAAAAGGCACTTAGTGCCTGAATGAGGGACCCAGCAATGGGAAGGGGGGTGACCAATGAGAGTCATGCCCCTGCCTTGGCTGCTGAACTCCTACACCATCCCTCTGCCATGACCCCCACCCACGAACCCCTCCTGCTGAGCCTTACCTGTGGTCTGGGTCCAGGGCCTCGGGTGAGTGTTCCAACAGCAGCAGAGACCAACTCTGTGGTGGCACTGCTCAGTTAATAAGATGGTAGCCTCTAATTGGCCGACAGTTCTCAGCAGGCGGGACTTCTATCGCTGGGCTCCTTGATCCTGGGGAAAGCCTGTCGCTATTCACCTAAGTGCCTAATTGGCACTTGATCTGGCAGGCCTTCCCTGGAGGAAGTGAGGCAGGGCACTCGCTGGCACTTTTGCCGGTGGTTGAGACCCACATCGCTTGGATAAAATCCCGGCCACTGAATCTCTCATCTACTGTTACACTATCTTAGACTGTAAGTTCCCTCCAACCAACATTACGAAGATTATGTTAGACTCCAACTGGTACACAATCTGTATTCAGAGTAAGGTGATTTTTTTTCTATTCATTCATGTCCTTAAGAATTGTCCTTAAGAAGATGGTGGTGTGCCGTTTTCTTGAACCGCTGCAGTCATGTAGTGCAGGTGCTGTTAGGGAGGGAGTTCCAGGATTTTGACCCAGTGACGATGAAGGAACAACAAGATCGTTCCAAATCAGGATGGTGGGTGACTTTGAGGGGATTGTGCAAGTGGCGTGTTTCCATCCACCTTTTGCTCTTGCCCTTCGAGTTGGTAGATGTCATGGGTTTGTGAGCTGCTGTCAAAGGAGCCTTGGGGAGTTGCTGTAGTGCATCTTGTGGAAGATACACACTGCAGCCTCGGTGTGCCAGTGGTCAAGGGATTGAATGCTTAAGGTGGTGGATGGGGTGCCAATCAAGCAGACTGATTTGTCCTGAATAGTATTGAGCGTCTTGAATTTTGTTGGAGCTGCACTGATCCAAACAAGTGGAAAGTATTCTATCACACTTCTAACTTGTGCCTTGTAGATGGTGGAAAGGCTTTAGCGAGTCAGTTTCCACAGTGTATTCAGCATCTGGTCCATTCTTGTAGCCACAGTATTTATGTTGCTGGCCCAGTTAAGATTCTGGTCAATGGTGACCCCTAGGATGTTGATGGTATGGGTTTGGTGATGGCAATTTTGTGGGAGGTAATTAGACTTTCTCTTGTTGGAGATGGTCATTGCCTGACAATTCTGAGGTGCAAATGATACTGGAACGGCTCACCACCACCCAGGTGTTACTGCATGCCTCATTATCTGAGGAGTTGTGAATGGAACTGAACTCTTTGCAATCATCACTGAACATCCCCTCCTCGACCTTATGATGTAGGGAAAGTCATTGATGAAGCAGCTGAAGATGGTTGAGCCTGTAACATGGAGGTAATGTTGCTGAACTAATAATCCAGAGGCCAATGCTAATGCCCTGGAGACATGGGTTCAAATCCCACCATGGCAGCTGATGGAATTTAAATTCAATTAATTAACTATCATCGATTGTTGTTAAAAACCTATCTGGTTCACTAATGTGCTTTAGAGAAAGCAAAGAAGTGTGATTGTTCATAATAGCTTGTGTGAAGAGGAGGGAAGGACACCATTTGTGGAAGGTGACTGTGAGGAATGGGAACGAGAGGGCAATAGGTTGAGGGTGAGTGTGAGTGTAGGCTGCTCAGATGGAGATGTGAGGTGCCTGCAGGGAGACAAATGATTGGAGCTGCAAGGTGTGTTGACCTGAGACAAGCTGTGTAGAAGAATGCTGGGAAAGTCAAAGTGTGAGGCTTGGGACCTGATAGTATTATGCCACTCACCTGTCATACCCTCCTAAGGCCTGGATCCTTTTGGTGCAACTATCTTCAGGTTGGAGGGAACACAATTCTGCTGCTGACTTCCTCGACTACCTTTAGTTGGGAAGACTGTCCTTTTCCCCCTGTTCTTGGTAGAGTTCACCTCGCTGCAGTCCCTCATATCCCACAGCAGGACCTCCAGGTAAGAGTGAGAGGACGAGGGCTAGCCTTCCCAGGTCTGCTCTCCATTCCTGGAGTTGCTGTAGCCTGACAAATCCAAGGATTGGTGAGCTTCTCTGATATATGCTGTGGTCCCTTTAATTAGAAATCCTTCCTTTGATAGACTGAATGTGTCATCCCTCCCTCCTTCCCTAATTGATCGGGGAGACTGGTAGGATGTCAATTGGTTTGCTCTGGTAAAGAGCAACTGCTGGGTGCGTTGACCCGAAAATAGTCCTGCCATTGGAGCATGGACAATGGTGGTAAGATTCCGGGCCCATATCTCCAGATCAGACCTCTGGATTATTACTCCAGTAACATAACCATTGTGCCCTGTATGGGGTTTGGTTTGAAAATACTTCAATTAATCAACATAAGTGCGCAGTTTATTGAAATGAAAGTTGATTAATTACAATTTCAGTTATCTGCCTGGATTCATTAAACCCTGATCCTGTACCATTTCTAAAGCATTTTACCACATCATCAGAATATTAATTGAAGTAATTCATCCCTAGAGCCATCAGTAATATCCAAATCATAGAGATTTGTCATCTGACTCACAAAATAGAAAAAATCATGAACATGCTCTGGGAATAGAATTTTTATGGCCCAAAGACAGAGCTTTCCATTCCTTTCTTTTTTTCTCCAACCAGTTGCCTATCTTCCTATAAGCTCTATAGTTGGTCGAACAAAGCAGCAGAAGGAATTACAGAAAATAATTTCTCCATTACTGCTGTCAAATGTAACCTAATGATCAATTGTGGGAGGCTGTGATTCAAACACGGGAGCTGTGCATTCAGTGCTACACATCTTTAGCTAATGTGTTTGGTCATCAATTGAGCTCTGTCATTTTGTTCCCAAGATCGAAGTGCACTAAATTTTACAGAAGATGGAGAATAAAACTATTATGTTGGCTGAATAAGAGGTTTCATCTGAAATTGGACTGAGGTGCATTTCTGGGGGAACTCAGTATCACCTGTCCTTGTATTTTGATAATGGAAAACTTGATGTGAACATATGTTCCGTTTACAAGCTCTGCTATCTCTCACCTTAAGGCCACATATTAGAGACAGCCCTTTATTATGAATTATGTACTGTTTTATATTATATGCTTTTCCCTGTCCCAACGTTACATTCTGCCAAACAGATTTTCCCTCCTGTGACATGAGGTTTTTACCAGTCATTTAACAGATGTTAATGCTCAGCAGTCTCTTACAACATGTCTTCCATTCAGTAATTGTCAGAGATATGTTTTGTTATGAACAATGTTTATTCTGTCAAGTTCACTTTTGAATGTAAATATCTTAGATGTTGAGGCTGAGGTTTCATATGCTACTCTGATGTTGATTAAACATTCTTTAACTGCAGAGTCTAATTTCAGTAAGTTCAGATAATTGGAATTTTAGGCATTTTCAAAATGCTAGCAATTTGGGGAATAAATGAGTTTATAATCTAAATAATTTATGGGTATATTCTTTTTTCTGGCTGTTAATTGGATTGAAAAAGCAGATGTAACTAAACTGCTGACCAAAAGTGGCAATGGGCATTCCTTCCTCACTGCTAGTCTCAGTTTTCCTGGCAACCTAAAATAGACATGAGGGGAACAAATATTAATGATTGTCAGACCTTGTTAAGGCATGTCTCAAGGCAGTCATCTGTTGTTGTGCACGGGGATATATAAACAAAAGGTATGGACTCAAAATTCCGGGACTTCTGTTCCACTGCTGGAACTGCAGTGGTATGGCATGCCAGCTACTTACAGTATAGGACGTGGACCCTGTTCAAAATCATGTGGTCATTTAAGAAATCAGGGTTGGTGGCCTGCACCTGGAGAAGGGTTACATGGATGCCTGTCCCAATGAGGTCCTGGCAAATTGGAACAACACTTCACACTCCAATAGAGGGAGTTAAAGGCTTTAATTGGTGGAAAATAAAGTGTAAAAGACTATTTCATCCTTAGAGAGGAACAGTGTTGATTATTAATAGGTAATAAATCCCTTCTGAGACTGAATACCTTTCCTATCTCCAAAGCTTCTTAAGGACTGGCATGGCACCATGCCTGCTCTCATCCCTTGAGCCTAATAAGATCATGCTGACTGGAATCCTGGGAATGCACCCAGACATGCCCCAAAAGCTGGCAGCAGACATAATGCAGCTGGAAGACTCACATGCCCTGATCTGCTCCCACTCACCCCCATCAAAGTTTGGGTAGTTGCTTACACAGTCAGAGACCCAGCAGTTGGAGGTTCCATCTTAAATTCCTGGCAGGCAATTCACTTACTTTGAGCCCTCCAGGAATTTTGCATTCTCTGTCTTGATCTCTCATTCACAATGGATGTTAATGATTCAGAACAAGGACAAGGGCATAAAGCGTATACTAGTTAACTAGAAGGGTCTTTGTCTGAATCATTTTGGGTTTACCGCTTTCAAAAGTAATTTCTATAATCACTCATGCAAAGGCATGTAAGTGGCACTGAACTGCCACTCACATGGCAGCCAACTGGTTGCTTCTGGAGGCTGCTGGAAGGGATGTCCTCATGAGGTCCCATGAGCAGCGAAACCTTGCCAGTTATGAATTCCTGAAATCCCCCTTCATGATTTCATATCTAAGTTTCTCCAACTGAGTTGAAACCAGCCAAGACGGTTATGACAGCTTATATTGACCAGTGTGGGACACTCTTCTCTAAGAAAGAGAAGAATAAGGGTTGACCTGATAGACGTCAATAAGGTTATGAAAAGATTTGATAGGATAGACATAAAGAAGATGTTTCCACTTGCAGACAAGACCAGAACTAGGGACCATAAGTATATAATAGTTACTAATAAATCCAATAGGAAATTCAAGAGTAATTTCTTCACCCAGAGAGTGGTTAGAATGCAGAACTTGCTGCCACAGTGAGTAGTTGAGGCGAATACCGTAGATGCATTTAAGGGGAAGCTAGATAAGCACGTGAGGGAGAAAAGAATAGAAGGATATGTTGATGGGGTTAGATGAAGAAGGGTTGAGAAAAGTTCATGTAGAGCATAAAAACTGGCATTGATCTGTTGGGACAATTGTTCTGTTTCTGTGCTGTAAATGCTTCGTAACTATTCATATTATTATTCCCTTCCTCCAATATTAATTATGTGGAAGCAAGTGAGTGTTCACCATTTTGCATGTTTCTTGCATTTTATGAGCAAAGGTAGGCTCATAGCTCAAAGAAAATAAAATTATGAATATAACATTGCCAAATTATTGACAACATTGGCTTTAAAAGTGATAATAGCAAACAGATACTTAATGAATTTCATGTCCATTACTTTAACACCGATCTTAGCCCACCTATTTTAAATGGTTTAACACCATCATCAAAGTAATGAATGAAGAAACATCAAATGAATGTTTTAAGGTTTCATGTAATAACATGGCCAACGGTAACTCATAGGCTAAAATGTTTGCTTCTACTGCAAGTTAATTATGTTTTGAAATTATTATGATGATGTAATCAATTTTAATGTCACATGATCAGCTCCATATGCCACATGTCATTTAAAACGCATTTAATGTTGCAGGAGTGTGTCTAAACATATTTTATTGCCCACAAAATGCATCTGTCAAATCTTAATTATGAAAATGTTTTATTAACTCAGGAACATCGTTAAATGTTTGGCTTTGAATTAATTTTTAGAATATATAATTGGCTGTACGTTCCTTTAATGTCTGCTTGTGGGCTTCACCTGTGGTTCTATGTATTGGTAAATGCACTGCAGTGTGGGAGAAATTCAACTCACACTGCCTGTTTGGTGCATGATAATCGGCTGACCAACAGTTGAAAATTGGGCAGGGTGGTGGTGGGGGGTGAGGGGGCAACTCAGCCATCCTATCGGTAACCAAAGCCTGTCTAATTCAGATTCAGACAGGCCTGAAAATGGGTGACCAGTCTGCATACCTAAAAATGCAAAGAGGGGTCCTATGCAGATTGTAGGACCTTTGCTTGAAAAACACAGGCATCAATGGGCAGGATGTGTGCCATGCATGCTCAACCTAGTTGTATCAGACTTTGCACAACCTAATCAGTGGTCCCTAAAGGACAATTAGAGACTGCGCAAAAATAAAAGGCTAGGAAATGTGAGGGTTTTTTGTGGATTCAGGAGAAGCAGGAGGGGTGATTCTCAAGCCTGCAAAACTGTCTGGTCCACTCCAGCCTGTTCTTCAGATTGCCTCTTGCACCCACCACCCACACCCACCCACCCCCATGCCACCCCAACCTTGTCCCTTGCCCCCTAGGCCCAACTGATCAGCTGAGTCAGTGTAGAAGCTGGCAGATTTCCCACCTTACCTAACCAGGGGTGCAACCAATCTGAGCCATGAGTTTGCTCATGACATTTAACCGAAGTCCGAAACGGCATTTAGCTTGGGATTCAGGCCGGCATGGGCCAGCTTGCTTTGTTGATCTTGTGTCCATTTTGGGTGCAAGTTCAATTTCTCCCCTAGTTTGTGTAACTCAGCCTGTAACACATCAGGGAAGCACCATTGTTATGATTTTATTCTGATTCTCACGGAGAAGCCTAATCCCTATGAATGAGCCCAAATGACCTGAAAGTGAACCTATGTGTATAATCTATGGGAGATAGCTGCTGCAAAATAAATAATTCAACTTTTATTGCAAATTTGCTACTGGATAATAAGTAGGCTTCTACCTTTCTCATTAGGTCTGAAAAGATCAGCCACGCCCAATATTGTAGTAACAGGTTACACTTTTAAACAGTTTTAATATAGCATTATTTACAGAAGCAGGCATTATAGATCGGGATGCCAAGCAGCTCAATACAGAATCCATAAGTCTGGAATTAAATCACAAGAGGTTAAACAAAGAAGCGGGAGTTCTTCTTATAGGATTTGAGATTAAGTATTTCTTCACAATAAAATACACAATGCTGTTTCACCCCCTGTGTCATGACACGATAAACCAAACTGTCACCACGTGAAATTTATTGTTTTTTATAATCATAATTCATTTGAAAAACATGCTGTTGCTTTGGAGAATGTTCTGTCAGGTTAGAAGGATTGGCTAAGCATCAGTAATCCTTATAGCCTATAAACACAAAGGTAAAAGGATGACCACCTCAGCTTATTTATGAAGGTCTTGAGAATGACATCAACTCAATGTGGCAATGCTGATACAATTTCAATCCAAATTCAATGTTTGGCATGTTCCAATCTCATTGGATTTGAAGAATTTTGAATTGCAAGCAACCATTTTCCCCCTGCCAGTCGTAGTCAACATATTGGGGTAACTTTTCCACTAGGTGGAATCATTATTGTGACAAATATAAAGGGATTCTGTCTAGTAGCTGTCCCTTTAATAAAGGCACTATATATAAAAATGAAAAAGACACCTGTACTACCCAAGACTATGTTGCTGCATAGATTGCAAGGTTTATTATTTTTGTCTACCTGGTAACAGCTTTGAGAGGCAATAAAAATTACAATCTCAAATATCTATCTTTATTATTGATACAGTCATCCTTTTTTGGTCGAGGATCTCCATTATGAATTTTTAACAAGTGTTGGCAACCAGGAACATAAAAAGGAATGAATTGAGAAAAGTACTTTCAGCAAAACGTGGTAGAACAAATTTAAATTTTCACAGAAAAATAAGTAGAGATAGCAATTTATTTATTCCTAAACAGTTTGTTGCCACAATCTTTTATTGTTTCTCTTTAAAGAAGATAGAAGATACAGGTTCAAGAAGATAGATTATAGCGTTTCAAAGAGAAAAGAGTTTCTATTATCTATATATTGTAAACAGTTACAATATTATATGTACTTGTATATATTTTGTACAATAAATGTACTTAATAATTTAAAAATAGAAAGAAGTCTGATGTGATACTTCTAGAGTGAGATCATTTGGAGATGAAAGAATATTCTAGTAACTACAAAAGTAGTTAACAGGCAGAGTTTTCTGTTTGTTATCCTGGCCACATTATTGAACATTTAGACATTTAAATAGGTAGGAAAGGCTCCCTAAAATACAAAGGCATTTAGGACTCACTTGGTAGATCAATTTCAGAGATCAGAGCTGAAAAATGTAAATAAAAAATTATAAAACAGACCCAAAAATATAAATCATGGTACCAATAAAAATTTATGATTCACAATCCTGTTGAAAAAGTGACAAGTGTACAGGCTGAATTTTTCAAGCTCACGGCAAGCTTTAAAAATGATGTGGCACATACACGCAATGTGCAGCGCGGAGCTGCTGCCAAATATCGTGGCGGCTCCTTCACATAGAGGGGACAGAGCACCCTCCCCCATGACATAGATATAGCAAAGGCTGCGAGCCCTCACAACATCCCACCTGTAGTACTAAAGAATTGTGCTCCAGAACTAGCTGCACCCCAAGCCAAACTGCTCCAGTATAGCTACAACATTAGCATCTACCCAACAATGTGGAAAATTGCTAAATATGTCCTGTCCACAAAAAGCAGGACAAATGCAATCCAACCAATTACCGCCCCATCAATCTAGTCTCAATCATCAGCAAAGTGGAAGGTGTCATTGACAGTGCTATCAATCGGCATTTACTCAGCAACATTCTGCTCACCGATGCAACATTCTGATGGCAGTATCTCTGGGTCTGCAGAGGGAGATGTAGCAGAAGCTATGGAGAGGGCAAGTTCAGTGCAATGCCCTCTGCCAACTTTGAGCCGGACTACTCCATGGACCTTGACAGTGAGAGGAGGCTGTCAGGCAGTTCAGCCAATGCACCCAGCATCTTGGTGTACATGCCCGTCAGTGCTCTCCTGTATGCCACCCCATTGAGTCCTCATCTCAGTCCTCTGCAGCAGAATTCATTTGTGGCCTCACCCGACAGAGAACTGGCAAAGAAATTATTCTTTCCCCCAGCCTGGCTGCAGACCACTCATGCCCAGCTGACTCGCCACATGCTGACCTCAAACTCTATACCAGCCTCCAAGGTATGTGTAGTTCCAGTATCTGAGCTGGTGTCTGAAAGTATCAGATCAAGTGGTAGGGCCTCTTTATCAGTGCTGTGGTGTTGCTCTCTCTCTTCCTCCTTGGGTTGCTGCAGCTGGGCAGGTGGCAGTTCTTAGGTGTCTGAAAGGAGGAAATCAGAAGGGGAATGTTGGTATGAGGGATAAAAACAAGAAATTCTGGAAATACTCAGCAGGTCTGGCAGCATATGTGGAGAGAGAAGCAGAGTTAACGTTTCAGGTCAGTGACCCTGCATCAGAACTGGCAAATATTAGAAATGTAAAAGGTTATTAGCAAGTAAAGTGGGGGTGGGGCAAGAGATAAGAAAGGAGAAGGTGTAGATCGGACGAGGTCACAGAATAGCTGACCAGAAGGTCATGGAGCAAAGATATGTTAATGGTGTGTTGAAAGACAAAGCATTAGTACAGAAAGGGTGTTAACGGACTGAAAATTGAACAGCCACCAGTACAAACATGAAAGAAAACAGTGGGTAAGCAAACTGAACAAACTAAAATGAAATAAAATAAAACAAACACAAAAACTATATATATATATATATATATATATATATATATATATAAAAAGGAAAAAGAAAAAAATAACGAAAAATAAAAGCAAAATGGGCGGCCCGTCATGCTCGGAAATTATTGAACTCAATGTTCAGTCTGGCAGGCTGTATTGTGCCTAATTGGTAAATGAGATGCTGTTCCTCGAGCTTGCGTTGATGTTCACTGGAACACTGCAGCAATCCTAGGACAGAGATGTGAGCATGAGAGCGGGGGGGGGGCGGGGGGGGTGTTGAAATGACAAGCAACCGGAAGCTCGGTGAAGCAGCGATTTACTTGTACTTCTTTCAATGTAGTATACTGTAATCGCTACTCACAATGTAGTCTCCTCTACATTGGGGAGACCAAACGCAGACTGAGTGACCGCTTTGCGGAACTCCTCCGCTCAGTCCGCAAGCAGGATCCCGAGCTTCCGGTTGCTTTTTAAAATTTTTTTGTGTTTATTTTATTTTATTTCATCTTAGTTTGTTCAGTTTGCTTACCCACTGTTTTTTTTCATGTTAGTACTTGTGGCTGTTCAATTTTCAATCCGTTAACACCCTTTCTGTACTAATGCTTTGTCTTTCAACACACCATTAACATATCTTTACTCTATGACCTTCTGGTCAGCTATTCTGTGACCTCGTCCTATCTACACCTTCTCCTTTGTTATCTCTTGCCCCACCCTCACTTCACTTGCTTATAACCTTATACATTCTAATATTTGCCAGTTCTGAAGAAGGGTCACTGACCTGAAACATTAACTCTGCTTCTCTCTCCACAGATGCTGCCAGACCTGCTGAGTATTGCCATCATTTCTTGTTTTTATTTCAGATTTCCAGCATCTGCAGTATTTGCTTTTAAGTTGGCATGAGGGAAATGGGTTTGGGTGAGAAGCAAGAGGTCCATGGTGACACCATCAGCAGCTTGCTCATCATGACAGATAGTTGGATGAGGTTGAGCTGGAAGTTGAGAAGGGATATAAGGCAGGAAGATATTGTTATCCTCAATGTTCTCAGTGATGCCACAGACCCCATTGCAGCTACCGCATGATGTGGAAAACTATCTCCTTCAAAGGGCTCTGGAGATGTAGGTGTCTTTGACCTCTGCTGTTTTTCCTGCTGCTCCCCTCTCTTGTTTGTTTAGTTTTTAGTTTAGAGATACAGCACTGAAACAGGCCCTTCGGCCCACCGAGTCTGTGCCGACCATCAACCACCCATTTGTACTAATCCTACACTAATTCCATATTCCAACCACATCCCCACCTGTCCCTATATTTCCCTACCACCTACCTATACTAGTGACAATTTATAATGGCCAATTCACCTATCAACCTGCAAGTCTTTGGCATGTGGGAGGAAACCGGAGCACCCGGAGGAAACCCACGCAGACACAGGGAGAACTTGCAAACTCCGCACAGGCAGTACCCGGATTTGAACCCAGGTCACTGGAGCTATGAGGCTGCGGTGCTAACCACTGCACCACTGTGCTGCCCTTGTGTAGCATCTTGCCCTGCAAGAGAGAGGGTAGAATGTCAGTTTTTATGTTATTCTGTGCTGGGTGAAGTGCCTGCCACAGTTGAATAGCTGGGGGCATGTGAAGACAGTGAGATGCAGGTGTGAGGCTGGCATCAATTTATTTATTTATTTTTTTAGAGATACAGCACTGAAACAGGCCCTTTAGCCCACCGTCTGTGCTGACCAACAACCACCCATTTATACTAATCCTACATTAATCCCATATTCGCTACCACATCCCCACCATTCTCCTACCACCTACCTACACTAGGGGCAATTTACAATGGCCAATTTACCTATCAACCTGCAAGTCTTTGGCTGTGGAAAAAACCGGAGCACCCGGCGGAAACCTACGCAGTCACAGGGAGAATTTACAAACTCCGCACAGGCAGTACCCAGAACTGAACCCGGGTCACTGGAGCTGTGAGGCTGCGGTGCTAACCACTGCGTCAGCAGTACCCAGAACTGGACCCGGGTCGCTGGAGCTGTGAGGCTGCGGTGCTAACCACTGCGCCACTGTGCCGCCCTGATGTCTCGCCTCCTGCCCACCTCTACTACTAATGCCTCCCAGTGCTGCATCCCACATGCTGGAACCCTTTCTCTGTCCTGGTATTCACTGTTTCATCATTTAAATTGCAGCAATATTTTTCAGTGCACTTTCCCTTTAAGAGGAACAGCTTGCCTTTAAGAAGAGCAGGCTGGCTGCACCATATGGTTTTGGAACAACACTACTTGGTTCCCTGTTGAACGTAGAGGCAGCCTGCAATGTTAAGAAGGGAGTAGTATGGGACCCGCTTGGCCACATCTACAAGCATGCAGATGAGGTGAGTGCACAAAATTTGCATGCTGCCCATCTCAGTGTGAACAGGTGCAGGAAGATCAAAATCATGATACCCATACCCCCAAAAAATGGTGCACAAATTTCTCATCCAAAGTTTTTTTAGATTTTCTTTCTCATTTTCAACATTTGTTGCATGAATGTTTCATTTATATTTATTTTATTTTTCAAGTAATGACTCCAGGATTTTTTGAAGTTTCAACTATTCAGTAATGTATTTTTCCTTTGATTTTTGCACCAAAACATGGAGGGAATTTTTCTGTAATGAAATAAACAGAGAAACAGTAAGAATAGAAAAGCAAAATATTATTTCAATAGAGATTACAGAATGTTGCAGTATAGAATCAAGAACAAGAGGGCACAGTTTCAGAATAAGGGGTCTCCCATTAAAGATGAAAATGAGGAGGGATTTCTTCCCTCAGAGCGTCTTTAATCTTTGGAATTCTCTACCCCAGAGAGCAGTGGAGGCTGAGGCATTGAATATATTCCAGGCTGAGTTAGACAGATTTTTGATCTGCAAGGGAGTCAAGGGTTATGGGGAGCAGACAGAAAAGTGGAGTTGAGACCATGATCAGATCAGCCATTATCTTACTGACTGGTGGAGCAGGCCCGAGTGGCTGAATGGCCTACTCCTGCTCCTAGAGAATCATAGAGTCATTATGGCTCAGCAGGAGACCATTCAGCCCATCAAGTTCATGTCGGCTCTCTGTAGAGCATTCCAATTAGTCACATTGCCCCCTCTATCCCCGTAGCTCTGCAAGTTTATTTCCCTCATGTGCCAATCCAATTTCCTTTTGAAATCATTCATCATCTATGCTTCCAATACCTTCGTAGGTAGTGAGTTCCAGGTCATTAACACTCGCTGAGTAAAAAACTTCTTCTCCACATTCTCCCCTGCATCTCTTGCCCAAAAGCTTTATTCTGTGTCCCCTTGTCCTTGTGCCATCAGCTAATGGGACCAGCTTTTCATTGTTTAACTTATCTAAACCTGTCATAATCTTGTATATCTCTATCAAATCTCCTGTCAATCTTCTTAGCACAAATGAAAACAACCCCAGCTTCTTCAACATAACTTATTGCTAAAATCCCTCATCCCTGGAACCATTCTGGTAAATCTCCTCTGCACCCACTCAAAGACCCTCACATCCTTCCTGAAGTGTAGTGACCAGAATTGTGGCCTAACCAGAGCTTTATAAAGGTTCAGCATAAATTCTCTGCTTTTGTACTCAATACCCATAGTTATGAAGCCCAAGATCCCATATGCTTTGCTAACCACTTCCTCAATTTGTCCTGTCCCTTCAGAGATCTATGCACATAAATCTCCAGGTCCCTCTGTCCCTGCACACTCTTGAGAACCATGCCATTTAGTCTATATTGCCTGTCCATAACCCTTCTTCCAAAATGCATCACCTCATACCTCTCTGTATTACGTTCCATCTGCCACCTGTCTGCCCATTCTGCTAGCCTATCTATGTCCTGTTGCAGTCGACTGGTAACATCATCATTGTTTGCCATACCTCTAAGTTTGGTATCATTGGCAAATTTTGAATTTTTTCTCTGTATTCCAATATTCAAGTCATTTATATATAGCAAAAAAATCAGTGGCCCTGGCACTGACCCTTGGGGAACACCACTGTCTACCATCCTCCAGTCTGATAAACAACCATTTATCCCGACTCACTGTTTTTTGTCCTTTAGCCAATTTTTTTTATCCAAGCTGACACTGACTCTCCTGTCCCATGAACCTCAATTTTGTTAATAAGCCTGTTATGTGGTACTTTATCAAATGCTTTCTTAAAATCCAGATAGACAACATCCATTGCTTTCGCTTCATCAACATTCTCTGTTACTTCATCAAAAAATTCAATTAAATTAGCCAAGAATGATTTGCCTTTTACAAAGGCTCTCCTTCATTCACTCATACCTCTCCAAGTGCCTGTTGACTTCCCCTCCCCCATTATTGTTTCTAAAACCTTACCCACCACAGATGTTTATTTCTTATGTTCTATGTTCTGACCCCAGCGTCAGGAATCAAATCAGATCTCCCTTCGTGATCAGAATCCATTCCCCCGGATCGTACCCCCTCCCCATCAAGGTCATGGATTAAACCACCTCCCCGTATCCAGTTCAGTGCTCGGACCTACCTGCTCCTGCGGTCTTTTCTCTAGTATTCTCCGACTGACTGGAACCCAAGCCCGTCAAACAGGGCAGGAAACTTATCAGTTAAAACCCCACAGCGTACAGGGGATCCTAGACTTCCAGGTTTCGCATACAGTCTTGGCACACCTGCTCCCCTGCCACCTTCCAGTGAGTCAAAAAGTTAAAATCCCCCATCCAAGGTTATGAGTTTTAGCCACAATCCAGGGACTTGAGCACAAATATTAGGCTAGCATTTCAGTGCAGCACTGAGGGAATGTTGTATTGTCAGAGGTGCTGTCTTTCAGATGAGCTGTTAAATTGAGGCCCTATCAGAGCAACATAAAAGATTCCATGGCACTATCAGAGCAGGGGAGAGCTCCTCCCAGTGCCTTGGCCAATATTTATAACCCCCTCGACCCCATCCCATGAGATTCCTCCCGCCCTGACCTACTTTGAGCCTGGTTCCAGCACCGCTCCTCGGTGTCTGGTGGCTACAGCTACATCAGCAGTCACCACCTCCGCAGTGGCGCTGCAGCTGAGGGCCTCTGATTGGTCGGCAACTCTGCAAGGCCGGGATTTCCAGCAGTGGGGTCCTAAATCATACTGAAGCCCCGCCACTGTCCAGTTACGTGCCTCAGTAGCACTAAATCTGGCGGGCCTTCCGGAAAAGAGCTGTAGTGGGGATCTCAACATCAGTTTCCCCCGACGTCGAAACCCCGCCACCAGCACAAAATTCCACCCATGTGTCTGGAGTAGGACTTCAATGTGTTGCCTCCAATGCAAAGATAAAAAGATATTCACGAAACCAAGTTGACATCTTATTAAAGGAATACTTTACACCATAAGATATTGCATTAAATTACTTTTTCTCTTATGAAGGCAAACCTACTAAAGGAAAAAACCGAAATGTAATGATCATTTCTTCTACTTTTTGTGTCCTTTACTGACCATCTATTGAAAAGTCCTTTTACACTTTTGACGAACCTTCATTTTTAGTAGTAATAGAGCCCCTCCCTCCCAATAGATATTGGTAATTAGTGGATAGCTCAGGATTCGAAAATATTGTTCTTCTACAGATGGTACAACAATATCCTAGGTACAAAGTTGAAGACAAATAGAATACAAAAAAGCAAGTCTAGAAATTTCCACTGATGACATTTGAGGATAGGTTTGCATAGCATTCTTCTATCACGGACATTAATTAATTTATTGTAAATGGATAAACTACTTCACTAAGATAGCTCCAAAAGGAATGCCACATGAACGTGTTAAGCTCATCTGCTAATATTACCAACAGTAATTTCAAGGCTGTAATGTCGTTTAATTCACAAAGGAGTTGAAATGCAAATAACAGAAGCTATGCAACAAAGTGATGTCTTGCACAAGGCATTTTCTTGCAAAATTGCAGTCGATCATCAGGAATCAAATAATTGGAATGAGGTTAATTAGGTTCCACGATATCAGAAACAAGCATTAGTCACAATGTCCTGTAAAAATAACCACCAAATTACAAATTCTACTATGAACTAAAATCAATTCTCTTTCTCTCTCACTATAAACTAAAATTAATTCTCTTTCTCACTCATATATATATAATATATATACACACACAAAAATGCACATATATATCTGTGGAAAATATAATGACACAGCTGATTTGCTTTCAAATTATTGCCATTGTCGAAGTCAACGGCAGGATTTAGGTGCTTGGGAAGCATCCACAATTGGCTACCTTGGAAGATGGTTTATAAGTCAAATTCACCATCATTATCATTAATCAACTTGATATTCATCACCCTGCTTACATATCAACATTTCTGTCCTTGGCCTGCTGCAGTGTTCCAGTGAACCTCAACGCAAGCTCGAGGAACCACACCTCATTTTCCAATGAGGCACTCTACAGCCTTCTGGACTCAGCATTGAGTTCAATAATTTCAGAGCACGACTACCTTTTTATTATTTCTATTTTTATTTTTTAATCTCTCCTGCCCTCTGCCTTATCATGCACCCCCCTTTTGTTCTTCTTTCCCCCTCCCCCTTTTCACTCGCTCAAACCCTATTACATTTCTAACCTTTGCCAGTTCTGATGAAAGGTCACAGACCTGAAATGTTAACTCTGTTTCTCTCTCTCCACAGATACTGCCAGACCTGCTGTGTATTTCCAGCACTTTCTATTTTTATTTCATAATAAATTTTCTTGTGCCCAATTTAATGAGACTGCTTCTGATCTGTGCATTTGGACAAGAACTGCTGCTTGGTGCAAATGTACATTTTACAGCAGATGATGTAGATATAATATTTTTTCTTAAGTATAATCTAATAGCAGTTGGCTGTTTCGCTCATTGAGCTCGTTTTCAGGTTCCTGTGTGAGAACCAGCTGCCTTGGAGTAGAACTGAGAGGGAAAAGTTGTTGGTATTTAAATCTAGCAAAATGAAGTGGAATTTGCAGAATTTATCACAATTAGACATTACCACACAAGAGGTTTGCACTTTTTTGTCATTTCTAACAGGACACCATAATTGAACATAAAATTGTCAACTATCTTAATGACTTCATGTCAGGATTTTGTCACAGGAAGTACTTGTTTTGTTTTTCTAACATCTTCAGGTCTGGCCTGTATTTTTAATCAAAAGCCAGGGTACATTCTCTACACAGGCTAGCCTGGCACTGAACAGGAGCAGGGCCCGAGAAAGCCTTTAAAGGTGAATAAATGTAATCTTTTGATTGGCTGCACTTCAGCCCATGTCAGCAGGACTCCTACTGGGAGTTACATGAGGGCTCTGTAGTCCATAAAAGTGACATCAGCCGAGTGTTTTGCTGGATCGTTCTAATTTGCATATCAATAGCCTCTGATGTATACATTAAATGATCAATAACATTCTTTCTCATTTTCTGTTTCCTAAGGGAACAATTTCAAAATCCATTATGTCCCCAACAATGCTTAATTAGTTCAAGTACACATACTAGACCCTATACTTCTTAGGTGATATAATAATCTATTATGGGGAGAGAAAACAGATTTGGAGGCTTTTAAAGGAAGGATGATTTGAGACTTGGAATGAGCTCACTATAACCTTCATTGACTGACCTTTCTGCATTCGGACTTTGTACATTGTACTGTTCTCTTCTAGACAGTCAAAACTTCCAGTGATGGATGGATTGGGGAATCTTAGAGACATAATTAGTGTGTTGTATACTTAAGCTCATGTTTGTGCAGCAGGTTCCTGCTATTTTCTGCAATATATTATCATATTGTCCCTTTATACATGCATTTATTCAGTCAAGTTCATTTAACAGATATAAATAAAATGAAAAGAAATTATTTAACAATGTCACAATTTCATGAATTCAGACAGACATAAAATAAAATCTCCTGGAGGCTTGGATAGAAAATTATGGAAAGAAATGATGGAAGGAGTTGAAAGTCATCCTTTAGAATGAACAGCATGGGGAACTATTCATTTCCAAATTCTGGCTGACCATTCTTAAATATAATGACATTTATATTTATAAACTTTAAACTTAAAATAAAAACCATACAAGAAAAGCTTTAGCATTTGGAAGCCTTTGTCATATGTTTACAATGAAGGAAACACTGTAGGGTTGAATTGGGCTCCTAAAGCCCAACATGGTGGCCAGGAAATGTGCACTTACTTCCAACCGAAAGTGCCAGCCATTATAATGGATAAAGACAAAGAAAAGGTCTCCTTTATCAACACTTCAGGTCCCTGTCGCAGCTTTGATTTGCCCCGAGGCAGCTCAAGCCAGAGAAAACCAACTCTAAGCATCGGATAAATTAAAAAATGGTAAATACCATAAATCAGCATTTTGATCACCGCCACTCCTGGTCCCAAGATCTCTGACCTCCAAACGTCGTGCATACCCACCCCCACCCCGATCTCCCTCCTTTCCTCATGATTGAGACCTCCAGACCTCCTGATCTCCCTCCTTCCCCCACAATCCTGATGTCCAGGGCCCCCAATCTTCCACTGACAAGCACACCAAGACCCTGGTCTCCATATTTGAGCCCCCGGAATGGCACTCCAAAGTCCCCTGGACTATTTACTTTATGCTGCCTCCTCCCACAGCTCTGTCTTCATTATGATGATGCTCAGGGCCTAACATCCAGGGCTTCTCAGAGCTCACCAATTTGTGTGTGGGGATATAAAGCTGCACTGAGCGCGTAGGGGTACCCAAATTTGGTGCTTCTGAAATTAACCCTGATGACATCTAAATTCTTTAATTTTAAGTTTAAAATTATTTTTGGTTACCAAAACATTCTCCTTCCCATTTTTGGTCCTGTCCTCTCATTGTTGTTGGTTCCCCTTTGTTATATTATATTGTGCACCATTTTCTGAGCAGAATTTTCAGTAGGCCTTCTGTTCTGTGCTCTTTTCCAAAGGTGTCCTCTACTGGGTCATTGGAAGTTAAGAAAAAACAACAAGGGTATACTTGGTGTTTTATCTACATTCTCTCCCTGAAAGGAGGCACTTTGACTCCACTTATCATCTCCCCAGATGGCACAGTAAAGACCAGGAACCCATCACATTAGGGAAATGAAGAAATAATATCTCACCATTTCATTCCATTAATACATTAGCCCGACCATCTCCTTATCAACATACAAATTAGTTCTGGGGGGAGGAGGATGGGATTTTGGATCACATTGTGGTACCGCCAACTGTTGCGCTCATAATTGATGTTGTCAAGTGATCAACGGCAAGTCAACAATCAATTTTATGTTGAGCCCCTAAGGTTAAAAATCGCCTGAACTTTGCGGACAGTGGCAGTCTCCATAGAGGTCACCAGCAGCCTGATTTCAAGGTTAAACAACACACTGATTAGATTTAGATCTGGACTTTATCACAATTTATGCACACTTGGAGACTAATTTATTTGTAGTATACCCATAATCGGGTCATTCTAAACTTTGCTCAATCTAAACACCGGCGGTTCCTGCTAGGCACTGGTACTTCTTGATAAAGACTGGTATGCATTGGAGCAAAGTATCTAAAGATCCAGGAATCTAATGTAGTTAGAAAGGGGGCAAGATTGTAACACAAGTTGCAAGAAGAAGATTTTGAAAGTTGAGTTCAGCGATAGTGGCATATGATATTCTACAGCAAAAGCATCACCATGTGTTTCTGGGCATTGTCTGTG
The DNA here is from genome assembly GCF_036365525.1 of Heterodontus francisci. NCBI lineage: Eukaryota > Metazoa > Chordata > Chondrichthyes > Heterodontiformes > Heterodontidae > Heterodontus > Heterodontus francisci. The sequence continues at coordinate 32,227,482 of NC_090385.1, read as the reverse complement.
AGTATGTTAATCTAACTCTTAACAAACTTGTGTTTGGCCCCTGTGTCTAGAACTCTCATTCCTGGTACAGAGACAAGAACTGCAGTTTTTGTCTCTCCTTACAATGACACTCAAGCAATAGTCAATGACCGCTGAAGTAGGGCATCTCTACGGCAGTATAGCAATCAACATCATAAGTGAAGGTGCCTTCCACTGGACAGATTTGTCTTTTTCTTCTAATTTTCTCCCCTTCTCTCCTAAGAATGCAATGGAGAATGGCTTGTTGTTCCTCTCCATCATTTCAAATAGATTGTATATATCCATTAATCTATTAATTTTAAACTGCATTATCGCATCCCTCAAAAAGGAATCATTTTGTCAGACATTTGTTGAATTTGCGTAAAGCAGTCTTAAAAAGAAGTTAAAATAGGAAATTTTCCTGGGTCTGTATCCAGTCATATAGGACCATTTTAACAATGAAGTCACTGGTCCCACTGTCGGGACTGGAAGTGAATGCAGCTTACATCGGGGCCACGAGCAGCTGCCCACATGCAATCCAGCAGTGGCTGGCCAATTAAGGCAAATAAGGCACAGGGGCCGACCAATTACGTGGAAGTTGGCAGGGCGGAGGCAGAGGTGCCAGTGTCAGCTGGTGGCACTGTAGATGCTAGCACCATTTTTACAGGGCTGCCAGACCTGTATTCAATGTTACTGTCTGTATTACTAAGATTTGCAGAGAGATGAAAAGCTGCAGAGTAGTTGTGGACAGTAGACCCCGGGTGACCCCACGCTTTAATGATACCTACCTCCAGGTGCTCTTACAGGCTGCCAGGGAAAGGCTGGAGATTCTGTTCCCGAGGGACAGGAGGAGGAGAGCTGGGAGCCTGACCAAGCAAGCCTGATTGTGGAGGAGGTCAGCAGCCGTGGGGTCACGCCAAGGACATGGATACACAGTGCTGCAAGCTGCTCAATGACCTCCCGGGCAGTGAAAGTGAATACCTCTTAAAGCCTTCAGCTCTTGCGTCTTGCATCTGTCAGAGGAAGAGGGTGGGTTGGGTGGAGAGTGAGTGCCCACCCAGATGTGGCAAAGGGTCAGGTGATGCAGATAAACTTCCTGAGACGAGGTGAAAGGAGACCATTTGTCATTGAATACCCTTATGAGGTCTCTGGAAAGGGGCCAGATGGAGGAGGCATCTGTGTGCCCCCTATCTATCACTGATGGACAAACAATCTTGGGATTGATCCCGCTGGGAAATCAACAGCGACCATCTCTCTATCTGCAGGAGAAGATTGCACACAACAGTTTGGTCACCTAATACAGATACCCAAATCCAAGCCCCCACCGCTTGCAGAGCAACCGAGACCCCAGGCCAGGACTGGTGGTGGGTTGCTGATTCTCCATGTCCTGAGCCCAATGGAGGAGAATGCCATGGAGCTGACTGGGGTGCAGGACAGAAGAAGCACTGTGGACGGAGTGACAGAGGCACCTTCCCAAGACAGTAAGGTCATCAGGGGCACAGGGTGCCTCTGCAGGCAATGGAGCCACGCTGCTCATCAGGTATCTGGTGCCTATCGGTATCTCCAATGTAGGGGTGTGTGCTATGTTGGGAGGGAAGGCCTTTGACCCTCTAATGTCTCTGTTCTCTCATGCAGGTCACATGGAATCTACCTGAAGAGCCTCCAAGACAGCAGGGGAGGCCGCCACCTCTGATGGAGAGGATGGAGCCTCTTGTATCCCTGCACCCTCCACCAGCACAGATACTCGCATGTCGGTCGGTATGCATTCGTGGTTAGATTCAGGAACAACAGTGACACACCTGAACAGCTGACGGAGACTGTGACAGCCCAAGCCTCTGACAGTCAGAGAACTTTGGAAAGTCAAGTCTATGCTGAGCCCAGGCTCATGAGGTGCCTCTGGTGTCACCAGCTTCACGGGAAATGCAGCAGCTGCAATGAAAGGTCAGGCAACATCTGGCAGAGATGCCAGAGGCTATGCGTGCCCATGTGCTGACAATCAAGAAGTCCATCCAGACCTTGAGTGCTGCACTGTCTCTGACAGGTGCATGAGTGGCGTCCTCCATTGAGAGATTGGCGACACTCTTGGGGCAGAATTTAATGTGGCTATTTAAAGCGGGAATGGTGGAGTGGGGGTAATGAAGAATCGCATTAGAACCATTTGCCTGGAAATTACGTTAGTTCCAGATTATGTAACAGGCAGGAAAGCACCAAGGCAGCATTGCCATCCCGACACGATGGGAATCTAATTTAAATTGCTGAGCATATGATTTCAATGAATTTGCATCTAATGCACCTCAATTTAACTGTGGGCTTGTGATTTACTGGACAGTGGGTGTCAGTATCATGCATTCGGGTCCATGGCCATTAAAAGCTGGCAGCACCAAGTCAAGATGTTTCAGTGCCAGGATAGGGAGGAGGAGTGGCTGCCCACTGCTGCTGCGAGCTCCTCTCAGGGTGCTCTAGGTGCAGCCAGAAGTTCCTCTGCCCCTCTGCCAGTGATGCCAGGGCCTCCATCATCCCTGCTGACAGAAGGTGCTACTGCTTTTGTGCAGGAGGCCCCCAACATGTCGGGGCCCACCAGGCCTAAGGCAACCAGAGGACAACCGCTAAGGTCATCCCTAGCCAAAGGGCCGCAAAGCAAGCAGCTCGCCTCCACTTCAGCTGACAGTGCAGGGGAAGCACCTCATAGGAGTGCACACAGAAGAATGAAAAAGAGTACCTAGAAGCATGGAGTGTTCACAGATGATTGTGTATTGTAGATGGAAAGGATAGCATTTGCTGTCACGGTCAGTAAAGAATTTTTTCCAACTAACTAGATTACCTTCCTATTCCTTATGGCCTTTGGCCCATCACTTCAACCCTGCCTCTATGAAGAGACTCGAGGCGAGGGATCATGCTGCAAGGGGTCCATTCTGGAGTCTTGCCAGCTCAGCACTGGGCAACTAATCAACGGGTAAGTGGTTTCAGAAGAAAAGAAGGTGACAACATGGCTGCATAAAAGTAAGTATTGTTTGATTAACCTACAACTGATGGTAAGGATCAAAGAAAATACGAATCTATAATGTATCAGCTTCCCTTGCACGTATCTCATGGCATCTCTCCTGTTGTCCCTGGGATCCTTCATCTGGCGATGCTTGGCCAACTTTCTGCTTTGCATCCTCATTGTCCAAGGAGGCAACCCACTCCTCGCATTCCTCATTGTTCATTGCCTCCCCAATCTGCAGGGTCAGGTTGTGCAGTGCATTGCAGACCACCATGATACATGAGACCCTCACCGGGGCATACTGAATGGCTCCACTGGACTGATCTAGGCATCTGAATCTCATCTTCAGCAGGCTAATGGTCTGCTCGATGCTTGCTCTCATTGTCCCATGGCATAGGTTGTATCTCTCCTCTGTATCTGTGCGAGGACTCCTCACAGGCATCAATAGCCATGTCCTCAATGGGTAGCCCTTGTCTCCAAGGATCAATCCCTGAAGGTGCGCAGGTGGCCAGAAAAGCTCAGGCACCTTGGACTACCTCAAAATGTAGGCATCATAACAATTTCCCAGCCTGGGAGGGGGTGTCCAGCGATGGCCCCAAATCAGATGGACCTCTCAGTTTGAGAGTTGGGATCCATGCAGAAGCACACATAGTCTCTGGCCTTCCTGAAAAGGGTATCGGTGACCTCCTTGATGCACCAATGGGATGCTGACTGTGAGATCTCACACATGTCCCCAGTGGATCCCTGGAATGATCCAGAGGTGTAGAAGTTCCGTGCCATGGTGACTTTCAGCGTCAGTGGCATTGGATTTCCACCAAGTCCCCTGGAGCACAGCTCGTCCTGCATCAGAGTGCACAGTTCAGTTACAGCCTCCCTGAAGAGGCAAAGTCTTCATTGGCTCTCGGACATCTGTAGGTAGTTAAGCCTCAACTGGTAGACCCGCTCTGGAGGGTACCTTCTTCTTCAGGGGGAGCCACCTGTCTTTCCCCTCTGCCACCTTCCCCACTGTCTGGAGGCCACTGCTGACCTTCCTGTGGGCACACAGCTCATGTGGTGTCACTGCAGGTGCCTGGACTTCCCTTCCACTCTGCTGCACCTCCTCTTCAATGCTGTCCCCAAAGCCTGGATGAATGAGGACATGATAGGTGGCCTTTCCCTAACTACAAGGGTTTCACTGCCAACACCTCCCCTCCTTTCCACTACTTGTGACATCTGACCAGGTCGCACTTGCCTGTTGCCCCCCTGGAATGGCACCCCTGCAGTTCTGGGACCTTCGTCCCCACTCCTCAGACAATGCCCGATGCCCTCTCTTCTGCACCCTGCCTGGCAATTGATGCTGCCTCTCCCGACGGTCTCCCTTTGTAACCAGCAATGAGCTCCCACTTCCATGTCGCCTCCCTCAACCGATGAAGATCTGATGCCCCGTGATTTTCATGCGCTGTTCATAATTTAAAACTAAGAGTAAAATCGCTGTTAATAGGTCTCTTAAATACTGTAGTTGCGTCAATGTCTGATCTCAAACCACCATGTTTGCCGCCATGGACAAAATCAGGAAGGGATGTCAAAACATTGAGCTTCCTGTCTGACGTCTCCCGTCCCGATTTTCTGCCTCCCCCCTCCACCTCTGTTCCTGTCTCCATGGTCCACACAAAAGCAGACACTATAGTGCAAAGGAATCTGCCTGATTTTCTTTCCATTTAACTATCAGTGCACCTGGACTCAAAACCCAGGAACATCTCCTGCAAAATGTTGCAACTAACAGTTTGTTTTGCAGTCTCAGTGGGATCTCTCATTATGATTGATTGCATGTCAGGTTAGTTTGCAGTTTATTCCAATTAAGCAAAGAACTAACGTGTGAATGTCTCAAAGAGATGAGTAGAAGCTTATAATCCAAAAGCATGTCTGTCAGTAGTCATAACATTAGCTGGGCTTCTAAACTCCTAGCCACAGGCCATATTGTTAATGATCATTTTAATTGTAAATTTCTGACAATTGCTTTTATTTCAGATTAGGCAAAATATTATGCTTGCAGTCTATATATTGTACAGTTACCTCTTTGTATCAATTGCCATTATTTATTGATATAATCTGCCAATGTGCAGAATTTAGAAATGGTAACATGAACTTTCATTTTCCCCAAACTTTTCTCTTTATTTCTTTCCTCCTTTCCCCTGGTTTCCATCTCATGCTGGAATGCAACTTCATAGGTACCAGCACAAACTCACCAAGTTCTCATGCCAGAGTCCAGGCAGTGAGCACTGACAGGTTATTTGATCACAGGGAACATCAATGCCAGGTATTGTCCTCCCTTGACATCCATACGATGTCTCTACTATCCTCTCAGATGCTGGGGCAAACATGCTAAAGTAGTGATATGATCCTGTAGTTTTTTTTTCCGGGAAGTATGTGGTGTTCCTTTAAGGCTGTAACAAGATCAGTACTGCTTTAAGGCAACAAGCTCCAGGGACTGAGTCAAAGAATGCATTCTCATTGCCATAGGAAATAGCCACTCAGGACCAAGGACATGAGATACAATGTTGCCGATTGGCATTTGAAACTAGCTGAAAAACTGGCTTTTGAGACACAGTTAACAGACACAAACAGACAGCTGGACCAGCGCGAACGGATCAGAGATCTCTGATAATTTAAACTGAAGGAAGGGAAGTTAGACTGTGACAATCTTTTATCCCTCAAAAAATTCTGAAGCCAAACTGATTCATTGAAAAGTGTGTGCAGGTTGTTGATTGCTGAATTCATCGCTGGAAGAAGAGCATCATTTCAATTTCTGAACTAGACCACTGATTATCCTACTGTTGAAGAACCTTTTTTTCTCCCCCATCGGACAGCTGTGAGGACTTCAAGCAACCTTAGACTGTTCCACATTGGAAGATTTCACTTCGGCAGAAGCGTAAACCTGCAAGGACACTAACTTTTCTATTTTAAATGTTGTTTATATCTTAGTAGTGTTTAAGAATGTTGTTTTTCTAATTAAACAGTTAATTTGTTGATCTAAAGACACCTGGTTTGGTTCGCCTCATTCAGGGGTTAATAGATGGTCAATTTGGCTGTGGTTTTCTTTAATTTGGAAAGTTTAAAATGATATGTTAGGCAATCTATGGAGGGGTGGGACTGAATCAACAGTGCGTTTCTCCCACCACAATCAGAATCATATATTTTGATTGGGGGCTTTGTCTTGAGCAGTCAGTCATAACAGTAGTCACATACACAATACTTTTCTTTGCAAACAAAAGTCTTTATATCTTCGGAGTATAGAGCCTTCCCAACATGCATAGGTATAAGTAGAGACTAGGCTGCTGTCGAATCACACACACATACAATTGCAATCACCTATTTTTATACTTTCACTGTGAATCAGAAACTATTGAACCCATTAAACTAATCACTGGATTACAACCAAACATGCCTGCTTGCACAGGTTTCGATCTTCTGATCTCCTTACATCATCTATTTTGACCAGTGGGGCAGTTATCAGGCGCAGTTGTTGTAAGACAAAGGGAGTATGTTTTTACACTGGACATATATTGTTGGCTAATGGCCGACGTGAAACACCAATTATCCCAGCCTTCAGCCAAGAACCAGCAGCTCCCCTTCTCCTGTTCATAACATTCCAACAAGGTTACGACTGATCTTGGTTCCCATCCACAATTATCTCTGCTCTAACCCATTTTCAGGCTTGCAACTAGCAACCATCTTTCACTAACTTACCCACAGCTTATTTCCATGATTCCACGACCTTTTATTAACCCATCTGTTTAATATTGAAGCTGAGCTTATTCAGCTCACTTGTTCCAACACAATACACACACATTTTCCAGCAAAAATCACTAAATAATGGTCACGAACAGGAAGCCAGGCTGATTCCCCAAACACCACACCATCCCTCATCACCCCCACCATCCCCACTCCCTCCACCATCTCCCACCCTTACCCTAGGGGCCTTAAACTGATCGTTATACCTGCAGCACTCCCCTGACTCAGGTCAACCAACTCTAGCACAACTGGGAAATACGTATGAACATTATAAGAAAGTTTCCAGTATACTTAACAGGGTGGAAAATCTTGCAACAGAAACGAGCATGTTATACTGAATTACCGATACTGCAAATAAATAATTACAATTCCCTGCTGTGCCATATTATTCTCATACAATATCAGGCAGACCCATGAAGAGATCAAGTGATTTACTGTGACACAACATTCTGTAACAAATCTGACAAATTTCTGTACTTACCACATGTAGTGCGATTTGCTCCCCAAGTACTCCAGTTCTACATAAAATTTCCCAGAGGTACTCCAAATGTAAGTTTCTGAACAGACCAGACTTATAAGAAATCATTGCTACAACAAATCACTTGTCCAACTCCTGAATGATTAATCTGACTGAGAGGCTTAGAAGCATATAGGCTGTCAGACTTATATCTTGCATTGTCTATGTGTAATTGTAAGGCTGAGGTGTTCACTCAGCATTTTCCTTTTTAGCAATATTCCCACTGAGTATTGGGGATCTTGGAATAGCTTACTCACTTAATCACCTCACTACTCACTCAAACATTCATTCACTCACTCATTCATTCACTCATTCCCTCACTCACTCATTCCTAACCAAAAAAGGTAACAGCAATTTAGGCTATAATCTACAGGCCACAGACAAAACATATTCTCCTTTCACCCACAAATCACTAAACTTGTTAACCTCAGCCAAACGTGTGCAATGCAGTGGGAAATGTGGAGATGTTAGGACTCCAACGTGTGACTGGTATTCCAATTCTAGACATTTTCATCTCCTGTATGTGGTTTATAAGCAACCATTTTGAAATACTGAAACTAAACTTATACAGCTCAAAAAATGGGGGTGATTTCCATCCAACAACAGGGCAGTAACACAATTAAATTAGCAGGGCAGTACTTGTTGCTAGTTCCGAAGTCTAGGGATGAATTTTACGCCGCCCCAGCGGGTCAGATGATGGTGTGGGGCAGCGTAAAATTGAACGGGAGGCTCCAGAAGGCCTACCTGTCCTGCTCCTGCCTCCGGTCAACTTTACGGCAGTAAAGGACCGGGGAAGGACCAATCACCCTGGTGAGGCATGCCCAACTTACCTCGTCTCTTGGCTCTATCTGGTCAGCTGGGCTGCAGTCTCAGCAGTGGCCACCATTCCTGGTGGCGCTACTGGGACTAAGAGCTGCCGGCAGCTCACTGAGGCAGGATTTCCTCCTTCAAGCAGGCGGAAGTCCCACCTCGGGACAATTAAAGCCTGAAGACCCTTAAAATGCGGGACGGATTCCCGGGCTAGGCGGAAGCGGGTTCGCCACCGACTTTTACGTTCGTGGCGAAAACCCGTCCGCCTAAGGTAAAATCCAGCCCTAGGTCTCTGCCTGAGAGTGTGATAGAGGCAGGTTCAATTGCATCATTCAAAAGGGAATTAGACTGTTATAAGAAAAGGACGAATGTGCAGGGTTACAGGGAGAAGGTGGAGAAATGGCACTAAGTAAATTGCTCTTTCAGAGAGCTGGTGCAGATACAATGGGCTGAATGGCCTCCTTTTGCATTGTAACAATTCTGTGATTCTGTGATTTTGGCTGGGGCCTTGGAATTAGCAGCCCAAGTACTAACTGGAAATAAGTGAGTGTCTCGTAAGCCATGCAAATCAGGATTCAGTAGGACCCTAGAGTAATTTTGAATTTGCATTGTTCAGGATATCTAGTGTTTAACTGCCTAACCAAGGATCCTAAAGCAGACTGCTGCAAGGCACTCAGGTAAAGTTTCAGAACAGGTTTGTAAATTATATTTGTATTACTAGGAGTGGCATTAATGATTTCTTGGCCCTACAAAGGTCAAAACCCATGATACCTGGCCTTCCCTTTACCCAGGTTGGCTGGGCACCAAATTTTTTCCTCCCTCCCACAGATGAGCCACTCCAAATGCATACGAAGTTCATCAATGGGAGTAGTAATGAGGCCCATCTATGAAAATTGGACTGCTTCCATTGGATAGGGGCCATACATCCTCTGCCCACATCTCACCCAATAGAAATGATGATATGAAAATGGTAGAAATGACATTGTTTGGATTTGGCTGAGGAGTGTGCAATAACTGTCTGCAACTGTTGCATGAATTGGAGGAAAATCCCAGTTTAACCACAAATTTCTGTATATAATGGGGATGTCATGGGTTCAGCCAAATTGCTTCAATGCTCCTTAAATATTTATTTATGATATTTGTTCATAGAATTTTTCAAACATCTATGCATCTAAGGTGTCTCCCTCTACTATTTTAAATCAAATTATTGCATGTTTTCATTTAGAATCAATTACTTTCATGTTCAAGTAATGTTAAAATAACTTTGGATTAACACCTAAACCAAAACATTGTCAAGACAAAGTGGACTTAAATGTGGGAGGTATGTTTGGGAAATTTGCAGATGACACAAAAATTGACTGTGTAGTTGATAGTGAAGAGGATAGCTGTAGACTCCAGAATTATATCAATGGTTTGGTTGAGTGGGCAGAGAAGTGGCAAATGGAATTCAATCCAGAGAAGTGTGAGGTAATGCATTTGGGGAGGGCAAATAAAGCAAGGGAATACACAATAAACGGGAGGATATTGAGAGGGGTAGAAGAAGTGAGAGACCTTGGAGTGCATGTCCACAGGTCCCTGAAGGTGGCAGGACAGGTGGTTAAAGTGCTGAAGAAGGCTATGGAATGCTTTCCTTTATTGGGCGAGGTATAGAATAAAAAAGCAGGGATGTAATGCTGGAACTGTATAAAACGCTGGTTAGGCCACAGCTGGAGTATTGTGTACAGTTCTGGTCACCACATTACAGGAAGGACATAATTGCTCTGGAGAGAGTACAGAGGACATTTACAAGAATGTTGCCAGGGCTTGAAAGTTTCAATTATGAAAGATTGGACAGGCTAGGGATGTTTTCCTTAGAACAGAGGAGGCTGAGGGGTAATTTAATTGAGGTGTACAAAATTATGAGGGGCCTAGATAGAGTAGACATGAAGGACCTGTTTCCCCTAGTGGAGAGGGCAATTAACAGAGGGCACAGATTTAAGGTGATTGGTGGAAGGATTAGAGGGGACATGAGGAAAGGCTTTTTCACCCAGAGGGTGGCGCTTGTCTGGAAGTCACTGCCAGGAACGGTGGTGGAGGCAGAAACCCTCAACTCATTTAAAAGGTACCTGCACCTGCACCCGAACTGCTGTAACCGCCAAGGCTATGGACCAGGTGCTGAAAGGTGGGATTAGATTGGGCGGCTAGTTTTTTCAGTTGGCGCACACATGATGGGCTGAATGGCCTCTTTCTGTGCTGTAACTTTTATATGTTTCTAAGTAATTGCTTGAAATGAACTTAATTTGATTAATTATGAGTAAGTTCAGCCTCAGTACATGCTGTTGAGTTATTCGGGGCAGGATTTTGCTTCCAGGTTCTGAGTCCCAACCCTGCCCCATGGAGTTAAGTAGTCACAGCCTGCGATTTTTGAGGAGACATTCTGCCAATTGGCTGGAGGGCAGATTGGGTAGCCAATTAGTGTCCGCGAGTGCTGGAATGAGGCGGGTCTCTGCTTTAAAGGCATCACAGCAGCCATTACTGTGCTGCCATTTGAAAGAAGAAATTCAAGAACCAGGGATTCAGGAGGAGAGGCAAAGGCCTGATACCTAGGGCAGGGCTGCACCTCGCTTCTCAGATGCTGACCTCAAGGTCCTTCTGGAGGCTGTGAGTGAGAGGAAGCAAGTTGTATTTCGGAGGGTGGAAGGAGAAGGCTACCCAGCCAAACAAAGCTGACATGGCTGGAGGTGGGTGAAACCGTCAGCAGTAGAAGTGCAGTCCAGAAGAACTGGATGCAGTGCTGTAAAAGGTTCAATCAGCTTCTTTGCTCTGGCAAGGTGAGTGCAACATGAGACCTGATGACAGGCCTCTGGGTATTCAAATTCCAGCAGACACCATCAACTGAGGAGCCTGAGGGTGTATGTTGCTCCTGAACTTGGAAGAAATGTGTGCCCAGGGTGCTTACCAACCTCTCAACAAGACTCAGCTCCACAATTCTTTTTTGGACTTGTCAGCACTGATTCATGCAGCTGACTGGAGAAGGATTGCCCCAGCTCACTATCGTCACTACCATGGAAGAGGGAGCAGTGGAAATCACCAGGGTGGCCCCACAGACTCAGCTGTATTGGGACACCTTGTCGCTGCAGAGGGTACAGAGGGTGCTGCTGTTAAACGCTATTTTTTGTGATCTCCTTCTTGTGTCTCCCACAGGTTCTGACATAAAGGGGGAACGCTTGAGTCCTATCACAGCACCGGGGCCATCACAAAAAGCCAAGACAGCAGAGCCAACACCATCACAACCTACAAGCGCACCTTCCACCAGCGCAGATACACTCACATCGGTGGGTCCTCAGGTGCACTTAGATAGGGTGGCACCGGGTGAAGAGCAGGGCACTAGTGAGCAAGAGGAGGTGAGACAGGCAGAGGCAGTTGGAGGACAGATACAGCCCAGCTCAGCTGGGCACAGATGCAGGGCCTCATGAGTCACAGGAAAGCAGGCTCTACTTAGACCAGCAGCAACAGATGTGTACCCACATGTCAGAGTTCCCTGAGGCAGTGTGGAGTCATGGGCTGAGACTGGACTAGTCCATCCAGCTCATAAGCAGCACCATGGCTCAGGGCTTTGAAAGCATGAGTTCTTCCATTGAGAGAGTGGCCAGCCTCATGGAGAGCCACATGCAGTAGAGAATGCATGGAATGCTCTGTAGCATTGACTGGTCAGTGGTGCTGATGGTGCAAAGATGCATGGAGTGGATGCCAGTTGCGCCCTAGCTGGTGCTCCCCTCCAGCCATCTGGAGTGCCATCCAAGGGCTGAGGCAGTCACTGAAAAGAATAAGGGTGCCTACCCTCACAAGGTGCCATCATCAGCTCTGACTGAGGTGCACCCACTGGCAGCTCCACGACGAGGCTAACTGCCACGTGCATCTCCGTTGCAAGCAGAGACAAGCGAGAAGGCTGTCTCCACCTCATTCGAGGCCACAAGGGGAGCACTGCATAGAAGTGGCCAAGGGTGGAGGCCAGTGTGTTGGGCAGAGCACTGAGTGGTTCGCTGAGTGTTGCTTCACTTGTAAATGTGCACTTTGTTAATTTTGGAAGATATTGTAAATAATGACACATGACATCAGAATTGTGAGCTTCCATTCTTGAATGGCAAAACTGGAAAAGAGGAAAGAAATGGTGAAGGGAAGCAGTGAACAGTGACTGTGAAACCCCTGGGCAGAAGTACATCATTTATTGGCAGTAAGAATGGATCTATTCCAGGCTGCCTCTTTAATTGAACTGCTCTTACAGGCAGTTGAAAGTGAGTTCCAGACCATGCTGTCCTCCTGGGTTAGAAGGGCTCAGATGAAACATGCCTGGATCGGATGATCCCTTATATCAACGGCATCCTAATGAGACTCTCCAGTCATGCGCCATGCCCGGCCAGCTCCCTGGGCAGCTGGGGCACCTTTCTGCATCTTCCTCTTCCTCCTCCTCTTCCACCTCCTGCTCCTCCCCTTTGTCCGATGAGCTGTATCATTGTAGGGCCTCACCCCGTTCAAGGTCCGCTCCTCTCTGGAGCACCATGTAATGGAGAACATAGTAGACCACCATAATGTGCGAGACCCTTACGGGTCTGCAGGGCAGCACCCGACCAGGCAGGACACCAGAACTGCATCTTCGGAAACCTGATGGTCTGCTTGATGGTGGTCCTTGTGAGCAGATGGCTTCGATTATAGCACCTCTGTGGCTCTGTCTCGGGTTCTCGTAGAGTAATGAGTAGCCATCTCTTCAATGGGTAACCCTAGTCCCCTAGAATCCATCCACAAAGTTTGGAGGGGTGGAGTGAAAAGCTGCAGCAGCTTGGACCACTAGTGGATGTAGGAGTCATGGCAGATGTTAGGAAAACAAGCACACACATGCAGGAAGCTCTTGCTGTGGTTGCAGACCAGCTGAATGTTGAGGGAATAGAAGCCCTTCCTGTTGATGAATCTCACTAAACAGTTATGGCACCTTGGTGGCCAGATGAGTGCAATCAATGATGCCCTGCACCTGCAGGATTCCAGCACGGGCAAATCCCACTGCCCTTTGTGCCTGCGAGGATCCATATCTTTGAAATTTTGTCTACTGCCCTGCATTTACAAATAAGGCATCAGTGACCTGCAAGATGCAATGATGTGAAGCCATTTGAGAGACACCACCAAGGTGATCCTTGGAAGGAGCCAGAAGTGAAGACATTCAAGGACACAGTGACTGATGGCTACTGCAAGGCATGGCGAGCAGTGCTGCGAGGTCTGAGATCTTCTGCTACGAGGGGATAAATCTCAGTGACCATCTCCCTGGATTGGCATGGTCTCCTATGGCGTTGGTTCTCCGACATGTCCAGATAGCTTCTTCTTCAGTGCTACACCCTGCGCTGAGGTTGTGCCCTCTATTGCCTTCCTCCTCCTTGTCCCTCTCCTCTATCCTCCTCATGCCCAACACTTTGCCTCTGCTGCTGAGGATGTTGATCCTCATCATTACTAGACCCAATATCTGAGAATGGTAATCCTATCACCAGCTGCTGCCTTGCCTCCGCTCAGCTGTACTCACAATAATGTCTGGAAGCCCTAATCCCTCCTTTTATGTCCCATGATGCCAGGGGCTGACAACCCGCTGCACTGCCTGAGTGCATACAGACCACTCTCCCTGTGACCTCAACACACCTGATGGCACCTGTGTGCCAATGGCTGAGTGCCCCTCTCAGCCATGCTCACTTATATGGGCCGACCTAATATCATGGTGTAGCCATGTATGGCTCACTGCTGTGTCGCCGCCTCCACACACCTGGTCTTTCCCTGACCCAGCATGCAACCTTTGTGCCTCCACAAAAATCCCAAACTGGCCCTTAATAAGCTAATAATGAGCTCGTTAACAAGATTAATTGGCCTCATTCCCAAATCGGGCAAGCTTCAGGGGCCTACCTTCTCCTGTCCTGAGGAAAGTCATCGGTGGCAGGAACAGTGAAGTAAAACTGGCACACCACCCAGCGGTGCTAATTGTTACTCCCGATCACCTCCATCCCCGCCTTGGCACCGAAAAATCCTGCTAGGAATGTGATTGTCCTGGAGGATTTGGTTAATTTCAAGCTCATTTACAACAGTTTACAAGTTACTGACTATGCATGACTCTTGCCAAAAGAGATTTCTTTCATCAATATTTGGAAACTTTACCAAGTTGAATATGCATAAGTCTAAACTGCAAAATCTAGTCCGACATTTCCAATTTGCTAACCATCTAAATTTGCAGATCTAATCTAATTTTATGACTGTACAAGGTATGTGCAGTGACGTGTAACCAGATTTTAAAACCACATCTATTATGCAGTAAAGATACCATGAGTCAAAGTTTTCAGATCCTAAGTTCCTAACGTTCCACATAAATCTTAAATGAGCTAAAATATTGATGTTCATCAAGCTGACAATGAATAGAACTGAGTTTTACTTCTTTCTGGTTACTTGGAGGAATATAGTTTATTCACATTATAGTGTGTCTAACTGTTCAGTGTATAATTTTGTAAAAAAGCCAGGGCCTGGAAATTCGGGAAACCCACTCCAACGACATATGTGTAGTGCCTGCCCTAGCCTGAGGCTGGAGACTTCATCCCAAATCCTGAGGTGGGGGCTATTGTGTAGTATGGACAGGCTGTCCGTGCTGGCCCAGCGCAATGAAAACTGCCCTTCTCAAGGCACAAATGGACTAAAGAAAATAAATTTAAATCTTTAGTTCCTACTGGAGCCACTTTGACTACTAAAGGGTAGAGGGAATTATTTTGGGAACAGGGAAACAGGTGCTAAGTGGGCACTGCGCTTTTAAGAAATGCCTGTTTAAAAGTTTGGTTTTAGCCCACAGTTCTGGGGCTAATTGGTGATTGCCATGAGTAAAACATGCCTGGAGGTGCTAAACCAGAGACCTGCACATTTAGCACTCATGTACTGATTAGGTGGAACTTTCGTAGAGCAGTATATATTTTTCCAAAAATATATTTTATTCATAAAATTAATAAAAGTACATTACATAACCATTCAAATTTGGCTTTACATAAAATGCAATACATTTCAATTTCTTTCAATACAGTATGTGGCACTCTGAGGTGCTTCACTACCCTTACAATTACAGGTTATATTTACAATATACATTTCATGTCAAACGTACAGTCCATGGGGCTTTACACAGGTTCCAGATCCTCAGTGTACTCTGGAGGGAGAGTGTTAGACTGTGGCCTTTTCCCATTGAACCTTTGTGGCACTTGCCCCAAGCTTTAGTGCATCCCTTAGCACGTAGGCCCGGACCTTGGAATGTGCCAGTCTGCAACACTCGGCCGTGGGCAGCTCTTTGCACTGGAAGATCAACAAGTTTCTAACAAACCAAAGACTCATCAAGTTGATGGTCCTCCATCAGCAGTTGATGTTTGTCTTGGTGTGTGTCCCTGGGAACAGCCCGTAGAACACTGAGTCCTGCATTACAGGGCTGTTTGGGATGAACCTCAACAAAAAACACTGCACATCTCCTTCCAGATCTTCTTTGCAAAGGGACATTCCAGATGGAGGTGGGCGACAGTTATGGAGCAGTATATGCAGCTTCTATGCATACACTTCCACTGAAGGTGCGAAGTTCACTAGCTGACAGACAATAGCATGTATTCAAGGGGGACACCTAGCAAAATACACATGACCTCCCTTTCTCCTGGTGACTCCTATAAGGTCTCCAATAAGGTACAGTAGCCCAGCATTCACTCTCTTTAGGTGAATTCCTCAGAGAATTTGAAAAATAAATATTAATAGAGTGCTGGTGAAAGTCTTGACAAAGTTCCCCAGGAAGTCTTCTGATGCGTATCCAAAGTTCTCTCCAAATGCAGTGTAGTCACTTGATCTCCAGCAACATGTGACCAGTGAAAGCTGAGGCTGGCTGTAAATAATGTTTGCAATCCTCACCAATGACTTCTTTACTCCTGTTCAGCTGGTCGCTTCTAGGAGCGGTCATTAATTGGAGTGCTAGCCAGCATCTTTAATAAGCGTTAGGAACTACTTTAATTGGTCATCAGTACCTTAATGATGGCAGCCGTTCCTAGTGTGCAATTCAACTCCTTTACCAAGATGGTGTCCTGCATTAAAGACAGACCAACCAAGCATTGCATCTTGGCCACTTTCTAAATTTTTTAGCACCTAAAGTTTCTGGGGAAAAGTTATCTTTCAGAAAGCTCAAAAGGACTAACAGCAAGTCTGAACTGGTCCTTCTGTAATTTAAAGCATTTTGGCCTCTCTATTCCACAAAAAGTGGAAATAATTCTTATTGCAGCCCCAGGAATTCTGGGGCCCAAAGGTTCCTCTCAGTTAAATTCCATGGAAATTTGTTCTGCTAAGTGTAAATTGGTAATATACAAACTTATAGTTTTACAGCGCATAGAGCTAATAGAGGAAATATGCAATATGTGGGGTGGCATTAGCATATAAATTCAATAACATTTTAATGATCTTCCTTTGTCCATTAATCTATTGCTGATATTAAATGTTTATTTTAAACAAGTTAGCATTTTCAATAAAGCAGCACACAAAAATGTTTCATATGAATATGTCTGTATGCTAGTCTGCAAGACCATTCAAAGATCTTGCAAATCCTGTAGCCAGAGGGGGCACTCCACTGAGGACCACCCAGGGCTGGACTGCATTGGCCTTATGCAGTTTTGATTTATCTTTTCAATCTAAGTTGGTAACCAGGCATTGATCAGCTGCTCAAGTGCCCAGGGATTGCAGCAGCATAAGTTTTTATACAGTATTGTTATGAACAGGTGAGAAATGTGTCTAGGGGTCTTTTGCTGTCTTCACCTGGTCTTATTGGAACAGGGTTTTATTTTTTAAACACACTGTGTTTTGAGCTCCCCCTTTGTGAATCCTTGTTCACAGATTTCCAATTATAAGGCAAAGAAATGAGCACACCAGGTTTTCTTAAATTTAAAGAAGAAAGTGTGAAATTTATTAAAACTTAAACTTAATCTCTAATACGGTTAACGCCTATGAATACATGATACGCCCCACACTCGCATGCATATGCGGTACGCACATGCAAATAGAGACAGAAAAGAGAAGAAAAACAAAATGGAGAGGTTTGAGGCAGTCTCTAAAGGGGGTTTCTTGTTACTGTTGCTGTGTTTCCAGCTCACCATAGAGTCCTTGATTGCAGACAGCTCTTACTTTTCATTGGGGCCCAGTATTCTTCTTAAACCTTGTTCACCGTAGAAGACTTTTCTCTCTTGGGATTCATACGTCTTCAATGATTTCCAAAGCTGGTGAGAGCGAGATGAGAGCAGACAGGAGAGAGGTGTTCTCAGTCCAGGAGAAAAGTGCTTTCTGATTTCAAATCTGTAGCAAGTTCAAAAAACCAACAGCTAGCTAGTCATGTGACTAAAACTGGTCTGACCACTTCTTCTGTGTATTGGGGAAGCAAAGACTGGGTCCCTTTGTTCCAACACTGTCTGTCACTATGCAAATGTCTTTCCATTCAGGGGCTTGCAATTTTAAGTTTTAATGTTCACATTTGCCATTGGGTGAGCAGAGCAGAGTTGGTGGAGAAAGTGGTCTGTGCATGCTCGGTCAGTGGAGGGGGTTGTGACCCTCCAGGAGTCATGGGGCTACAAGTGGGGGGAGGGGTTTGAGGTCCAGTAAGCATTGTGAGTGCAGCTGACCGCAAACAAGGCAACAGCTGGACATGGGATTAAGGTACTCGGAGATAGGGACACGTAGCAACGAGGATCAACATCCTCAGGAGCAGATATAAAACCCTGGGCATGAGGAGGGCTGAGGAAAGGAACGAGGGTCAGGAAGACAATGAAGGCCATACCCTCATCATCAAATCTACTGCCAAAGGAGAAGCTACCTGGACATGTCAGAGAATCTGTGCTGCAGGGGATTGCGCCTATCTAGGCAGATGGTATCTGGGATTTGTGCCCTCGATGAGGAAGACCTCAGACCTCGCAGTACTGCTCTCCATGTCCTGCCAGTAGCTGTTAAATTCACTGTGGCCTTGAACTTCTTTCCCTCTGGCTCGTTCCAAGGATCAGCAGCGGACCTTGGTGGTGTCTCACAAGTGGCAGCACATCATTATATTTCATAGATCACTGATGCCCTATTTGCAAGAGCTGGGCAATACATACAATTTCAAATAGAAAGGGCCTCACAGGCACAAAGGGCAGTGGGATTCACCTCCATTGCTGGATTCCCCCAAGTGCAGGGCATCATCTATTGCACACATATGGCTATCAAGGCACCCAGTCAATAGGAAGGGCTTCCACTCCCTCAAAATTCATCTGGTCTGCAACCACAACAAGAGCTTCCTCCATGTGTGCGCTCGCTATCCTTGCAGCTGCCATGACACCTTCATCCTCCAGCAGTCCAGAATGCTGCAGCTCTTCATATCACCACTGAAATGCTGTTGATGGATTCTAGGGGACAAGGGATATCCCTTGAAGAGATGGCAACTCAACTGTTTATATGACCCTGAGATGAAGGCACAGTGGAACTACAACTGAAGCTATCTGCTCACAAGGACCACCATCGAGCAGGCCATCAGGCTTCCGAAGATGCGGTTCCAGTGCTTGGACTGGTTGGGTCGCACCCTGCAATACACTCTTGCAAGGGTCTCATGCATTGTGGTGGTCTGTTGCACTCTCCATAACATAGCCCTCCAGACAGGAGTGGGCCTTGAAGAGGGTGAAGCACTAGATCGACACAGTTCATCAGAGGAGGAGGAACAGGAGGAAGAGGCAAAGCAGAATGTTTCCCATGCTTTGCAGGGAGGTAGGTGGCCAGGGCCAGCTCAGGAACCAAAGCTCTCATTGGGATGGCATGGATGCCAGGACACATCTGATCCAGGCATGTTTCACCTGAGTGTTACTCATCCAGCAGTACAGCATTTTCTGGCACTCACTTTAGTCTGCCTGTGAGAACACATCCATTAAATACACAACCTTGAATAGTTCCAATCTTACCAAAAATGCATAGAACGTATCTCTCCAGTAGTCTCAGTGTCCCCGTTCAAAGACCATTCTTCCTTCATCACTTCTCTCTTTTCCAGTCTTGCCATTAAAGAACGGAAGCTCACACATCTGGGATCATGGCTCAACATCTCCAATGTTATTAATACATGAGAATATACACTCACAAATGAAACTAACCCAAGTGAACCACTCAATGCAATGACCAACACGGTGGCCTTTGCTCTCGGTCACCTCTACATGGTGCTCCCCTTGTGGCCTCAGTAAAGGTGGAGGCAGCCTGCTCATTTGCCTCAGTTTGCAGCTGAAATGCGCGTGGCGGTCGTCCTCATCATGGAGGTGCCAGGTCCCTGCTGCATAGCTGGTCCCTTAGTCAGAGGGGCCAAAGAGGCTGATGATGATGGCACCCATTCTCTTCAGTGACTGTCTCAGACCATTGCTGGTGCTCTGGATCAGTGGAGGGGCCCCACCAGCTGGGATGTTACTGGCATCTATTCCATGCATCTTTTTGCCACCGGCGCCACTGACCAGTCAGTGCTGCAGAGGCTTGCATGCATTTCATGCATGTCAGTGCGTGGTTACTGCATCCACTCAGAGTGATGCCGTGTATGGCTCTCCATGAGGTTGGCCGCTCTCTCAATGGAGGAGCTCATGTGTTCAAAACCCTGAGCCATGGTGGTGCACAGGAGCTGAAAGGACTCCTTCATTCTCAGCCCATGACCCCGCACTGCCTTGGGGAACTCCAACATGCGGGCATACACCTCACACTGCTAGTCAAAATAAAGCTGCCTTGCTCGTGACGCCAGAAGCCCTGTATCTGTGCCCAGCTAAGCATGGCTGTGTCTGTCCTCCATCTTCCACGGGTGGCTGCCCACAGCTGCCTCTGCATCTGTCACCTCCTCCTGCTCAGTCAAGACGTGCTGCTTACCTAGTGTCACCCTTTCTAATTGCGCACGAAGACCCACCAATGTGAGTGTTTCTGCGCTGGTGGAGAATGCGCATGAATGATGTGACAGTGCTGGATCTTTTACTTCCATTTCATCCCAGGCGCCCATTGATGCTGCAGCACCACTGGCATGCTTCCCCCTCCACAACTGGCCCTGTGGGAAACATAAAAAGGAGATGCCTCTGCAGAGCTGAAGTTTTGGCAAGCTGTCGCACGGGGAGGAATAGACTCCATGCCCTTCAGCTACAGAATTCAACATTTTTTGACCCTCTCCTCCAGATATTCCCATCTCTCCATCATTCACTTCTTCATGCAGTGCCAGCCTTGGGATGTTGAGTGCCACCTCCCCCATAGCAGTCAGGATGGTAAGCTGGGGAACTCCTGTGCACTGGCATCGTGCACACTTTTCTCTTGCAAGGACAAAAGAGAGAAAGATAAGGCAATGCTGGCCTCTCACCACTGCCAGCGGCTCATTTAAATAAGAAGTTGCACGTATCAGTACTGCCAGGTCCTTAACAGCACTATGGCTTTGAGCTGACAGGTCAGTCATTACCCTGGGCACACATCTCACATATGTTCAGATGCGCATACATCCTCAGGCTGCTCATCTGGTGTGTCTGCTGGTGTCTGCAGACCTGGAGGTCTGTCACCTGGGTGTTGCATTGCACTCACCATGCCAGAGCGAAGAAGGTCATTAAACCTTTTGTGGAACTGCACCCAGGTCCTCCAGACGACATAGCAACAGTTTACATGTTTTGCCACCTCCAGCCATGCCTGCTTGGTTCAGCTGGGTGGCCTTCTCCAGCCACACTCCAGGAACAGGATCTCTCACCTTTCATGCACTGCCTCCAGCATCACTTCAAGGGCTGCATCACTAAACCATGGAGCAGCCCTGCCATGGGTGCCTGGCCTCTGCCTCTCCTCCTGCTCACCTCTGCCTTCCATTGATTTGCAAGATAGCTGCCACAATAATGGCTGCCATCATACCTTTAAATCGGGCCCGCACGTTCAGAGTCCTGCCTCCACCCCGTGCCCACTGCCAGTATTTGGTCATCAAACCCACCATCCAGCCTATTAAGGCCAACCTCAGGGAAAATCACAGCCTGTGATTTCTTCCTCCCCCGGAGCGGGATCCAGACCTGGAAATGGTTCTGACATCAGGGTCTCAACCAGAAATGGAAAATCCTGCCCACAGGGTGAGAGCAGAGTAAAACACAGAAAAAGAGAGAATCACTGAGACATAGAAAGAAAAGGAAGATTTGCATTTAGATAGTACCTTTCACGACCTTGAGACGACCCAAAGTACTTTTGAAGTGTAGTCACTAGTGTAATGTAGGAAACGTGGCAGCCAATTTTGTGCACAGCAAGGTCCCACAAACAACGAGAAAATGACCAGATTGCCCATTTTTTTAATGATGTTGGTTGAAGGTTAAATATTGACTCGGACACGAGTGTTAACTCCTCTGCTCCTACAGTGCCATGAGATCTTTTACATTGATCTGACAGGGGCAAGAGTGCTACCAACTGAGGAATAGCTGGCCTCTTAGGGAGACATAAAAGATCCCATGGCATTATTTTGAATGAAGAGCAGGGGAGTTATCCCTGAATTCCTGGCCATTATGGCATTGCTGTTTATGGGAGCTGAGTGTAAATTCGCTGTCGTATTTCATACATTACCACAGTAACATCACTTCAAAAGAACTTCATTAACTGTAAAGTGTTTTGGCACCCACTAAAGTCATGAAAGGCTCTAAATAAATACAAGAAATAAAAACAGAAAATGCTGAAAATATTCAGCAGGTCAGGCAGCAGCTATGAGGAGAGAAACAGTTAACATTTCAGGCCGATGACTTTTCAGCAGAACTTGAAAGAGTTAGCATTGGAACAGATTGTAAGCAAGTATAGAGGGAGGGAAAGGAGTTGGGGGGGGGGGGAAGAACTAAAGGGAAGGTCTATGATAGATTTGAAGGCAGGAGAAATTCAATGACAAAAGGGATGAAAATTCAAGGAAAAAGGAGATGGTAATGGGGCAAGTAAAGAATCAAAAGATGGATCTAGAGATGGTGTAAATGGCTATCGTAGAATCATTACCAACATCTACCACCTGAAAAAGTTCATCAATCTGAAACACTAGCGTTGTTTCTCGCTCCACAGATTCTGGCTGACTTGTTGAGCATTTCCAGTATTTTCTGCTTTTAATTCAGATTTACAGCATCTGCAGTATTTTGATTTTGTACATAAATGCAAGTATTTCTTTCTTTCAGTTTAATGTCTATTGAGAAAGAATGGAGTAAAACATGAAAAGAAGGAAGGTAACAGAGGGAAAAAGAGAGAAAGAAGACAGCGAGGAGTGAGCACTGAAATTTCCCATCTTTGAGGAAATGTTGCTTCATATTCTCCTGGTGGTGGAGCGGGTTGGTGCTTATGTTAGGACTCTCTATTGGACTATTGCGCTGGCAGGGTGATTTGCACCCTTGCTGTTGTCCTGCTTTTATCTTCTACCAGGCATTTGGGACACTGGAGCCTTCTCAGTTCTGCCAGTTCTACATTCTTCTTTTCCACCTGCCTATCCCTGACTTCTTTAAGCTATTCACACACTCTCTATGTTTTGCATATGACTTTTCTTTCTCTTGTTGTGCCTTTAATTTCCTCATGTTATATCACTCCTGCCATTTAACCATTCCTGTTCTCCACTGAAGCACATGTGTAGGTGTGAGGTTGTATAAAACACTCCTTCAGTACTTCACTAGAGTTTCAGCCTAGACTATATCCTGAAATGAGACTTGGATCAGAGTCAAAGACTACTACCAATTTAACCAAACTTACTGACCCTCAGCAAAGTAAATTAATAAACAGCATAAAATAGGTTGTACCATTTTACATTTAAATTCCTGTAATTTTCAGATACTTGCATGCCCAGTCACCTTAGAATGGTGGTGTACTGCTTCAGTTCCTTGACTATCATAGCTTGGAGGAGGGGTGGGAATTCACAAAGCAATTCTTTCAGTGAACCCCTTGACTTCTTGAACCAGCCTTTACTGCCATTTCACCCCAATGAATGTTCATTTCAGAAGTGTGAAACTGAAACATATGTCTGACAAGATTTGACCTGTTAGTGGGTTTGAATTATGTTGCTTTTTCTATGGGGATTAAGTCTAGCACATAAATGTTGTCTAAATTCAGAAAATCATGGTCACTGCATGGCCTTTGTTGATCTAAACATACAGATGAATTCCAGGGATGAATTCCCCTGGCCATTCAGTCAGACTCCTACTATACCTGCAGTGAAAGTCCAGCAGAATGGCCAGCACCTCAATATGCCAGGTCTTAAGCTTAATTCAGAATGCCCACACGCACCCACCCCACACAAGGCCACTTTATGCAGAGGGGGTGAGACTGGACTGGGAATTCTTTTTAAAAAATGTTTATGGTTTGGCCCTGTATGCTGGGAGTGGGGTTGGGGGAGTGGGTTGGTGACCATTGGGGTGGGGGGAGCGTGGCGGTCAATGTGCGAAATCCTGGGCATTCCCAACCAATGCTAGGCAGAAGCTGGAGTTTCTGGCAGCATGCTCTAAACTGGTGCCTTCGATACACACATAATGGCACCATCACCAACCAGTTCCTGTGCAATAGATGTACCATCCCACATCACGCAAGCTCTGGTGAGGTCAGCTCTAGGGAGCACCAGCGAGCCAGGTTGGTGGCACACACCTTGGGCCAGATTACAACTCTATGCAAGTGGATGGGTTTTAAATGGGCTAAAAGTGGGGGATTGTTCAGGTCATTATATTCCAAAATTACTGATGAGAAAATTGTCATGATGTATGCACACAAACAAAAATCAGTCAAAAAGAAGATTGTTGCCATGGTTATAGTTGTGACTTCTTATCATGAATAATTTGATGATTTAATAATTTAATAATTTAACAAGATGATTAGTATTTAATTAGGGTCTGTTGTTTATGGAGATGAAAATAAAATCGTTACTTTTTTTAAGGTATCTTTTTATATTGTGTGGCAGCAAGCTTCCCAAAATGCATACATGAAAGGAAAATATTCCATACATTTATCTGATCCATTTCCCAAGTTTGCAAACAACAGTAAATCTGAGATACAGTAAGACATAAAACATGTCTGAAGCAAGGGCACAGATAATCATAATGTACTAGAATTCAGTTATATTAGAGTCAGTGCTGAATCCTAGGTAGCTTGAGATGACCAACTCAAGGTGTACTCAACTGCTTGCCTCAGTTTAATCTGGATAACTTCATATCTGAGCTACTCCTTATTTTGTTTTGATGGAGAGCCAAACCACTTCATATCAATGCAAACTGTGTAGTAAAACCGGCCTGTTAAAGATAACTGAATCTCAGTTCTGATGCTTTTTCCAGTATCATAAATGCTTGGAGTTCTTGTGAGAAAACTCTGTGCTGTGGGCTGTGCCGCTCCCATATAATCACCCAATTGTTTACAGAGGTTGATCAGTTTGCCCGGTGGTACTGTCAAATGCTCACATTTCTGTATAATCTGGTGGATCTGACCATGAATGTCAAGCTGTCTATATTCACAAGCACTGTTGGTTTTCTCAACAGTTGCTGCTCACATCAATTTTAAAATTCAAATGAAGCTGCAATAAGTAAATGGGACCCATACATCAGTCAGTTGAAGGGTTGTGTTGGGAGAAATGTTAATTATGCACATATTTTGTGTTTCTCTTGTGTTTTTTTAATTATTTCAGAGAAGTAAGGCATCTGTTGTGTTAGACTTTGGAACTTAGTTGTAGTCACATTTTCAGTCTTCTCTTTTAACTCCAAAATCTGATGCAGCACATGGATAATGGCAGATCCAGGTTAGTTTCAGATACATTTATGTTAGAGAGGTTCAGCTGATGGCAAATGCATGGTTCTTCCCTAAAGATAAATTAAGCAATCTTCAATATTCAGTAGCAGATACCTGCAATTCTGTATATCTGGCCAGCTGCCACTGGAGGCAATGGCTCACTTTTCATCCCACTAAATGCACACAGTTGTTGTAACAACAAGCAATATTTGCTTCCAATAACGTTAGCATTTGTGTTACTATGCCCTGGGGAAATAGTAGGAATAATCCTCTATAAACAGCTTTGATAACAGCCAGTACAGGACAAGATGTCCTTCTAAAATGGCCATATTTCCAATTGTTTTACAATTACTACTCTTTACTGTTTGAATGTTATGGCTTGCATTGGTAGAACTCTACAACCTTTCTTTTCTCTGTTTCTCGAAAGACAAATTCTCTGAAAATATTGACCTAAACTGGAGTATCAGTTCCATAAATCACCTGCTTTCATATTGGGATCCTTGAGCCTAAGGGTTTGTCGAAGGGATCCCACGGGCTCCCCAAAGTCATCATATTTCTATTGGTCCAGGATCAGCGTTCTGTTGATTTGTTAAGGGACAGCTAGGGAAAGTACACAAGGGAAAATGCATAGAAGGCCATGATGGTAGGTTAAATGAAGTAAGGTGGGAGGAGGCTCATGTGGAGAATAAACACTGGTATAGACCTAACAGCTTGTTTCAGTCCCTTAAATTCTATGTAATTCTATGTCATACTAATATTTTTTTTCTGTTGTGCTGTCTGAAGAAAAATATGATAGCACTGCTTTCCTTTGGGTTTCTGGCACTGTCCTTCTGAAATCAAGGCGGGGAGCCCTGTGATTGTCTGCAAATCTCGGGGATCCCAGGAATGTGTCAGTATTAGCAGGGAATACCCCACACAGAAAAATCTGAAAGTTACCAACAGTAACAATGGGGAAATTCAGACATGAAGATTGTGATAATGACTTAATTATGTGTTTATCAAAATTATCAAATGTTAGCAATAAAACCAATAAATTAAAATGTTCATTTAAAATAGAGAAGTAAATTGAAACAGTTAATTCAAGTAATGTCAAAAATATTAAAAGAGGGGCTTAGTTGGCAATGTGATGAATGCCTTTTTCCTTCATTTCTGGGACTTGGTTTTGTACCCAACTGAAACCAAGTGGATGATAGCTTCCTCACTCTCGGCTCTTTATTCCTCTTGAGTTTACAGCAAAAGCGTTCCTACAATTCAGCACAAATTGGGATTAAATTGGCAGTCTCACTCAGAGAGGCAATAAGGATGAATGATGTAGCAACTGAAAAAGGTCACATAAATGCAATATGAAGCACTGTTTTGAGGTTGGGGTTAAGATTCCTTGTTGAGTAGAGGGAACGTTATTTGTCATTTGGCTGTGCTGTACTTGATTTGGAAGTTCTTGATGTCAACCCTAGAGGGGCAGAATGCATCTCTTCTGATGATGCTATCTTCGACAACAGCGCTTCTGATATGTCTTCCTTTTTCCTCAACCCAGGATTCCCCCCCCCCCCCCACTGTGGTGACAGGGCCCTCAACTATGTCCAGTTCATTTCCTGCACTTCTGCTCTCACCCCTTCCCCTCTCTCCCAGAACCGCGACAGGGATCCCTTGTCCTTATTTTCCACTCCACCAACCTTCACATTGAAAGGATCATTCCCCGCCATTTCTGCCACTTCCAGTGTGATGTCACCACCAAACACATCTTTCCTTTCCCTTCCCTGTCAGAATTCTGAAGGGATCGTTCCCTCCATGACACCTTGATCCACTCCTCCATCACCCCCGACACCTCATCCCCTTCCCACGGCACCTTCCCATGCAATCTTAGGAGGTGTAATACCTGCCCTTCTACCTCCTCTCTCCTCACCATCCAAGGCCCCAAACACTCCTTCCAGATGAAGCAGGGATTTACTTGTACTTCTTGCAATTTAGTACACTGTATTTGCTGCTCACAATGCAGTCACCTCTATATTGGGGAGACCAAACGCAGATTGGGTGACTGCTTTGCGGAACAGCTCCACTCAGTCTACAAGCATGACCCCGAGCTTCCAGTTGCTTGCCATTTTAATTCACCACCCGACTGCCATGCCAAAAGTTCTGTCCTTGGCCTGCCGCAGTGTTCCAGTGAAGCTTAACACAAACTCGAGGAACAGGACCTCATCTTCCAATTAGGAACTCTACAGCCTTCTGTACTCAACATTGAGTTCAACAATTTCAGAGCACGACTGCCATTTTTTATTTTATTTTATTTTTTAACCATGGGCCTGTCTTAAACTTGTTTTTCAGGTTTTTGCTTTTGGACATGCTCTCTGGACTAATGCTTTGTCTTTTAATACAACTATTAGCACTCCCTTTGGTGTGCCACACCATATTAAGTGGACTACGGTTGTTGGTATACCAGCTATGGATAAAATAGCAAGGGAAGGTGGGTCCCTTCAAGCCTTGATCAGCAAATCACCTAGGAGAGGGAATCTCTGAATCTAAGCCTACGACTTGGAGACCTCGCTGCCGCTATCCCAGTTCACTGGGCCATGACAGATGAGCACCAGGCTTAAAGGGTGGGGTCAGTCAGCGCAAACTGTACTCCACCTTAAAGCACCACTGCGCAGGCAGGAAAGAAATACACCCCAACTATAACTCAGCAAGTAAGGCCTGTAGCGACGGGAAAGGGGAGAAAATGGCAGGTGCAAGATGGCACTGGCAGCTGCAGTTCCAATCCTGCATGCAGGCGGCTCAGGAAATGTTTCGTTTTGATGATGACCTAGAAACAACATCATCACCCGGTAGCACTCTGAGTGACCAAGCAGCCTTTTTGAAGGACAGCACTGCTTGCTCCTGAATTGGAGAGGGGCCTAGAAAAGGTGGCCTAAACAAATGCTTGTCTCCCTACCACTCAGTTGGCTTGCCACAGTCAATGGGCATCTCTTAATGCGGTCAAACTACGACAGGGAAGGAAATGTGAGCTCCTAACCTCGCTTCAAAAGGTGGGAAAAGAAGAAAAATTCTGAAACTTGCCTGCTGGAACATGAGAACAATGCTCGACTCTGGTGACAACAGCCACCCCCAATGACGCTCAGCCCTAGCTGGACTAGATATTGATATAGTGGCCCTGAGTGAGGTCCGCTTCTCGGAGCAAGGCAGCCTGACAGAACACAAGGCTGGTTACACCCTCTATTGGTCAAGTAGACTTCAAGGTAAACAACGCCGCTTTGGTGTTGGCTTCATGGTGAAGAAGACTATCACCACTAAACTTTCAAGCCTGCCAATCAGCCATTCCGAACGCATCATGTCCCTGTGCTTACACCTCCAAGACCAGCAACATGCAACCCTCATCAGTGTTTATGCTGCAACCCTGAAGGCTAACCCAGCTGACAAAGATAAGTTCTACACAGATCTCCGTGAACTCATCCAGAATGCCCCTTCCAAGGACAAAATTGTCATCCTTGGCAATTTCAATGCCAGAGTGGGCCGTGACAGCCGGACATGGAAGGGAATGCTCAGAAACCGTGAAGTTGGAAACTGTAATGAAAACGGACGTTTATTCTTGGAATTCTGTGCAGAAAAGCAGCTGTCCATAACCAACACCATCTTTCAACAAAAAAGATCGCTTCAAGACCACATGGATGCATCCCTGCTCTAAACACTGGCACCTGATCGATTACATCTTGCTGCACCAGTGTGACTTAAAGGACGTCCTTCACACTAGAGTCATGCCCAGTGCTCCATGAGTTTTTCACGGCATGCTGGGAACAGGGCTGGATTCCATGGGATCTTCGTGATGCCGTTATCATCCCCTTGTACAAAAACAAAGGAGAAATCGTCGCTAATGATTATACACTTATTCACAAGCCCTTGCCGCAAGGGAAACCCTTCCCTAGTCACCTCCAAAAACCTGAAAGGGATAGAAGGTGTGAGAGTGCTAGGAGGATAAACAACCATGAATGAGAAGTGAGATCTGGAAACACAGGGGGCCCGCCTCATGTCAAAAAGGAAGGTGCTAAGAACAGGAATAATGCCCGGAAGCCTGTATGTTTCCATTGTAACAAGGCAGGTCACATTCGAGCTGACTGCTACAAGTAACGGGGAAAACCCATAGGTTTAGTCAGGGTGCACCAGACCAGTGCAGGAAAAGGGGCCCTGATGGAAAGCACAGAGGACAAGGCTGTGGTTTTAACTGCGGCAGTAAAAGCCAGTAAACCTCCCAGAGAGTGTGGTAAAAATAAACAAAATCCCTGAGAGTTACCAGGATTTTGTGTTTAAAGGAAAAGTGACCCCATACCCCTCAAGTGAGGCGAGTAAACCCATAGTCATTCTAACGTATACAGAGTCCACCCAATCTCTTCTGCTGGGAAAAGGCATGACCTTTCCCCCAGAGAGTGCATTGAATGCTAGAGTGCTAGTAAACGGTATCGGAGGAAAGTTTATGCCCATACCTTTATACCGGGTGCAGCTGGAGTGCGACCTTGTTTCAGGACTGGTAACCATGGGGATTGACCCTAATTTATCTGTGGACCAGATTATTTAATCAGGTTTTTGGTGTTGAGTGTTAGACATGCATTCATAGTGTACGCTGCTGTAGTCTTCCCCAGTGAATAGATCACCCAAATATATTAAGTGTTCTGTGCTCACCCTTAATTTAATCCCAATGGCATTCTTTAAGGTTTTCACCATTTCCTTGACTGCTCTCTTGCTGGAAGAATTTCTTGCTGTTGTGTTTACTGTCTGCCACATTATTCATTTCCAATCCCCTGTATGCATGACTGATCACCTTTTGACATGCTCCTGACATTTCCTGTAATATTCTCTCGGTTTACCCTTCTCTCTTCTCCCTGCATGCTTTATGAAGCTCATTTTTCTTTCTTATTTCACTTCTGATTTTATGGATGATCCATTTAGGGTCCTGCTTTATGAGTGTACACCTAAGTTAATCCACAGTATGTATTTGTCCTACAGGTTTCTTGGTACACCTCAGACATTATTCCATTTGTCTTGTATCGAGGTGCCTATAAACAATTTTTCACATTCAATCTGACCTTTTAAATGGCTGATCCTTTGTAGGGTTGTGTCTCAAACTATGTCAAATATGATCATATAGTGGTTACAATCACCCAGATGTTACATAACTTCAACTGTCCTGGTCACTTACCATTCCCAAGCTTGTGGTTTTCTTAACACACTGGATTTCAAAGTGATCTTGCATTCATAAAATGATACAGAGACAATTCTGGGGAAAAAACAAAGGGAATCAATATTGCTGTTAAAATGTTATAGAGGGATCGTTGCACACATTGCTAACAGTATTTCCTTTTCTGTTAAGTTGGGAAGCAATGCCACACTTTGAAGCTGAACTGGTAGTAAAACTTTATTTGTTCTGCTTGCAACAATTGAATCCTTACAAGTGACTCACTGACGAGCGGTAACAGCATGGGAAGATATATTCCAGCTCAGTGGGTATACTGCTGAGACCTGGTACATATTAATGGCATAAATCAGATTCTTCTTTGAGGTGTTTGTGTGTTTTAATATGTTTTTTTCTGACAGAAACATAGCTTCCATTAACACCAACGTCTCACAATCAAATCCCTTTCCACATTTTTTCCATTTCAAAGTCGCCTGAATCTGTGTTTACTGGCAATATTCACAATCCCTCAGTGGATTTCAGTAGTTTTCCAGCTATAAGCTTCAATGTGGGCTAGAGATGCATTGCTATTGAAAGCAAAATAGGCAGCTGCCAGACAGTAATAGCTCACAACAGGGTTAATATTGCATATATTAACACATTCAGCGCTAATATAGCACAATGTAATTTTAACCCACAGTTTTTATTGTGCTTGGTGGTTGAAAACTCTCTTTAAATGTTTTGCTTTATAGTAATACTTTCTCACCTGACTGTAGCTAAAGTGAAGAATATTTTGCATTTGTATAGCACCTTACCATGGTTGTCAAAGAGCCTAACTTACAAATAACTATATTGTCTTGTGGTGGCTATTGTTAACAAGATAAAAATGGCAGCTATTTTTCACATAGCAAGATCTCATAAGCAGTTCTCTCTCTTCTCTTCTCTTTGGCCTCCTTGTCTCGAGAGACAATGGGTAAGCACCTGGAGGTGGTCAGTGGTTTGTGAAGCAGCACCTGGAGTGGCTATAAAGGCCAATTCTAGAGTGACAGACTCTTCCACAGGTGCTGCAGATAAAGTTGTTTGTCGGGGCTGTTACACAGTTGGTTCTCCCCTTGCACTTCTGTCTTTTTTATTGCCAACTGCTAAGTCTCTTCGACTCGCCACACTTTGCCCCGCCTTTATGGCTGGCCGCCAGCTCTGGCGATCACTGGCGACTGACTCCCACAACTTGTGATCAATGTCACAGGACTTCATGTCGCGTTTGCAGACGTCTTTAAAGCGGAGACATGGACGGCCAGTGGGTCTGATACCAGTGACGAGCTCGCTGTACAATGTGTCCTTGGGGATCCTGCCACCTTCCATGCGGCTCACATGGCCAAGCCATCTCAAGTGCCGCTGGCTCAGTAGGGTGTATATGCTGGGGATGTTGGCCGCCTCGAGGACTTCTGTGTTGGAGATACCGTCCTGCCACCTGATGCCAAGGATTCTACGGAGGCAGCAAAGATGGAATGAATTGAGATGCCGCTCTTGGCTGACATACATTGTCCAGGCCTCGCTGCCATAGAGCAAGGTACTGAGGACACAGGCTTGATACACTCGGACTTTTGTGTTCCGTGTCAGTGCGACATTTTCCCACATGAGCAGTAGTGAGTTGAATAACCAGTTAAACTGTTTATGGTGGTGGTGTTAGAGAAAATGAATATTTGCCAGGATACTGAGAGAATTTCACTGGCGGGGCTGCCTGCTGTTTTTGTTAGAACAGAAGGAATTAAGAGTTGATTTGATAGAGATGTTTAAAACCATGAAGGGATGACACAGATTAGATCTAGAATGAGCGAACATAGATATAAGATTATGCAAGAGATTTAGGACAGAGAGCAGGAGAATCAATTTTGCACAGAGGATTGTGAGGCTGTGAAATGCACTACCAGAGTTAATGATTGAAAGAGAGACCATATCAACATTTAAGAATAGGTTAGATATATGTTTGAAGGAAAGGAAATAAAGGGATATGGAAACAGGACAGACACATGCAATTAGGATTACTGCTTGTGTGGAGGATCAACACCAACATGGACTAGTTAGGATGAACAGCTGTTTCTGTGTTGCAACTCCTGTAATATTGCTTGATCCTTTGGTGTGTGATCTGTTAAAAGACTCACAGGACTACAAGTAATATTCAAAGTAAACATGGGTTTTATTACACTTTAACTGGAACATATATATACAGTTACAGCACTTCTAAACATGTCTTGCTCTGTCGGAGTCCACCCACAACTCCCTGGTCATGTGTTGCGTAACATCAGTTCCTCCGGTGATCTTCACTTATAGCTCCTGAAGATGGACCACTCTTAAGGTCATCTTACAACATCCACTTTTTTCCAAAGATAAAAACATATGTACAGTATACAATGATGTCGTGGTTTGGACGAACTATACATGATTAAAACAAAACATTAGTTACAGATAAGAAAATTTAACACTCACTAAAATGTAGAGTAGGTTTGCTTATTCATCCCAATCTTGTTATCGTGAATCTTTTCCCGCAGCTGAACTCATCTTGAGAACTCCCCTGAGATTCAGAACTCTGGTTAGCGTGTTCTTCCTTTGTGCTCATAACCTCTGTTCATTCAACATTATCTTTGAATGTATCCATTATGCTACAGGGTTGTCACATGTAGTGCTGTCATATATTTCTCTGAGTTGACTTCAGTTCCATCTGAAAGTTGCACCATTGGGTGTCTGGACCTCATACGATCTGGGCTGGTCGCATATCCTAGCAACCTCTGCAGGATACCAAGTTCCTGATGCACAATTGAGGACTCTGACCTTCTGTCCTACAGGGAAATCGAACCAATTCCAGCCTATTCTCAGATATGATTTCTTCCAGCACGCCAAGTATGTTGAACAGGGCACTACTGCATCAGCAACCATTGCACTTGATGTATCTCATAGCTGCCTGATGATTAGAAACTTGCTGAAGTAATCCGTAAGAAGGAGAAAATCATCACCTTGAAAGTGAAATAAATCGGTGCCAATCTTCGCCCATGGATGTGAAGGTGTTTCTTGTGGGATCAAGAGTCCCTTCTGTTGATTTGGCTGACAACATTTACATGTCTTATACGATTTCACCACTGTCTTAACATCGCTGTTGATTTCTGGCCAGCAGACTGTCTCTTTGGCAAGGCATCTGGTACATTCTATTCCGGAATGCCCTTGATGCAGTTGGGTTAGAACATCAGAACGCAGAGCTTCAGGTTTCAGGATTTTCTTCCCTTTGAAAATCACCCACTGTGATATACTGAGCTCATCTCGATTTGGCTAGAAATAGCATGGAAGTTCAGTTACTCCTTGTATGGTGCCAGGCCATCCTTCCACAATAACAATCGGGTAGGGTCAGGTCACTTTTGCCACAAGGCTTAGCAGACCTCTGAGCCTTGGACACAATACCAATTGTCATAGCCGCCCTCAATGCTCATAAGGCTTGGCACCCAGCCATGATGGATTAAATTTTCCTTCCGTTGTTGAGGAGTGCATCTATGGTGTGCCCTTTCTTCTTTTCAAGCAGATCCTTTTGAAAGGCCTCTAGTGGGGTAGTACTAGCTCTATAACCTTTTCTGACAATTCAATATCTGCAAAGTCATAATATTGAGATTTGTCTCAGCACCTTGCAACAAACTCGTCAATGGGATCATGTTGCCTTTGCCAGCAGGTCATAAGCTCAAGTCTATAAACTCAGAAATTTAACTTTACTTTGAGTTGCAGCTCCAGGAATGCCCATATCTAGCTAAGGTTCTTATGATCCTCAGCTGACAATCCTGATGTAATGATCTGTTTCAGGCCCTCATTTCCCAGTGCAATCCTAATTTTGGTAGCTTGTTTTTCTGGTACGCTCACTTTTTGATCCAGGATACACAGCTTCATTCGCTGTCGAAACAGTTTAAACTCAGATGTCATGTCCAACGCCTTCCAATATATAACTGGATATCCGAAAGCCATTGGCTTAATGATCCTGATTTTTTTGAAACACAGGATTTTTCACAGGTTTTCTTTTTCACAGGCACACTTCTTTCTATTTCCTTTTCAAAACAGATTTGTTTTTACAGACCTGCCCCTTTTAAGAGTGAGGGACTACAGCTTTTGCTGTTTACCCAGATTGCTTTTTCTTTAGTTTAGAGACCAGCTTTTTGTTGACACAGCTGTTGGATTTTTTCAAACTGTGAGCTGTCTTTTTTTAGGGGGCTGGAACTTGCATTACCAGCAGCTGCCACAACCAGTCTTTTATTTTGTGCTGGACCTCCAGTGGCGCTGTTGAGTTCCTCCCACATTTTTCAGCTTAGGCCCCACCCATGAGGTAAGAAAATGGGAAAGCTAAAACAGTAATGACTTCAGCTATTGCTTTTCAAATTTTTTGACTCACTGCCAGATAGGTGAAATCTCCAGTCTCCTGGAAAATTGCCTGCTGTACACAAAGAGGTTGAACACCTCCCATGGTCTTGTCTGCAGTCTAGCTTGCTGCAGCGTTTGTGGGGTCTCCTGCTGACTACTTTCCAGGATCTTCAGCCACTCCAGGTAGGCAGCCTGGTGTTCTTTGTTTGCTCTTTGTTGGTGTGTTATTCTGAAAAAATCCAATGTTGCCACAATGTACTTTTTGGTGGTCTTCAAGAAAAATATATCCCACCACTGCCACCATATAATATTACTTGATCTTTTGGTGTGTGATCTATTGTAAGACTCACAGGACTAATTTCCAAAGTAAATGTGCGTTTTATTATACTTTGGAACATATATATATATACAGCTACTGCATGAGCTACATCTAAACATGTCTTGCTGTATCACAGTCCACTCACAACTAACTGGTCATGTGTGATGCGACATCATTTCCTCTGGTGATCTTCACTTACAGCACCTTAAGGTGGTCTGCTCTTATGGTGATCCCACAACATCTCCAATGTAATTCCAGATATGTAATTAGTCAGGTAACGCCATGGGATTTATATTGCCAAGCTGAACCACTGGAGCAGGCTGGGACTTTGAATTAAAATCTCATTTAACACTTACTTAGTACTGCCCTGTAGTGTCTACTGAGATTATGTGCTCAAAATCCCAGTCTGAGGCTTTGTACTTATCTCTGAAATTACTACCCAATAAGTCTGACAGAAGTTAATGGGTTGCTAAATTAGTGCATGAATTAAAGAAAGGCCAATATTGCTTAACTTACTAATGAGAGTTGTAAACAGACTCATAATAAAATCCTTAAACCTAAATTATTTGATATTTTGAACATGTTTGAACTATATATATTAAAAAGATGCTTAAAATGCTTACAATCATTCTTTTCATATGAGTTTAATTGACCTGTGTGCACCCTAGCATTTCCAGACTACCTTTCAAATATCAGCAGTAGAGTATGTTGAGCAAGCAGCAGAGAGCTATTAAATTACTGGCTCATGTGGAGAAAAACACGAGCACAAACTTGATGGGTAGAGTAGCCAGTGTTTATGCTGTAATATTTTGTGAATGGCTGTTCCATCTGACGATTGGTGATGTTAATCATTGGACTCTGCCTCTAGAAAATGCAAAGGGCCACTCAGCAACTCTTTCAAGCTAATTGTTCCAAAATTTGAGAAAAAGGCTAGCATTTTCCATTCTTTGAAGTTACATGGCAGCATCTTCATAAAAACATTTTTAATTGAGTATAATGCATTAAAGAACAGCAAAGCAATATAAACGGAGAGAGTTGCAGCACTGGGCCAACATTGCAAAATTAATGCAGCCTGTTTTCAGCTCATGTGATTCTCTTCTTCTTCTTGTTCTTTTTCTTCTTTGGCCTCCTTGTCTCGAGAGACAATGGGTAAGCGCCTGGACGTGGTCAGAGGTTTGTGAAGCAGCACCAGGAGTGGCTATAAAGGCCAATTCTAGAGTGACAGACTCTTCCACAGGTGCTGCAGATAAAATTGGTTGTCGGGGCTGTTACACAGTTGGCTCTCTCCTTGCACTTCTGTCTTTTTTCCTGCCAACAGCTAAGTCTCTTCGACTCGCCACTCTTTAGCCCTGCATTTATGGTTGCCCGCCAGCTCTGGTGATCACTGGCAACTGACTCACATGACTTGTGATCAATGTCACAGGACATCATGTCGCGCTTGCAGACGTCTTTAAAGCGGAGGTATGGACGGCCGATGGTTCTGATACCAGTGATGAGCTCGCTGTACAATGTGTCCTTGGGGATCCTGCCATCTTCCATGCGGCTCACATGGCCAAGCCATCTCAAGCGACACTGGCTTAGTAGGGTGTATATGCTGGGGATGTTGGCCGCCTTGAGGACTTCTGCGTTGGAGATATGGTCCTGCCAGCTGATGCCAAGGATTCTCCGGAGGCAGAGAAGATGGAATGAATTGAGACATCGCTCTTGGCTGACATACGTTGTCTAGGCCTCGCTGCCATAGAGCAAGGTACTGAGGACACGGGATTGATACACGCGGACTTTTGAGTTCCGTGTCAGTGCTCCATTTTCCCAGACTCTCCTGGCCAGTCTGGACATAGCATTGGAAGACTTTCCCATGCATCTGTTGTTCACGGCATTTCTCCTGTAGCTGGCGAAGGGAGAACAGCATGTCAATGGTGGATCTCTCTGCTCGAAAGCCACACTGTGCCTCAGGATAGACACGCTCAGCCAGCTTCTGGAAACTGTTTAAAATGTTTTGAGTGAAGACTTTCCTCACTATGCTGAGCAGGGACATTGCACTGTAGCTGTTGCAGGCGCTGCGGTCACCCTTGTTCTTATAGAGGGTAATGATATTGGCATCGCACCTGTCCTGTGGTACTGCTCCCTCAGCCCAGCACAGGCAAAGCAGTTCATGGACTGCTGAGAGTATAGCAGGCTTGGCACTCTTGATTATTTCAGGGGTAATGCCGTCCTTCCCAGGGGCTTTTCTACTGGCTAGAGAATCAATGGCATCACTGAGTTCTGATTTTGTTGGCTGTTCGTCCAGCTCATCCATGACTGGCAGAGACTGGGCTGCATTGAGGGTGGTCTCAGTGACAACATTTTCCCTGCAGTACAGTTCTAGGTAGTGCTCCACCCAGCGGTCCATTTGCTTGCGTTGGTCAGTGATCGTGTCCCCTGATTTAGACTTGAGGGGGGCGATCTTCTTGATGGTTGGCCCAGAAGCTCTCTTAATGCCATCATACATTCCTCTGATGTTTCCGGTGTCGGAGGCCAGCTGAATACGTCTGCATAGGTGTTGCCAGTAGTTATTTGCACAGCGCCTGGCTGTTTTTTGTGCAGCGTTTCTGGCTACTTTAAGTGCTACATGTGTTAACTCTCTGGGGGCTCTCTTGCAGTTCAACAGTGCAATGCGCTTCGTGTCTATGACAGGTTCCAGCTCTTCAAAGTGAGATTGAAACCAATCTGCATTCTGCTTCTCATGTTTGCCATAGGTGGTCATTGCTGAGTCATCGATGGTGTCTGGTATGGGCCCACTTGGTCTCTGCATCCCCTGCAGGAGTGTTTTGACAGGCTTTTTCAAGTGAATTTAGAAACTTATGTAACAGCTGTGAATAAGAAATTCTGTTAGTGTTGATTCTACACCCCATCAAATGTTGTATTTGGCAAATGTTATGACCAGGTGAGAAAGAGGTCTAGGGTTCCCTTTCAGCCATCACCTGGTCTTACTGTAACAGGGTTCGATTTTAAACACACCATGTTTTTAGCTCCCCCTTGGTGAATCCTTCCTCATTGCTTTCCAATTATAAGGCAAAGAAACTAGCACAAATGGGCTTTCTTAGGTTTAAAGAAGAAAAGTTGAAATTTATTAAACTTAAACTTAAACTCTAATTCGGTTGACGCCTACGGACACATGACGTGCCCACACTAGCATGCATATGCAATACACACATGCAAATAGATACAGAAAAGAGCAGAAGAAAAAATAAAGTGGAAAGTTTTGAGGCAATATCTGAAGAGTTGTTGTTATGGTTCTTCACGCTCTCTATAGAGTCCTTGATTGTAGGTAGATCTTGCTTTTCATTGGGGCCCACTATTCTTCTTAAACCTTGTTTGCTGTAGGAGAATTTTGTCTCTTGGGGTTCATGTGTCTTCAGTGGATTCAGGGGCTTGTGAGAAAGTGATGGGAGCAGACAGTCTTCTCAGTCCAGGAGCAAACAGACTTTTTGCACAAACTGTTTGTAAAAATTCAAAAAACTCACGTTGCCCAGCAGGCAAGACATGTGACTAGCTGGTTTGACCAGCAGGGATCAGTGCTAGGACCCCAACTATTCACAATATATATTAATGATTTAGATGAGGGAACTAAATGAAATATCTCCAAATTTGCAGATGACACTAAACTGGGTGGGAGGGTGAGTTGTGAGCAGGATGCAGAGAGGCTTCAGGGTGATTTGGACAAGTTAAGTGAGTGGGCTCATGCATGGCAGATGTAGTATAATGTGGATAAATGTGAGATTATCCACTTTGGTGGAAAAAACAGGAAGGCAGATTATTATCTGAATGGCTATAAACTGAGAGAGGGGAACATGCAGCGAGACCTGGGTGTTCGCATACACCAGTCGCTGAAGGTAAGCATGCAGGTGCAACAGGTGGTGAAAAGGGAAAATGGGTATGTTGGCCTTCATAGCGAGAGGATTCGAGTACAGAAGCAGGGATGTCTTGCTGCAATTATACAGGGCCTTGGTGAGGCCACACCTGGAATATTGTGTGCAGTTTTGGTCTCCTTATCTGAGGAAGGATGTTCTTGCTATGGAGGGAGTGCAGCGAAGGTTTACCAGACTGATTCCTGGGATGGCGGGACTGACATATGAGGAGAGATTGAGTCGGTGAGGATTATATTCGCTGGAGTTCAGAAGAGTGAGGGGGAAACCTATAAAATTCTAATAGGACTTGACAGGGTAGATGCAGGAAGGATGTTCCCGATGGTGGGGGAGTCCAGAACCAGGGGTCATAGTCTAAGGATACGGGGTAAACCTTTCAGGACTGAGATGAGGAGAAATTTCTTCATCGAGAGAGTGGTCAACCTGTGGAATTCGCTACTACAGAAAGCAGTTGAGGCCAAAACATTGTATGTTTTCAAGAAGGAGTTAGATATAGCTCTTGGGTCTAAAGGGATCAAAGGGTATGGGGTGAAAGCGGGAACAAGTTACTGAGTTGGATGATCAGCCATGATGATAATGAAAGGCGGAGCAGGCTTGAAGGGCTGAATGGCCTACTCCTGCTCCTCTTTTCTATGTTTCTATGTTTCTACGTTTCTATGACCATGTGTATTCGGCCATCTTAGCAGTCAACCTGGAAATGCGAGCTTCCCCACCTTCAGCATCTGGTGATAAAAAGTCCATTGTGGGTTGAATGTCAGGGAATGGCTGCTTTGTCCTTCCAAATACTGTCTGTTAATATGCAAATGTCCTTTCCAGCCATGGCTGATCTGTTCAACAAGTCCTTTCTTAACTCCAGCAATAGTTTAAAATCAATGTTCCTGACAAAATTAATGTGCCTCGTTCTTGGCAGGTGGGGGCCTAGTATGACAGCAAGCCTCATCTAATACTCAGCGATGTACTCAATCACAATAAGAAGGGCCAGTCCTTCATGAAATAATAGCTACAGTTAACATGCAATATAGTAGTGAGATGAGAAATTCTGATGCCTGGGAGCAATATATTAACTGGACAAGCAGCATTAATCAAATCTCATTATTACAAATGTACGGGACTAGAAAATGAATTCTTCTAATCATGGGCTCACTCCACTGAGCTTCGACTAGGCACCTCACCATTATATATTAACATAAAAGCAAAGGAAACCTGCAGGCTTCTGGTACAATTATATGTCCCTATGTTCCAATTACTTTTTCCCTATTTTCCACCAGAAGATTAGAGCTTAGCTTACTGTTGGTAATATTAGAAGATAAACAACTTAAAAGGATGCGTAAGACATTCTGTGTTATTTTAACACAGGCATTAACCAATCTTGTTGATAGTGAATATTATACACGTAACAGGAATGAATACAGTAAATTTAGATTCACCGCTTCTACAAAATACAAACATCCATAGCAGCGATTTGTAAACCGAAACAAAAACCTTCCAACAATAATTTTAGCCAATTCTGTAAGAAATCTTTATTTCTCCTGTCTTTTGAGAAATGTAATTTTAGAATAGACTCCAAGTAGA
This sequence comes from Heterodontus francisci, assembly GCF_036365525.1. NCBI lineage: Eukaryota > Metazoa > Chordata > Chondrichthyes > Heterodontiformes > Heterodontidae > Heterodontus > Heterodontus francisci. Next base: position 32,187,297 of record NC_090385.1, on the reverse strand, counting down.
ACACACCATCAATCTAGCCACAAAATCAAAAAATTGTACAGAAGCAGGAAGGTGGTGAATTCTGCCAAATATTCCCTTCACGTTTCACAAATAAAAACTCATTATACTTGCATGTGATTAGCTAAAATACTATTCATAAAATATAATAAATCACAGTTGAACAGAGAGGCCAACCTACCAATGATTAAGGAGCAGTTTTTAAATAAAAAGCATGAAAAATATTTCTTCTGACCTTGACTAACTAGTTTCATCCCAAGGGGAGGAGCTGTGGAATTACAAACAACTGATATCCTAGAAACAAATTTATTTTAGCAACAGCAGTTGTCCTCGAATTGACCTCAGGCTAAAGGGACAGCCAGGTGAAACACAGTATTACTTAGCAGGACAGCTTTCCTCAAGACTAGTTCTAGTTAAAAAATCATATTCTCCTCATTCTTATCGAACATACTTGTCACATTTGGCATCTTTAGGACTATTTTTTACACAGAAAGGATCTAGAAAAAAAAAGTGGTACAGTTAAGGGATGTGTCCTAAAGCATAGTGTATTTGTGCAAGATACTTTGCAAAAAAAGCTTTGAATTAAAGTTTGTTAAAATGACCCTGTTGGGCCGAATAGCCTGTTTCCGTGCTGTAAATACTTTGTAGAATGCTAATGCTTTGCTAATGCTATGCTTTAAAAGTTGTTTCCAAAGGACTGCAAACAATGAACAACCAATTAACCTGGCTCATAAATCAATATACACATCACACCTATTGTGTTGAGATGTTCCTGGTTCCTGGCACTCAGCAGGAATTGTTTGGCATATGCCGTTTCCCTCAGGTTGTGAATGCAAGGAGATTACAAATAAAGAAACTGAGGCACAGGCAGATAGTGTTTTTAAGACAGTAATTTTCAAGGGCAGTCAGGTCCAGTAAAGGCTGACAAAAGTTAGGAATACAGTAGAGTTGAGGAGCTATTTTGTCTGAGCCAAGCAAGGTGAGCTACTGATATGGGAAAGCATACCATGTTCATTATTTTGTACTATTATGCAAAGCCACATAATACTGATCAAAATAATTGAAACTGATCATAATTGCTGCTCTCTATGTTCACTTGCTGACTGTAAAATTAAACAGCATATCAATGCATATTGATACGCTCACATGAAGTGCAGAGATTGAAAATACAAGGACCCAACCTGAAGTGTTATAAAAAAAATTGACATTTCCTTTAAAAAGTGACCAATGTGCTGCAAAAATGGCCACTGAAGGTCAAACTTGTATATTCAAACTGTCTTGCTGTCTGGTAAGAACAAAAGGATACATTCCAATCTGAGAGGTGTCAAGTACACCCATCCTGAACCAATCAAAAGACATTTTTGAATTGAATGGGTTCTTCTGAAACAAAGACAGGTGAAGTAGTAATATTCTGGTCTATTCCTGGTCACCACAGGGAAGGAGATCTGTGTCTCCCAACAGAGGCGCCATTTCGATCTTAAAAGTAGCTATCTGGAGAAAGAGAAAGAGGCCCAGGACATACATCACAAAAGCCTGGCTAGATGACAGCTGGAAGAAATCCAACAAAAACAAAAGAAGGTGTCCTGCTGTGAATTCTACACTTCCACTTGTGCAGCAGAGCCCTGAAAGTGATCCCCTGTCTCAAGATTGAATTCTCTGTTATTGAATAGAAAAATAGTAGTTGGTGGTTATCTGATGAAGGAAGTGGATCTATTTCTAGACATCTCCAACTTATGAATATTTCCTTCATGTACTAAAACAGTCTGTTAACTGTCTGTCTCTGCTAGCCTGTTTCAAAGTCAAAATGGATACATTTGAAGTCCTGTTCTCCTTCTCCGTATGATCATTGCTGGGCAACTAGAATGCACTTTGGCTTCCAGTCCCTGGAGCTTGCTGCCTTAAAGAAGTATTGATCTTTTACAGCCTTGAAGGCGCACCACATTTCCCGAGGAGAAAAAAAAACAGGATCGTGGCAAGTTAAGTTATCAGCAAAATTTCACACTGATCCACAAAAGAGATATTAGGGAAGATGCCCAAAATTTTCAGTTTTAATTCATTCATGGGATAAGGGCATCACTGGCCAGGCCAGCATTTATTGCCCATCCCTAATTGCCCTTGAGAAGGTGGTGGTGAGCTGCCTTCTTGAACCGCTGCAGTCCATTTGGGGTAGGTATACCCACAGTGCTGTTAGGAAGGGAGTTCCAGGATTTTGACCCAGCGACAGTGAAGGAACAGCAATATAGTTCCAAGTCTGGATGGTGTGTGACTTGGAGGGGAACTTGCAGGTGGTGGTGTTCCCATGTATTTGCTGCCTTTGTCCTTCTAGTTGGTAGAGTTCGCGGGATTGGAAGGTGCTGTCTAAGGAGCCTTGGTGCATTGCTGCAGTGCAGCTTGTAGATGGTACACACAGCTGCCACTGTGCGGCGGTGGTGGAGGGAGTGAATGTTTGTACATGGGGTGCCAATCAACGGGCTGCTTTGTCCTGGACGGTGTTGAGCTTCTTGAGTGTTGTTGGAGCTGCACCCATCCAGGCAAGTGGAGAGTGTTCCATCACGCTCCTGACTTGTGCCTTGTAGATGGTGGACACGCTTTGGGGAGTCAGGAGGTGAGTTACTCGCCTCAGGATTCCTAGCCTCTGACCTGCTCTTGTAGCCACGGTATTTATATGGCTATTCCAGTTCAGTTTCTGGTCAATGGTAGCCCCTAGGATATTGATAGTGGGGTATTCAGCAATGGTAATGCCGTTGAATGTCAAGGGGAGATGGTTAGATTCCCTCTTGTTGGAGATGGTCATTGTCTGGCACTTGTGTGGCACGAATGTTACTTGCCACTTATTAGCCCAAGCCTGGATATTGTCCAAGTCTTGCTGCATTTCTACATGGACTGCTTCAGTATCTGAGGAGTCGCAAATGGTGCTGAACATTGTGCAATCATCAGCAAACATCCCCACTTCTGACCTTATGATTGAAGGAAGGTCATTGATGAAGCAGCTGAAGATAGTTGGGCCAAGGACACTACCCTGAGGAACTCCTGCAGTGATGTCCTGGAGCTCAGATGATTGACCTCCAACAACCGCAACCATCTTCCTTTGCACATGGTATGACTCCAACCAGCAGAGGGTTTTCCCCTTGATTCCCATTGACCTCAGTTTTGCTCGGGCTCCTTGATGCCATACTCGGTCAAATGCTGCCTTGATGTCAAGGGCAGTCACTCTCATCTCACCTCTTGAGTTCAGCTCTTTTGTCCATATTTGAACCAAGGCTGTAATGAGGTCAGGAGCTGAGTGGCCCTGGCGGAACCCAAACTGAGCGTCACTGAGCAGGTTATTGCTAAGCAAGTGTTGCTTGATGGCACTGTTGATGACACCTTCCATCACTTTACTGATGATTGAGAGTAGGCTGATGGGGCGGTAATTGGCCGTGTTGGACTTGTCCTGCTTTTTGTGTACAGGACATACCTGGGCAATTTTCCACAATGCAGGGTAGATGCCAGTGTTGTAGCTGGACTGGAACAACTTGGCTAGGGGCACGGCAAGTTCTGGAGCACAGGTCTTCAGTATTATTGTTGGAATATTGTCAGGGCCCATAGCTTTTGCAGTATCCAGTGCCATCAGTCGTTTCCTGATATCACGCAGAGTGAATCGAATTGGCTGAAGTCTGGCATCTGTGATGCTGGGGACTTCAGGAGGAGGCCGAGATGGTTCATCAACTTGGCACTTCTGGCTGAAGATTGTTGCAAATGCTTCAGCCTTATCTTTCTCACTGATGTGCTGGGCTCCCCCATCATTGAGGATGGGGATATTTGTGGAGCCACCTCCTCCAGTTAGTTGTTTAATTGTCCACCACCATTCACGGCTGGATGTGGCAGGACTGCAGTACTTAGATCTGATCCGTTGGTTATGGGATCGCTTAGCTCTGTCTATCGCATGCTGCTTACACAGTTTGGCACGCAGATAGTCCTGTGTTGTAGCTTCACCAGGTTGACACCTCATTTTGAGGTATGCCTGGTGCTGCTCCTGGCATGCCCTCCTGCACTCTTCATTGAACCAGGGTTGGTCTCCTGGCTTGATGGTAATGGTAGAGTGGGGGATATGCCGGGCCATGAGGTTACAGATTGTGGTTGAGTACAATTCTGCAGCTGCTGATGGCCCACAGTGCCTCATGGATGCCCAGTTTTGCATTGCTAGATCTGTTTGAAATCTATCCCATTTGGCATGGTGATAGTGCCACACAACACGATGGAGGGTATCCTCAATGTGAAGGTGTGACTTCGTCTCCACAAGGACTGTGCGGTGGTCACTCCTACCAATACAGTCATGGACAGAAGCATCTGCAGAAGGCAGATTGGTGAGGACGAGGTCAAGAATGTTTTTCCCTCGTGTTCGTTCCCCCACAACCTGTCACAGATCCAGTCTAGCCGCTATGTCCTTTAGGACTCGGCCAGCTCAGTCAGTAGTGGTGCGACCGAGCCACTCTTGGTGATGGACATTGAAGTCCCCCACCCAGAGTACATTTTGTGCCCTTGCTACCCTCAGTGCTTCCTCCAAGTGGTGTTCAACATGGAGGCGTATTGTTTATTGCGAGGGGAATTGAATACAAAAGTAGGGAGGTTATGCTTCAGCTATACAGGGCATTGGTGAGACCACTTTTGGAGTACTGTGTAGAGTACTGGTCTCCTTATTTAAGGAAGGATGTAAATGCATTGGAGGTAGTACAGAGAAGGTTTACTAGACTAATACCTGGAATGGGTGGGCTGTCTTATGAGGAAAGATTGGACAGGCTAGGCTTGTATTCGCTGGAATTTAGAAGAGTAAGAGGCGACTTGATTGAAACATATAAGATCTTAAGGGGTCTTGACAGGGTGGATGTGCAAAGGATGTTTCCCCTTGTGGAAGAATCTCAAACTAGGGGTCACTGTTTAAAAATAAGGGGTCGCCCATTTAAGACAGAGATGAGGAGAATTTTTCTCTCTCAGAGGTTGGTGAGTCTTTGGAATTCTCTTCCTCAAAAGGAGGTGGAAGCAGAATCTTTGAATATTTTTAAGACAGAAGTAGATAGATTCTTGAATAGCAAGGGGTAGGTGGAAGGTTATCAGGGGTAGGTGGAAATGTGAGTAATCAGTTCAGCCATAAACTTATTGAATGGTGGAGCAGGCTTGAAGGGCCGAGTGGCCTACTCCTGCTCCTAATTCGTATGTTCGTGTGTTCGTAGTGATTGGGTCGACAATAACAGATGGCTGGCAATCAGTCACCAGGCAACAGTTGAATCAAATAGCTCAGCTACTGTCAGAAACCATGAGCACAAAACCTCAGTGGTTTGTAATGTCAGCAGAAACTGAAGATTGAGTTGCTGACATAAGCTTTATGTCAACAATTTATTGTTCTTTATTAAATATGCATTGTGCAGTTTCTTGTGTTTATCAGGGTGAGGGATGTTAAGGCATGGACATGGAACATTTTTCACTTCTGGCATCAGCATTGGTATCATGTATTGCAAGGCATGTATACCACAGGTTAGATCAGAGTATTTTGGGGGTGATTTTAACCCTACCCACATGGCAGAAACTGGGAGAGTGAGCAGATAAAATGCTTTGCGTTGCTTACCCTCTGAAAAGCTTCCCAAATCCTACTGACTGTGATTTTTATTCAGACTTCCAGATAGGCAGGGAAGCCATCTACTCAAAGCTGGAGTTGTAGAGGGTGCTTCTTTAAATATGCAGATCGGTGTCTAATGATGTCATGGAGCCCCAATTGTTATTTTAACTGGCACCTCCTTTAAATTCCTCCTTTAGTATTTCTTTATGACAGTGTTTCCTTCTGTTTTGTTTTCTGCTATGCACAGTGCTGCCACATGCTAATCAGGCTTTTTAATATTGCTTCTACCAGCTTTACCCAAATAGAAAGACATATCGAAAATTGAGGTGTACATATAATGAAAAATGTAGGTAACAAGCACCAATTCCATTGTTGGCAGACAGGGCTCTATGTTGGTAGCATGGACTAGGGAAATGATCTTGGACACCTTTTTCCTCTTTATTTTCAATTACATATCCTGTAAATGGTGCCAATCACACAATTCAAAACAGAAATAATGAAACTATTTTCATCTTCTAACCTCACATGAGAATCTCATCATTTTTATATCTTTCCAACTATAGTATTTCACATAAACTTGATGCATTTTGCATCAGTTCTCACCAGACTTTATTGGGCTTTCTAAACGTTTATCAGTTAATGCTTCCTGTCTCACAATTCATGGTCCCAAATGTTAGCAAATAATGCTGGTGTTAAACATCGAAGAGTACAGAATGTACTATCATGTTTAGTTACAGATAAGTTAGTCTTTAAACATGCAAAAAACATGTTTAAGTTAGGACTTGATGCATTTAAGGTTGAACTAGATAAACATAAGAGGGAGAAAGGAATATGCTGATAGGTTTTGATGAAGAGGGGTGGGAAGAGGCTTGTGTGCAGCATAGACACTGGCAAGGACCAGTTGGGCTGAATGTCCTGTTTCTGTGCTGTAGATTCTCTGTAAATCCATGTAAATGTAAATAATGGGGGAATTTTTACTTACCTGGCCGGCAGGGAGCAGGTCAGTCAGAATGTTGTGCGGAAGGGCCAGCCTGATTGACAGGCTGGGCCTCCAGTTGGACAGCCAACTGGTCAGTGAAGGCTGCAGCAGCAGGTAAGTCTGCACTGGGATTGGGGAAGGCAAAGGAGGGGATTGGATGGGGGCTAAACTGGAGAAGGTCTCAATCAGATGAGGGCTTAATATCAAATGCATACCAAACGATTTACATAATCTGTAGTATGGTAACTAGTATTAAAGCAGTTAAAGCAATATCACAACATGCTCCTTTCCTTAAACAGAAATTTACATAGGTTATAAGCTATGTACATAATGAAATAGGATAATTGTGAACAGTATTTACACATGTATGACTCTCACATTCATTACTCAAGTGTGTCTGAAACATATAGGTGGTTTGCTGACATGACCTGATTTGGTAACAGTGAAACTTTGCTGAGATCTGGAATTGTCAATTCTTTTCTCTTGACTCGTAGGTCTAGACTGACAATTATCTTGTACTTGAATGTTGTACGTGTCATCTTCCTTAACTCCACTCTCAGAACTTGAATGTGAACATGTTCCTGACACTACAGGAGTCTTACATATGATGCTGTTGGATAACTGTCTCAGCTGACATCTATTCCTCGTCAACGTTGCTCCATTCGGGGTGGTTACCTGGTATGACCATGGCTCGTTACAGATATTTGACACTTCATCAGGGAACCATGCCTTCTCTTACAAGTAGATCACTCTGACCTTCTGTCTGACTTGCAGAGGAGGTAACTCCATGTCTGCATGTTTGTCATGCGTGATTTTCATTTATTCTTGTCTTGTCAATAATTTATCTTGGACTGATCTGATCTGGTGATGACTCGGAAGAATTGTCCTGACTTGCCTTCCGAGCATGATCTCTGCTGGGGATGGTAATCCTATGTCCAGTGATGTTGTTCGTAGGTGCAACATTGGTATTGGGATGTCTTGATTGATCTCCTTACATTTCAAAATTAGTGACTTCACCGTCCACACCATCCTTTCTGCTAGTCCATTTGTACTTGGATAGTATGGCAATGAGTGATTTATAGCCCATTTTGCACACATATCTTGGAATGGCTTACCGGTGTACTGTGGACTGTTATCTGACACTATCTCCTCCAAAGAATCAAAAAGACTGAAAATTGCACTCATCATGTTTGCTACCGATGCACTTGATCTATCCCTCAGTTGGCAAATTATAGGAAATTTGGAGAAATAGTCAGCAATAAGTAAGAAGTCATCACCTCTAACAGTAAATAAGTCAGTAACTATTCTTGACCATGGATGTGATGAAACATCATGAGGATGGAGTGGCTCTCTGTGTTGACTCAGCTGATGCTCTTGACATGCATCACACATCCTCACTATTGATCCCTGGCCAATAAACTGTCTCATGTCCGAGTCGTCTTGACCTTCCAATGCCCATGTGACCTTGCTGTAATTGTGTAAGGATATCTTGACGAAATGCTTCTGGTATCAGTACTTGTCTGCCCTTGAAAATGACACCACTAGATATCCCTAATTCATCACGATATGGCCAAAAGGTTCTGAGGTTTATGGTAATCGCTTGCATTGTATCTGGCCATCCACTAATGATGAGCTACCATAATGCCCTTAGGACAGGATCTCTGGAAGTCTGTTCTTGGAGCTTTTCATGTTTGTTCTGTCCAAATTACTTTAGGTCAACGTTGTACACATCTTCTCATTCGACATCTACTTCGTCCACTTGGACATCTAGTGGTACATCTTCCATCTTCTTGGGTTTGGGTAGCCTGCTCAATGTGCCAGACGTAACCATGAGGTTTCCAGGTTTATATTGGACCTCACAATCCTACCACTGTACTTTGATTAGTAGTTGTGGGCTCCAATTATTTTTCTCCCCAGGTTGCATGCAGCACTGTCCTGGGGATTAGTCTTTAATTCCTGGTTTTTGCCAGATTATTGCCAATGGCTTGTGATCAGTCTTGACAACAAAGCATTTGTGAAATTGGTACATACAGAATCTGGTGACACCAAACACTAATCCCAATGTTTCTCATTGTATGTTCGAATAGTTCACCTAAGTGGGTGGCAAACCTTTAGAACAAATGCAATTGGTCTACCTTCCTTAATGGACACGCTCCAAGACCTTTTTGTGAAGCATCCACTTCAAGTGTAGTTTCTTTCCTTGGGTCTTAGTATTGTAAATATGCTTCAGCAGAAAGACTGTTTTAACAAATCGAACGTGTACTGATGATCTTTGTACCACAAGAATGCCGTATCTTTCTTGAGAAGTTCCCTCAGTGATGATGCTTTCTCAGAGAAATTCGAGATATATGGTGCTAAAAAGTTAAACAGGCCCAAAAACTCTGTAAATCTTCCTTATCTTGAGGAGTAGGCATTGAATGTACATCCTTAACCTTACTGGGATCTGGTGGTATTCCAGCATCAGAATAGATTAAACTGAAAAAATTAATATGGCTCACACTGTTAGCACATTCTTTGCGAATGTGAAGATTCTTGTCATGCTCTTCCTTGGTACTTCCCATGACAGCTATGTCATCCGCAATGCAAACACAGCCAAGAACCCTCTCGGTAATACAATCCATATGCTATTGGAACAGGTCTTGATTCAGTGACAGATCGAATGATAATCATAGAAAGCAATACCTCCCAAATAGTGTTCTGAAAGTTGTTATTTCTTGTAAACCTTCCAAAAGGTGCACAGACCAATATTCATTTTTTGTGTCCAACTTCGAGAAGAACTTGGCTCTAACAAACCTTGGGATGAATTCTTCTAAAAGGAATCTTGTGAGGACATCTTTTGAGTGCTTAATTCAATCTTCTGGGATACAAGCATACTCTAATGGTACAGTAATTACAGTGGTTATAGAGCTACACCGATCAGTATGTTGCTGAAAACGGTGAATAATTCCTTGTCATTCCATCAGGTCAAGCTCAGATTTTAGCTTGTCCTTTATGTGGATACTGCACTTCTGTGGTGGATCTATGGACCTTCAGACTGCATTTCCAATGAAACTGCCCATGGTGTTAAATCTATCCGGGAATTTCTGTTGCAGATCTTGAATAGACGCAATAGGGTCATATTTTCCTTGATTATCTAGCATTACTGCTTTACTGATATCATGAATCATCATGATCCAGAGTTCACTGCATGTTGGCAGTTCTGCTACCTCTGGACTGTTGGTGTCAACAACATAGAAGACTTGTGACCATGCAGAACTTCCATATCTGCACTTCAATGTCAATGCTTCCATGCAGTAAATTGGTGAACCGTTATATGTGGTGAGTCTAGCTCTAGTTGGCTGTAACAGGGACTCCCACTTCACTAGGTACACGTCTTTGAGTATTCACTGTGATAAAATGTTGGCGCTTGCCCCAGTATCAATCTTTAATCATATATTATGCTTGCCACTTTTGTTAGGACATATAATTTCAACTGTGGTGAAAGCTTCTGGTTGTGTGATTGCCTCCAGGTCCTGTGTGACTATCACTATATGCAAAACTTGTTTACCTTCAGTGCTTTCTTTGCTGTCTAGGTCTTTGCCTACCTCATGCACGTGCCTATGCTTGAACTGGTACTTGATGAGCTCTTTCTAATGCTTGTTACTAGGTGGTGTCTGTTTTTTATTGAGCTGTGGCTTGTTGTGGCTTCTGACTGCTTCTTCGTTGCCAGAATTTCTACACATTCTGGTCCCTTTAGATTATATGCCTTGCAGGTATCTCTGTATGCTGTTGCATTAGACCACATTTGCTGCATGTCTTGCCCTGCCAAGATGCCTTGGCTATCTCACCTATGGTTGTTGCTGCTCCAAGCACTCATTTATATTGCCTGCTCGTAGCTATGGCTTTGTATTTTATGCCATATTTGAGTAGATTGTCGATGTTGTATCCTTTTATTCTTATCAAGCTGATCCTTTTGGAATATCTCTATCGGAGTTTTTTTTTATTTAGACATACAGCACTGAAATAGGCCCTTTGGCCCACCGAGTCTGTGCTGACCAACAACCACCCATTTATACTAACCCGACAGTAATCCCACCATTCCCCTACCACCTCCCTACACTAGGGGCAATTTACAATGGCCAATTTACCTATCAACCTGCAAGTCTTTGGCTGTGGGAGGAAACCGGAGCACCTGGCGGAAACCCACGCGGTCACAGGGAGAACTTGCAAACTCCGCACAGGCAGGACCCAAAACTGAATCCGGGTCACTGGAGCTGTGAGGCTGCGGTGCTAACCACTGCGTCACTGTGCCGCCCAATATGTGACTGCATTAACACAGCTCACAGAATCCTGTGAATTTCCGCAACTAAAAGATGATCTAATTAAAGACAGGATTGCATTAGGCATAAGAGATCCCGCAGTGAACGCATGTCTAATGAAAGAGGAGAAACTGACTCTCAGAAAATCGATGGACGTATGCAGAAGCGCTGAGGTTGTAAATCAGCAGCTAGAGCATATTCATGGCAGAACAGATCAGGCCTTGCATTATGCTGTTCAATATTCCAGGCTGAAAAGCAAGAAAGATCACAAAGGGCAGGATGCAAATACTGCAGAGGACATCACGCACAGGAAAAGAAGGCATGTCCAGTGTGGGGAGAGCAGTGTTCTCACTGTAAGAAACTGAATCCTTTTGCATGCAAGTGCTTGGCTAGAAGGAAGCACAACAGGTACAGATGGCCACTGGAGAGACATCAGCGGAAGATTCTGACGAATCGCTATACAACATACAACAGGTTGGTTCAGTCAGGTCAATAGGTGATAAATGGTTTATGACTGTTGGAATGATGACTGCAGAAGGAGAATATCAAGTCAACATAAAGTGCCAGATAGGCACCGGTGCATCATACAACATCGTGACCTTCACAGACCTGTGCGAAGTGGCTCAACATAGTGATCCAAAAATGAAGCCTTCAGAAGTAAGGTTGAGGCTATATGATGGCATCATACTAGTGCCAAGAGGACAAGTTACTCTGAGAGCCCATTGCAATGACAAGAATGAAGATCTGGAACTCCAAATCATAGAAAGCAAGCAAAAGCCACTCATCTCGGCAGAAGCAAGTCTAAAGCTTGGACTGGTAACTCAACGTGCAAAAAGAGAAAACCCAGGAGATGGCCTACAGGAGTGGGCGCCAGCACTGGAACGAGAATGCCTTTGTCAGTCGCAAGGTGATGCGAGTGATACAGGCGGCGAGGAAGAGGAAGATCTGACAGTCGTCTCTTCAGGTCCCTGGAAAGATCTGGCAGTCATCTCCTCAGGCGCCTGAAGTGGAGGCTGTGGGGAAGGAGCACTTGGATTGCAGGCAAAATCCAGGTGAAGTGGCAGAAAGACAGATTTCATTTTGACAAAACCGCTGAACCATTGCCAGAATTGAGCATTGGAGAGCAGGTCAGGGTACAAACCTTCAACGTGCTCAACAAGAGTCACCCCAAATGGCAACTTGGGACCTGCATAGAGCAGTTGTCACCTCAATCATACGCAGTGGCAGTGAAGGACCAGAGATACCATCACAACCACAGGCACACACGCACAACTGGAGAAGCTGTTCCTTCACGACAGGCGGATAATCAGGAAGATAAGATCTCACCAACCACACAAACCATAGAACAACCATCAGCCCCAGTGTCCTTAGCACCCCAACAACATAAATGGAACAACCACAGTTACCACGGCAACAAGCGGCAAGGGAATGACACTCGCCGGAGAAGGAACGTCAACCAGATAAGCAGCCAACGACATTGCGCACGCGTACCATGAAGAGACCGGCATGATTTAATGACTGTATGTGCAATGCATGTGCAGAGACTGACAAGAATGATGAATTGCTAATGCATGAGAACAGTTGTGTGAATAGTGAGTAACTTGGGCAACTAACAGCATAAATGATGATGCATGCAATGTATTTTTTGTTTTTCTTTGTATGAAAAGGGGGATGTTTGGGATAGAAATGCAATACTGTACTAATGTGCCTCCTGGCTTGCCATAGTCACGGTACCTCTACCATGAGGTACTACGACTGGGGGTAGCAATTATAGTCAGTTTTATTAAAGACAGATTCCAGACTGGTGTCCTGTGAGCTTGTAACAGCTACCTTATTGTTTTCCGCTGCCACCATATTTTGCCATTGGGTTGTCAACACAAATGTACCAAACACATTGAGAATGATTGGTAAGTTAAATGAAAGGTTCTTTATTATAGAATAACCGAATTACAGGAGAGCTCTTCAATATACGTGCTACCTGCTGCTAACATTGCTCCAAATACTGTATCACATGTTAACTTGTATCACTTCCTGTGAGGATGTATACTAAATATTTACATATTCAGAGTATGTTAACTAGTATTAAAGTAATTAAAGCAAAATCACAACAAACCGAGGTGGGGCGGGTGGTGGTGGTGGGTTGGTCGATCTGAGGGGGTTGATCGTGTTGTGAAAAGAGAGGGACAGGGGTGTCGATCAAGTGGGTTGCCTATCTCGGGTCAAGATTGAAGGCCTCCGGGTGGGTAGGATCACAGGCCTGGGATTGCGGATTAGAAGCATCAGTGGGGGGGGGATTGCAAGCCTGTGTAAGGAGAACAGAGATCAGGGGGCCATTGGAGGCTGAGGGGGGTAGGGAGATTGGAGTTTGGAGACTGGTTGTGTGGGGGGAGGTCAGAGGCCTTGTGGTGGGATCAGAAGCCTGGGGGGACAGTTGGTGCAGGGGTGCCTGACCATGAAGGTTCCTAGGGCAGGCACTGGATCCAAGAGGTAGGTGGAAAGGCACTGAATCCTCCAAATCCACATTTCGGTTAAGCTGCCTGGTATACTGATGCTCGTGAAACCCAGCTAACAACAGTTCGATAGTTAAAGTCAAAAACCTGAATGACAGTGAAGCTCACAGTCTCATTAATTAATTTAAAGTTCCAACCCACCTCCATGGTGCGGGTTGGCTGCGCACCTATCCTCCAGCTTCAGTTAAAACCAGAAATGGGCGAGTTAGAGATGGGTTTGTGTTGGGAAACAGAGTTTTAGAATTTAACCCCTCCACACAACCCAAAACCATCTGTTTTTAAGGTTAAAATTCTCTCCAATGTGTAACCTGACCTTAAGAGCAGTCTGCATATGACCTCTGTGCCAAGACTGCAAAATTGTGCAGGCTTTTAACTTTTAAGTCCTAGTACAAAATAGATTTTTTTTACTTACAAAATCGATTCGACACTCTCTCTTAATCCCCTAATGGAGGTGACTTTGATTGATATCTCACCCATCCCACAGACTTAAGGAGTGGGCTCTCTGTCTCCCAGAGTGAGCTGTTCTCTGACAATAGAACTAAGAAGCTATAGGTTGTGTGATATTAAGCATTTGCCTGCTAACATCTACAACAGTATTTTCTATCCTTGTATGAAATCATTAACAATAACATTGGATTCTTCCTCACAATGTTGGAAGACTGAAACATGAAGTGCATGTGAAAAACACTTTAAAGCTGAATTGCTTTATTGGCACTTCAGAAAGATGATGGATGTATCTCTTCCAGGGAAACATAAATTGCACACATCTATGGTTACAGTCTTTTATGCAGAACAGTGGCATTTTCTAAAAATAATATTGTATAGTAAGTCGAGCGGGAAAAGAACACAATATTGTGCCTGAACCGTTTCATTTGCTAGTTTCTCCTCCAAAATATATTCTGAACAAATTGATAGTGTAGACACTCTGTCCTTTGCAATTAGATCAGTTATAGTTATTCTGGTATTTGATGCACAGTGGCTTTTTATAGAAAATATTCATTAAACTGGTAGACTTACTACAGTGTTGAGCTTAGACTTTAGTTTCTGATGTTTATCACAGTCCCAATATAGCTTAAATATGACAGTGGTTTACCATTCACCGTAAGGCACTAAATTTACTGAAGTAATAGATTAAATGATGGACGCAAGGTAAAATATAATTCATCTTAATTCTTACTCAAAGGTAGAGTTCAGAGATATTATTATATTATTTACTTACCATTTTGCAAAGGTGCTTATGATATAATTAATTTTGTGCTTCCCTTTCCAAAAGCTCATTCACAATTATTTACATTATATGTTTAAGTCTTTGCTAAATTTGCAATATTTGCTTGTGGTGGAGAATCTGTATTGATTTGTTTATTTTTTTTCTTTGTCCCTTCCCAAATCCTTCATCTTTCTTCAATTAATTATAAAATATTTTTTCTTCCTCCATTATTTCCCATTGATGAATGGATAATTTTTACTGAATACTATCGATGTTACTCTGTGCAGGAAGGTTTTTCCTACTGTCTCCAATGACCATCTCCTGTACAGATGATTCGTTTGACATGAACCAGGCTTGTCTGACTGACTACAGCCACAAGAGCCAGCACTGAAGCAGCTCATAAACAAGCAGTTCTGGCCCTGAACATTCACTCATCTACCAACAACATTAACTGCCTTGATGTGGTACATTTCTGTGGGCAAGTCACTCTCTAGTAACTTGCGCAAGTGGCAATTAGTTATCCATAGACAGATTATTTAACCAGGGAATGCAATGCCTGAGAGCGTTAATTCTGTCAGAACCTGACGTTTATATGGATGTACTACTCTAACTCAGAGCACTGTGACCAATTGTAATGTTCCTAATATCTCTCCGAGTGGTCATCTCCTCTTTTGCCCAGGAGCACCAAGATTAATTATAGAGCCCTTACTGGTGTCACAGCTGAGAGCAACTAGCTGAGCACAGATTATGGATCAAAACTGGAGCCTTCATGGTTGGAAACACACCAGCAATGCATTCACGAAACATACTGAGTCACTGAGGAAGGTCTTGGTTCCATTTTTAAAATGCTGTGAGAAGGCAAACTGTTGAATAAAGGATAGATCTGTGTATATGTGCTTTAAGATGCAGCCCTGATGGAATCCTGACAATCCTCTAACTAGTGAATAAATTTTTATTAGTAGAGAAACCTGATGACCAATCTGGCTAAATTTTGATTGGTAACAATGAAATGGCAGTACAATGGGGTGCCTGCCCGCAGTTCTTTTAGCTTTTAAGAATCAAGGACTTTAGAGACATTGCTGTAATTTAAATACGGCAGCACCAATGCCTCTGGAGCCAGGGAACTCTTCACAATATGACTTTGGTTTCCGCCTCTAACGGCAAACTGGCTTCAGTAGCAAGTGAACATTTCCACCTATGTCAGTGCTTGGGGTCAGAATTGTGGTAGAGAGGGCAGAATGAGCTCTCAGACCACCTGTATAGGTCAGCAACATGATTTTCAGATCTTTGCCCAGTTTTTTTTAATTCATTCATGGGATGTGGGCATCGCTGGCTTGGCCAGCATTTGTTGCCCATCTCTAATTGCCCTTGAGAAGGTGGTGGTGAGCTGCCTTCTTGAACCACTGTAGTCCATGTGGGGTAGGAAGGGAGTTCCAGGATTTTGACCCAGCGACCATGAAGTAACGGCGTTATAGTTCCAAGTCAGGGTGGTGTGTGGTTTGTAGGGGAACTTGCAGGTGGCAGTGTTCTTATGCATCTGCTTGCCTTGTCCTTCTAGGTGGTAGAGGTTATGGGCTCGGAAGGTGCTGTCTAAGGCGCCTTGGTGAGTTGCGGCGGTGCATCTTGTAGATGGTACACACTGCTGCCACTGTGTGTTGGTGGAGGAGGGAGTGAATATTTGTAGATGGGGTGCTAATCAAGTGGGCTGTTTTGTCCTGGATGGTGTCGCGCTTCTTGAGTGTTGATGGAGCTGCACCCATCCAGGCAAGTGGAGAGTATTCCATCACACTCCTGACTTGCGCCTTGCAGATGGTGGACAGGTATTGGGGAGTCAGGCGGTGAGTTACTCACCATAGGATTCCTAGCCTCTGACCTGCTGTTGTAGCCACGGTATATATATGGCTACTCCAGTTCAGTTTCTGATCAATGGTGACCCCCCAGGATGTTGATAGTGGGGTATTCAGGGATCATAATGCCATTGAATGTCATGGGGAGATGGTTAGATTCTCTCTTGTTGGAGATGGTCATTGTCTGGCACTTGTGTGGCGCAAATGTTACTTGCCACTTATCAGCCCAAGCCTGGATATTGTCCAGGTCTTGCTGCATTTCTACACGGACTGCTACAGTATCTGAGGAGTTGCGAATGTTGCTGAACATTGTTCAATCAACAGCAAGCATTCGCACCTCTGACCTTATGATTGAAGGAAGGTCATTGATGAAACAGCTGAAGATGGTTGGGCATAGGACACTACTCTGAGGAACTCCTGCAGTGATGTCCTGGAGCTGAGATGATTGACCTCCAACAACCACAACCATCTTCCTTTGTGCTAGATATAACTCCAACCAACAGAGAGTTTTCCCCCTGATTCCCATTGACTCCAGTTTTACTAGGTCTCTTTGATGTCAAGGGCAGTCACTCTCACCTCACCTCTTGAGTTTAGCTCTTTTGTCCATGTTTGAACCAAGGCTGTAATGAGGTCAGGAGCTGAGTTGACCTGGCGGAACACAAACTGAGCATCGCTGAGCAGGTTATTGCTAACCAAACGCCACTTGATAGCATTGTCGATGACCCCTTCCAGCAGTTTACTGATGATTGTGAGTAGACTGATGGGGCAGTAATTGGGTAGGTTGGACTTGACCTGCTTTTTGTGTGCAGGACATACCTGGGCAATTTTCCACATTGCCTGGTAGATGCCAGTGTTGTAGCTATACTGGAACAGCTTGGCTCAGGGCATGGCAAGTTCTGGAGTACAGGTCTTCAGTACTAGTGCTGGAATGTTGTCAAGGCTTATTGCCTTTGCAGTATCCAGTACTCTCAGTCATTTCTTGATATCATGCGAAGTGAATCAAATTGGCTGAAGACTGGCATCTCTGATGCTGGAAACTTCAGGAGGAGGCCGAAATGGATCATCCACTCAGCACTTCTGGCTGAAGATTGTTGCAAATGCTTCAGCCTTATCTTTCTCACTGATGTGCTGGGCTCCCCCATCATTGAGGATGGGGATATTTGTGGAGCCACCTCCTCCAGTTAGTTGTTTAATTGTCCACCACCATTCACGGCTGGATGTGGCAGGACTGCAGTACTTAGATCTGATCCGTTGGTTATGGGATCGCTTAGCTCTGTCTATCGCATGCTGCTTACACAGTTTGGCATGCAAGTAGTCCTGGGTTGTAGCCTCATCAGGTTGACACCTCATTTTGAGGTATGCCTGGTGCATGCCCTCCTGCACTCCTCATCGAACCAGGGTTGGTCCTCCGGCTTGATGGTAATGGTAGAGTGGGAGATATGTCGGGCCATGAGGTTACAGATTGTACAATTCTGCTGCTGATGGCCCACAGCGCCTCATGGATGCCCAGTTTTGCATTGCTAGATCTGTTTGAAATCTCTCCCATTTCGCATGGTGGTAGTGCCATACAACACAATGGAAGGTATCCTCAATGTGAAGACAGGACTTTGTCTTCACAAGGACTGTGCAGTGGTCACTCCAACCATTACTGTCATGGACAGATGCATCTGCGGCAGGCAGTTTGGTGAGGACGAGGTCATGTTTGTTTTTCCCTATTGTTGGTTCCCTCACCACCTACCACAGACTCAGTCTAGCAGCTATGTCCTTTAGAACTCAGCCAGCTCGGTCAATAATGGTGCTACTGAGACACTCTTGGTGATGGACATTGAAGTCCCCCACCCAGAGTACATTCTGCACCCTTGCCAGCTTCAGTCCTCCAACTGGTGTTCAACATGGAGCTTCCCCAACACGGGCAGAAGCAAAAGGCTATGAACATAATTTTAGAACAACTGCAATCGCATGAGCAGGATGTTGACATTTTTTGGTCTCTTAATTTACTCCAAAGTGTAATGGGTGTGAATTTGGAGAGAGGTTGGTTTATTGCAGAAACATGTGGGAACAGATCCACAATATTAATATGGCATAAGGCCATTCTGTGCACGAGATACAGTTGTGTGCAGCCATTAGTAGTGCATAGGGTTGCCAACTCTGGTTGGGCACAGACATAAAAACAATATGGCCAGCTGCCTCCAACTGTTCCACCCCACACTCCTCCCATTGGTCATGCAATACATTCATCTTCACAGCACTCCACCTTCCCCTGCCAATCGGAAATTTAGTAGAATCTTCAGTACCCAATGGGATAATTTTTGACAGTTGGTGAAATAGCTGTTTCTCCTTTCTTAGATATTTTTATAATGAATAACCAAAGTGTTAAAAGAATTTTGTTTTTATATAACATGATTGTTTCTGATGCTCCAATTATTTTTCTCCCCAGGTTGCATGCAGCACTGTCCTGGGGATTAGTCTTTAATTCCTGAAGACCCCAGGGCAATCCTGCAGGATTGGCAACCTTAGTAATGCAAGACCATCTCTTCCATTAGGTGCCATTACCAGCATCAAGCTTTTTGTTTCTGCAAAATCAGCAGTGTTATACAGTGCAGTTGGGTTGAGAGCACTCGCTGTTCCCATCACATCAATATCAAATCTGCAGCATTAGTGGCTCATGGATTACAGAGACATGGCTGCAAGGTGACCAGGGATGGGAAATGAACATCCAGGGGTATTCAGTATTTAGAAAGGACAGACAAAAAGCAAGCAAAAGGTGGTGGAGTTGCATTGCTGGTTAAAGAGGAAATTAATCCAATAGTGAGGACAGATATTAGCTCTGACGATGTGGAATCTGTATGGGTAGAGCTGAGAAACACTAAGGGGCAAAAAACGTTACTGGGGGTTGTATATAGACCTCCAAACTCTAGAGGTAATGTTGGGAATGGCATTAAACAGGAAATTAGAGATGCATGCGATAAAGGAACATCTGTAATTATGGGTGACTTTAATCTGCATATAGATTGGACAAATCAAATTAGTCACAATACCGTAGAGGAGGAATTCTTGGAGTGTGTACAGGATGGTTTTCTGCACCAATACGTTGAGGAACCAACTAGAGAACAGGCTATCCTAGACTGGGTATTGTGTAATGAGAGAGGAATAATTGACAATTTGGTGGTGCGAGACCCCTTGGGGATGAGCAACCATAATATGATAGAATTCTTCATCAAGGTGAAGAGTGACGTAGTTGATTCTGAGACTAGGGTCCTGAAGCTTAGTAAAGGAAACTACGAAGGTATGAGGCGCGAGTTGGCTATGACGGATTGGGAAATGTTACTTAAAGAATGATGGTGGATAGGCAATGGCAAACATTTAAAGAGCGCATGGATGAACTGCAACAATTTTTATCCCTGTCTGGCGCAAAAGTAAAACGGGGAAGGTCGCCAAACCATGGCTTACAAGGGAAATTAGAGATAACATTAGATCCAAGGAATAGGCATATACATCTGCCAGAAAAAACAACAGACCTGAGGATTGGGAACAGTTTAGAATTCAGTAAAGGAGGACCAAGGGATTGATTAAGAAGGGGAAATAGAGTACGAGAGCAAGCTTGCGGGGAACATGAAAACTGACTGTAAAAGTTTCTATAGGTATATGAAGCGAAAAAGATTGGTGAAGACAAATGTAGGTCCCTGATAGTCAGAAACAGGGGAATTTATTTTGGGGAACAAAGAAATGGCTGACCAACTAAATGCATACTTTGGTTCTGTCTTCAGAAAGGAGGACACAAATATCATACCAGGAATGTTGGGGAACACAGAGCTTAGTGAGAGAGAGGAACTGAAGGAAATCAGTATTAGTAGAGAAATGGTGTTGGGGAAATTGATGGGATTGAAGGCCAATAAATCCCCAGGGCCTGATCATCTACATCCCAGAGTACTTAAGGAAGTGGTCCTAGAAATAGTGGATGCATTGGTGGTCATCTTCCAAGATTCTATAGACTCTGGAACAGTTCCTACAGATTGGAGGGTCACTAATGTAACCCCACTATTTAAAAAGGGAGGAGGAGAGAAAGTAGGGAATTATAGACCAGTCAGCCTGATGTCAGTAGTGGGGAAAATTCTAGAGTCCATTATCAAAGAGTTTATAGCAGAGCACTTAGAGAACAGTGGTAGAATTGGGCAGAGTCAGCATGGATTTATGGAAGGGAAATCATGCTTGACAAATCTACTAGAATTCTTCGAGGATGTAACTAGTAGAGTTGATGAGGGGGAGCCAGTGGATGTGGTTTATTTGGACTTTCAGATGGCTTTCGACAAAGTCCCACATAAAAGATTAGCATGTAAAATTAAAGCGCATGGAATTGGGGGTAGTGTATTGCGATGGATAGAAAATTGGTTGGCAGACAGGAAACAAAGAGTAGGGATAAATGGGTCTTTTTCCGAATGGCAGGCAGTGACTAGTGGGGTACCGCACGGATCGGTGCTAGGACCCCAGCTATTCACAATATATATTAATGATTTAGATGAGGGAACTATCTCCAAATTTACAGATGATACAAAACTGGGTGGGAGGGTGAGTTGTGAGGAGGATGCAGAGAGGCTTCAAGGTGATTTGGACAAGTTGAGTGAGTGGGCTAATGCATGGTAGATGCAGTATAATGTGGATAAATGTGAGGTTATCCACTTTGGTAGCAAAAACAGGAAGGCAGATTATTATCTGAACGGCTATAAACTGAGAGTGGAATATGCAGTGAGACCTGGGTGTTCTTGTACACCAGTCGCTGAAGGTAAGCATGCAGGTGCAACTGGTGGTAAAAAAGGCAAATGATATGTTGGCCTTCATAGCGAGAGGATTCGAATGCAGGAGCAGGGATGTCTTGCTGCAATTATGCAGGGCCTTGGTGAGGCCATAACTGGAATATTGTGTGCAGTTTTGTTCTCTTTTTTCTGAGGAAGGATGTTCTTGCTATAGAGGGAGTGCAGCGAAGGTTTACCAGACTGATTCCTGGGACGGCGGGACTGACGTATCAGGAGAGATCGAGTCGGTTAGGATTATATTCGTTGGAGTTCAGAAGAGTGAGGGGGGGATCTCATAGAAACCTAAAAAATTCGAACAGGACTTGACAGGGTAGATGCAGGAAGGTTCCCGATGGTGGGGGAGTCCAAAACCAGGGGTCATAGTCGAAGGATACGGGGTAAACCTTTCAAGACTGAGATGAGGAGAAATTTCTTCACCCAGAGAGTGGTGAGTCTGTGGAATTCGCTACCACAGAAAGCAGTTGAGGCCAAAACATTGTATGTTTTCAAGAAGGAGTTAGATATAGCTCTTGGGTCTAAAGGGATCAAAGGGTATGGGGAGAAAGTGGGAACAGGTTACTGAGTTGGATGATCAGCCATGATCATAATGAATGGCGGAGCAGGCTTGAAGGGCCGAATGGTCTGCTCCTGCTTCTATTTTCTATGTTTCTATGTTTCTATCAGGCTCAGTCAAAGCTCCAGCTGCCATAGTTCCTTTGTCAGTGTCATTCTTTTTTCCTTTTCTTTTTGGCTTTTGTGAATCATAAAATGTAACAGGTGTGTTTTCTAATCAGCTTGTTTGAATTAAATCTCTATAATCTGCTATATAGTGCGAAACAATTGCTATTTGCAGAAAATCTAATGTCCCAAACCAAATGTAGAAGGCATTTAGAATCAATCCGGATGTAGTTGCTTGACTGAAAAACAAAGACCCAGAAAGAAGCATTTTTCTTGGCGGTGCCAGTTTTTGGAGAGAGGTAATGTGCTGGTTTGATGGTGCCATGTGCCCCAGTTTCTACCAGACACTGTTTTATGTCAGATACTGGTCGGGGGACTTGTGAATCCACTGGCAATTCACAAGACCTGCCAAAAATAAAGTGTCTCAGGCAATTTATATTTCGAATTGCAACTGGAAATGTGAAGACTGTGAACTCGAAAAGGGCCTGCTGGTGCTGCAGTGAACAACTCTTACACCAGAATGGATTGGCCCACCTGGTGTGGAACCTTATTAACATGTGGCAGGCGAGCTGCAGACACCCGCTAGGCAGCCCCAGGCAGCTCGTTGATGAAGAAAATTTCAGTTTTGGAGTGCTGCCAGTAGGTCCTGGGAGAGGGGGCTGGGAAACAGTTGGATGGAAGGGCGTAATAGGGATACAGTGACTGAGAAAGGGAGGGAAATAATAGGGAAGCATGGAGCAGTGATGGGTAAAGGGAGAGTTTAACAATTGGTAAAAGAGTTGGAAGAGGGAGAAGGCAGTGATCGGGGGAGGGGCAGGGATTTGAATATGGAGATGGTAGCGACGGAAGAGAAAGGAGAACAGAGATCGGGAGAGGAGGGCGATGGTCATCGAGAAAGGGAGGGAGACAGGGAGAGGGAGAGGGAGGGGAACAGTCATTTAGGGAGGGAGGGAGTGATAGTGATCAGGAAAGGGAGGAATGCAATTGGGAGGGGGACTGGGGGACTGAGGGGCTGGCAACAATCTTCAACACTGTAATACAGCCAAGGGATCCACGACTCTATCTCCCTTCTCCACATTTGGGTGAATTTTCCTCCTCGGCCTCCTACTTCCCAACACCCAGCCTCTGATCTGCCTCCTTGACTTCCAGTCCCTCCAGCTGTTCTTTGAAGCTAGCAGAACTCCAGGACAGGAGTTTACACAAACATACGAACATATGAACATACGAATTAGGAGCAGGAGTAGGCCACTCGGCCCATCAAGCCTTCTCTGCCATTCAATAGGTTCATGGCTGAACTGATTACCCACATTTCCACCTACCCCCGATAACCTTCCACCCCCTTGCTTATCAAGAATCTATCTATCTCTGCCTTAAAAATATTCAAAGACTCTGCTTCCACCGCCTTTTGAGGACGAGAATTCCAAAGACTCACCACCCTCTGAAAGAAAACATTTCTCCTCACCTCTGTCTTAAATGGGTGACCCCTTATTTTTAAACAGTGACCCCTAGTTGTAGATTCTCCCACAAGGGCAAACATCTTTTCCACATCCACCCTGTCAAGACTCCTCAGGATCTTATATGTTTCAATCAAGTTGCCTCTTACTCTTCTAAATTCCAGCGGATACAAGCCTAGCCTGTCCAATCTTTCCTCATAAGACAGCCTGCCCATCCCAGGTATTAGTCTAGTAAACCTTTTCTGTCCTGCCTCCAATGCATTTGCATCCTTCCTTAAATAAGGAGACCAGTACTCTACACAGTACTCCAGATGTGGTCTCACCAATGCCCTGTATAGCTGAAGCATAACCTCCCTATTTTTTGTATTCAATTCCCCTTGTGATAAATGATAACATTCTATTAGCTTTCCTAATTACATGCTGTACCTGCATACTAACCTTTTGCGATTTGTGCACGAGGACACCCAGATCTCTCAGAGCTCTTCAATCTCTCACCATTTAGATAATATGCTTCTTTTTTATTCTTCCTGCCAAAATGGACAATTTCCCACTTTCCCACATTATACTCCATTTGCCAGGTCTTTTCCCACTCACTTAACCTATCTGTATCCTTTTGTAGCCCCCTTATGTCTTCTTTGCAAGTTACTTTCCTACCTATCTTTGTGTCAGCAGCAAATTTAGCAACCATACCTTTGATCCCCTCATCCAAGTCATTTATATAAATTGTAAAAAGTTGAGACCCCAGCACAGATCCCTGTGGCATACCACTCGTTACATCTTGCCAACCAGAAAATGACCCATTTGTGCCTATTCTCTGTTTCCTGTTAGCTAGCCAATCTTCTATCCATGCCATAGTGTTACCCCTGCAGCATGAGCTTTTATTTTCTGCAATAACCTTTGATGTGGCACCTTATCAAATGCCTTCTGGAAATCTAAGTACAATACATCCACTGGTTCCCCTTTATCCACAGCACATGTAACTCCCTCAAAGAACTCCAATAAATTGGTTAAACATGATTTCCCTTTCACAAAACCATGTTGACTCTGCCTGATTACCTTGAATTTTTCTAAGTGCCCTGCTATAACGTCTTTAATAATAGCTTCTAACATTTTCCCTAAGACAGATGTTAAGCTAACTGGCCTGTCATTTCCTGCTTTCTGTCCCCCTCCATTTTTGAATAAAGGAGTAGCATTCGCTATTTTCCAGTCTAACGGAACCTTCCCCAAATCTAGGGAATTTTGGAAAATTAAAACTAACGCATCAGCTATCTCACTAGCCATCTCTTTTAACACCCTAGGATGAAGTCCATCAGGACCTGAGGACTTGTCAGCCCACAGCTCCAACAATTTGTTCAGTACCACTTCCCTGGTGATTGTAATTTTCTTGAGTTCCTCCCTCTTTTCCATTTCCTGACTTACAGCTAATCCTGGAATATTATTTGTATCCTCAATAGTGAAGACCGATGCAAAATATATGTTCAATTCATCTGCCATCTCTTTATTATCCTGCCCTTAGAGATGGAGACATAGTCGGGGGCACACAAAATGGGAAAGTGTGGTGTTCCCAAAGTTCCCAAAGGCCAATTGAAGCCCTTAATTAAAGGCCACTTAAGGACCTCTTCCCCTCTCCACTCCGATTTTATGCACAACCGAGGGGTATGCTGCCGCATGGACACGCCATCAGGTGAGGCCTGTTGGCCTCCTTGCAACCTGGAGCAGGGGTCCCTCCTTTCGAGGCAATCCATGGCTCCTGGAGGGCCACCCGGGTGGCAATGGCCACACCCCCGACAGGATACCCCCTACTCTCACCAACTGCAATCCGCATCCCTCGCACCACACCATCCCATCACCAGGACCTGCCTGACTGGCCCCGGCGACCCTGACCTCACTTAGTTGCATCCGTGGTCTTCTCCATTCTTCTGCAGGCCTTCTGAAATACCAGTAGTGGTCACCACTCCTGATGGCTCTGCTGGTATCACAGAGCTATCAGCCCTCCAATTGGCTGACAGCTTCGGTGGCAAGAGCTCGTCCCTTAAAGGGACGGTGTCCCTGACGGTGGGCAATTAATTGGCTGCTCATCGATAAAGTATAATGGGGGTCCGACAGAGAGCTGAGGTAGGGTCTCCTCCCCACCTTCCAGCCCACTGCCGGAAACTCCATTGCTGGAATAAAATCTGGCCGCCAAACTTCACCCGCTCTTCACCAACTGGCTGTTCATGTCACACTAGCTTAATGTTAAGGAGGCTCAAGGCCAAGTATCAGGGGAACCTTAATTCTCACTATTCCGGGGTCCTACCCTGTGTCCCTCGTAAAAATACATGCTCCTGAATTACTGCCATATAGTCTGACAAAGTATTAAGCTAGCTTTGGTTTTCAGATGCTCATCTGAGCTGCTGTACATTTCCAGCCTGTGCTTTTTTTCTTTAAACTTAGAGTAAAGTGTAATTAAATTTGATCTGAATAATTTATGTATTGCATGACAGGTATATTTTCTGGAATGGTTTATTGGCACGTATTCTATAATAATTCTTATCATAAGCAGATTCATTGGCAATTCCTTTCTTTCTAGTTACAATTTTTGTCTGTAAGTGCTTACATAGTCATTAAAAAGATCTTTGCTGACTGCTCACTTCAGTTCTGCTGACCATTATGTCATGCTCATTTAGCATTATCAAGGGTGATCATATACCTTCTACTATATCTGTGTTGCAGTAGCATTTTTCCTGGGGGAAAAATGCATCTCAGGTCTTTTGTTTAACTTGGTACCAATCTCAGTCAGCAAAAAAAGAATGGTATTAATTTAGTTTTTAAGAAAAATAGATATGTTAAGAAAACTTATAGGAGGATTCCATCTTGATGTCTGCAGTGGTTTGTGGTTTATGTAATAATGTCTTGGGGCAATTGTCCCAAGAGAAGAGAAATGAAAGCTATGAATCAGTGCCTGCCTTATAGCTATGCCCTTTGCTCGATTACTTTCCCTCTAACTGAAACAGCTGCTTGCTTTATGCCTTCTGCTGATTCTCCTGATTTCTCTGTCAGTCTCAAATGGGAGAATTCCATGTCCCCATTATGAGAGCTGAAACCTTAACCAAAAGCCTGAGCCACACTTTTCATTGCAACTCTTGATAAAAAAAAGCGTTCACAGGCACTTACTACTGTATCCACGGGGGGGCCCCTGCCACTTCAACTTCATCATTCTTGAATACCACAGCGTTACTTTCACGCAAAATTAACTTAGCAATGCATTACACTACAGTGCCATTATGTCTTAAGATGCACTTTGTGCAAGGACGTTATACAGATATAGCAAATTAAAAACAGCTATTTTCACTGTCGAAAGCTCACATTTGTTTGAAGCATATTGCTCAGCTGACATCAGCAGTGGAATTGACAAAGATTCTGCTCTTAATAACAGTCAGGTCTTCTGTCTATGTAAAGATGAAATGAACATCTACAAATGCGAATTCAAAAGAGAAAAAGATGGGAAGAAATGCACAGCAGATTGACTGTGGATGTGTTAAACTATCTTTCTCTTTCAGCTGTTTTACATTTCCCATACTTTCTGTTTGTTTTTGGATTACAGAAGTACAGAAGGAGGCCATTTGACCCATCTTGTCTGCACCCACTCTCCGAATGGCCAATTCACCTAATACCATTCCCCCGCCTTCTCCCCATAACCCTGCACCAGTATCAATCAAACTAGTTGGAGGACAAGATTTGAACCTATCAGAATAAGATGCTGTTTTCTCTCAAAATAGAGGTTAAAAAAAATTTAAATGAGGATTTTACAATTTACAATACTCACTGTCCAAGCAATTAAATTTTGAATGGCTAAGGTTTGGATTTACTTAATAATTAGACCATGTAGCTTGAAAGTGACATAGCTTTACTGGAGAATACATAGTGAATTACGATAACCTGTATTTAAATAACACTTTTAACACAGCAAAACAACCCAAGGCGCTTTCCAACACCAAGAAAGGGGGGAGATATTATGTAGATACCTCCCTTGTACTATGCAAAAAAGAATGCCAAAATATATGTAATACTCTCGAACATGTCTAACATTAGAATAGTGATTATTGTCCTATTAGTTCCGTGGATTTCTTTTGATAAAGCATGGTATTGTATAGGTTTGAAGCAGACAGCAGCATTCTGAGCACTCGGCAGTGGTATTAGAGGGATGTTAGTGTCCCTGAGGATGACATTCTAACGGATGGAGCACAATGGAGCATCTTCCAGCCTGACACTTTGATGGATCAACAGATTTTTTTCCACTTTTCCCTCAGGAGAGCTCTTGCTTCATTCTCTTCTCCCATCTTTCTTCAGCACCAGATAGCAAACCCATTATTGTATTTTCCAAAGCAACTGATGAGAGGCATAGATAGAGTGGATAGCCAGAGACTTTTTCCCAGGGTGGAAAGGGCTATCACCAGGGGGCATAATTTTAAGGTGATTGGAGGAAGGTTTAGGGGAGATGTCAGAGGTAGGTTCTTTACACAGAGAGTGGTGGGTGCATGGAATGCACTGCCAGCGGTGGTAGTAGAAGCAGATACACTAGGAACATTTAAGCGACTCTTGGATAGGTACATGGATGATAGTAGAATGAAGGGTATGTAGGTAGTTTGATCTTAGAGTAGGCTAAAGGGTCGGCACAACATCGTGGGCCGAAGGGCCTGTACTGTGCTGTACTGTTCTATGTTCTATGTTCTAACTTGCTGTGCTAATACACACCGTCTCTGATCGTTCCCTATCAGCCTGATCATAATTTCAACTACCATTAATAAAGGCACTTTCATTTCCCTCATTTTCGTCTCCTTTAGTCTGTTTAGATTCATTAGAATCCATCTGCTTAAGGCGATGTTTTATTATTATAGGCAAAAACATTCCCACTTGGATTTACATCAAGTATGCAGCAGATTTTATCGTGGTGTGCAATGCTCTGAGATGAAATACAGGTTTGATATTCAAGTAATAGGAACAACATTAATAATTACGACAAACAACAGCAGTTCAAGAAAGTGGTTCGCTGCCACCTTCTTACGTATGGTCAATAAATGCTGTCCTCGCCAGCGATGCCCAAATCCCACGAATGAATAAAAAGAAAATTACTCCACCATTGGGCTGGGCCTAAGCTCTGGAATTCCCTCCCTAAACCTCTCCGTCTCTCCACCTCACATTCCTCCTTCAAGATGTTCCTTAAAGCCCAGCTCTTTGGCCAAGCTTTTGGCCATTTTTGCTAATATCTCCTTATGTGGCTTGGTTTCAAATTTTACTTTATAGTGCTCCTGCACTATGGGACATTTTGTGGTGCAAAAGGAGCTATATAAATATTACTTGGTGTTGTTGTTGTTGTACCAATTACATACAAGCTCCAAACATTTAAAGCATTTGCAATAACTCTGTTGGGGTTTTCAGTGGCTGGTGCTTTATTTACCAGTGGTTTTACCTAGTGATGACTTCAACCACTAGGTTACCATTCTCCCAGTGACACTCACTTGCGTAATAATAGTCCTTTACTACAGTGAAGGTGCTATGTAAGTTATTGTTGTGAGCAACACCTGTAATTGGGGTGGCTTGCTTTAATTGCTGTTTCAATTCTTATTTTATTTTCTCAAAGAGTAATGTTCAACCCTCAACAATGTATCACTTTGCTTTCTGTCATTATTATCGCGCACTTGTCTAGAGTCTTCTGGTTTTGTCTAACATTTTGCAAAACCACTTTCATCTTGCATTGCTGCAAAAGGTAAAGTTAGGTGTGAAGCCATTCAACTAACCGAGCTTCACTCTTTAATAACTGTTAAATGATCCCAAGCATCCATCTTGCAGTGCTTCAACATTACTATAACTACAACCAAAGCAAAGCAAAATTTAAAGGGTTCATTTTCAACCATTTCAGTGCCAATGCAGCATCAGTTTTTCTGTTTGGAAGCCAATGAGCAGAACTCTGTGCAGATTTCCACTTTGACAGGAGAGCAGCAAAGTGACAGCAGGTGAACTCTGGTTATGCTATATTGTGGTGACCTATAAAATGGAGTCTTTTGCACCATGGCATTAATGACTGGCATTAATTGGAGCCGACCCATGCTAGGAGATTCATTTCTTGCAAAACAGCAACATTTTCTGCACAATATTAGTAACGAGCACATTAACATGTTCATACGAAATTCATATGAGATCCCATTATCTGCTATTTTAATAAAGGTGTTCAAAAGCAAACAACGGAATTTCACATTAACTCTTTAGCACATTTGTTCGTGATATCACCTAGTACAATCACAAACCCTCAGACTATTGGAATGAATGTATTTTCCTTTGCAAAAAGAAGTCAGTCTTGATTTTTTGTCTTTGAAATCTTTTTGGCATATCCAAATGACCGTATATTAAAACATTTCGGAATTGTACAACTGCTGCTACAACACACTCCCTTGCTAATAGCGAAACCAGATAAAACATTCCTTTTCAGTGTGCTCCTTGCTATACCACTTCTTATTAATGATTCCCAAAGACAGCCTTATACTGTGCCACCCTTAATTGGTTCATAAAAAATAAAATGGGTTGTTTTAATGGATAATTCATGTTCGTAAAATGTAAATCAGTAGACTGGAACTATAGAATCATAACTACTGACTAAAATGGTTTTAAAAATAAATACATATTTTTTCTGTAACCTTATATATCAATCTGGATTTTGGTTAATTGATGAAAATAAACTCAGTGAATAAAGATGCAGATTAATAATAGTAATATATTAAATGGAATTTCTCAAGTGACTCTTTTTTATTGCATTTTCTATTTGGAGTTCTTTCCTATCTAATCTCACAAGAGATTCAATGGTAGTTTTACATATTTAGTCACACATTTTATAGCTTCTATTTATTATATTTTGGTGCCATTTTGTGTAAAGCCTCCAATGAGATCAACTCAACTGAATTATATCAAGAAAAGATTACACCCTGTGCAAGCAATAAATTGAAATCCAGAAGGATTTATTGATGTGTATCTAGAAACGCCTCAAAGCTATGAAAATCTGACAGTTTGATTGTGCTTGATGTTTTTAATCAATTATTCATAACCCTGCTGCTCTATAATAAGATTTTAATGATTTTCCTTTGATTGTTAAATACAGGGTCATTTCTCAGAAATACAGATGTTCAACACTTGCTCTGAACTTCCAATTTAAGTCCATGAAATGTTCACTAATTTTTGTATCGCAAAACAGAGACTTTGCAGTGCCTCAAAAGTCAACATAATAAATTTAATCTTCTGCTCCAATGTTAAATGTGGAATTTATTAACTTGAAAATCCACACAAAACTGCTCCCTTTTTTCTGTGAGTCTCCTTATTGCATTGAATTGCCCTTTCACTCAATATCTTAAAGGGGAAGGAGCAACACTTTTTATTCAAAGTACAAATATCTATGTGAAAATACACATTTATTAATATATTATTTGATGTAATTTTAAACATTGCATACTTTGTGCCACAACAGAAGACCTGCCATTTTACATCTCCTTACTTCCAGGTGAATTTGATGATGACTGAGTGAGAGAGTTGTCTGTGTCCCAGAATAGCTCCTTTCCCTATTTTTCCTAATTTGTCAATTTTTCTTCACCAGTTTCATCCCTCTCCTCATGTCCTGAAGATGTTGACTTAGTGCAGGCATATAGGTCCATTGGCATAAATCATCATCTAGTACCTTGCCCATAGCACACTTCCAACAAGAATTGCTCATTTACAATCAGACAGTAGTATATCAATTAATTTTCTCTCCCTTACCTAGGGGATCTGAGCAATGCTTTTACTGCCATTAAAATTGAAATCAACTTAGGAACGGAACATGTGACTCTCCTAGTCTGCATGGCTCATCTATTCATCGTATAAATTCAATGAGTCATCAGGATAGTCAATGGCCCCATTTCTTTTAATATGAGTCATGACTTTGGATTGACCGATCCAGAGCCTCAAATCCCAGGGAAAAATTCCCATCAATACAGTTTGCAGCATACTCGGTTGGGAAAAGTTTGCCCAGTGTTTCTTGCTGAAGTGTTCTCCAAGGTGAATCTGAGATCACAGTGCTCATCAAAAAACATCAAGTAATTCTGGGATGCAAGTACTGTCTGTAATGTCACTGCAGCAATCTGGAAATATGGAGAACAGAAATGTGAAGTTTCTGGTTGCATAGGAAATATGAATATGATTTTTTTTTAAATACTAAAACTATTTTCCTACAGTCACATATCTTCTGTGGCAAGTGGAAAGAGAGTGATGGGAATAGGTAGATGGAGAAAGTACGACAGAAAACAGTTGCAGGAAATCAGTATGAGAATTACAGGATGTATGTACCATATAGAAGTTTTTTTATAGAAGACTAACAGATCACCCATGGTGCTGCTTATGGTTAGTCAGCAAATAAACTGTTTGTGCTGCTCCCATGGCCATGTAGCTGACCCAACATTGTGGATCTTGTGCTACCCACAAGGTTGTAAGAAATAAGTTAAAAAAGTAAAAGCCTTATTGTTTTTTAAGCCAGAAAAGGCTTTGGTTCATTTTGTAAATGTTGTAGCATGTATTTGTATATTATATTGGGTTTCAGTATTTGTAATGGATTCCTATTTGCCAGTTCAGCCAACGTGAAAACCAGTCACTGGTAGGAGAGTGCCCCAAAAAAGGAGTTGAGGTTCGTGGGAGGCAGTGGGGTCACAGAGGAGTTTTGGGGCCTGAGGTAGTAGGTTTGAAGCCTGACTATGAGTAAGGATACGAAATGGGGAAGGTGGGGATAGCTGCAATACCAAAAACTATGAGTGCAACTTTCAATTTTGGCAGGTCTGTATCATTGATCTGGGACTGATTGCCCTGGGGAAATTAACCTTTAAAAGTAACATGGGCATCCACTTCTACCAGGACCAGATTCAGACACGCTAAAATGCCAACTTAATTATATAATTCATAACCATGGAGTCAGACTCTATATGTATGTCAATGAAACCACTCGCAACACTATTGCAGTGTTGCCCAATTGCTTGCTAAATTTCAAGTCATAGATGCCAGTCTTCAGCCAATTTGATTCAATCCACGTGATATCAAGAAATGACTGTGTGTGTGCTGGATACAGTAAAGGCAACATCCTGGCTATAGTGCTGAAGTTCACTCAGGCTCTGCTTGCAGCTGCACCTTGTTAATTAGATAACTGGCTTAAACCAGTTTTCAGGGGCTAGAGTCAGACAGTATAAAAGTGGGCCATCTTACAGTGCTGACTTTGTTTGCACTGCAGTGCTGACTTGGGGCTGCATTAGAGTGCTAAAGTGGGTGTTTTGTGACTGAGGGAGTTCGGTGAGGAGGGAGCGAGGAGCTCCTTTCATTTCCTACCTGTCCTCAAAGAGCGTGAGGGGAGCCGAGAGTTCCCAAAGAGCACAGCTGACTGGTGAGTAAGTCCTGGTGGGTATTTTTCAAACTGGATTGAATTGTAAGTCATTGTTTTAGCAAGACTTCGTTGATTTTTTTTTTATCATAATAGACTTATAAAGTTTAAAATTTAAGGGTTTAGTCATGGCAGGAGAGCTTAAAGCTGTGGTTTGCTCCTCTTGCTGAATGTGGGAATCCAGGAACATTTCTAGTCCCCGGGACCAGCATGTGTGCAGGAAGTGTGTCCAGCTGCAGCTCCTGGAAGCTCGGGTTCCAGAGCTGGAACGGCGGCTGGAAACACTGTGGGGCATCCGCGAGTCTGAGAGCATCATGGATAGCACATTTAGAGAGGTGGTCACACCACAGCTGAAGAGACTTGAGGAAGGAAGGGAATGGGTGACCACCAGGCAGTCCAAGAGAAACAGGCAGGTAGTTCAGGAGTCCCCTGGGGTCCCGCTTGCAAATTGGTATTCCATTTTGGAGGCTGATAAGGCTGGTTCCCCCAGGGAGTGCAGACAGAACCAAGCTTCTGGTACCACAAGCAGCCTGTCTGCACAGGACGGGGGAATGAGAGGAAGAGCAATAGTAATAGGGGATTCTATAGTCAGGGGAACAGATAGGCACTACTGTGGCCGTCAACGCGATTCCAGGATGGCATGTTGCCTCCCTGGTGCCAGGGTCCGGGATGTCACTGCACGGCTGCAGGGCATCCTGAAGGGGGAGGGTGATAAGGCAGAGGTCATGGTACATGTTGGTACCAATGACATAGGTAGAAAGAGGGATGAGGTCTTGCATTAAGAATTCAGGGAGTTAGGCAGTAGACTAAAAAGCAGGACCTCTCGGGTGTAATCTCTGGATTACTCCCAGTGCCACATGCTAGCAAGTATAGAAATAGGAGAATAGCACAGATGAATGCGTGGCTTAAGAGTTGGTGCAGGAGGGAGGGTTTTAGATTCCTGGACCACTGGGACTGATTGTGGGGAAGGTGGGACCTGTACAAGCAGGACAGTCTACATCTGAACCAGAGGGGGACTAACATCCTGGCTGGCAGGTTTTCTAGTCCTTTTGGGAGGAGTTTAAACTAATGTGGCAGGGGGAGGGGATGCAGACTCCTAGCAGAATAGGGACACAGCTAAACATAGGAAAGCAAACAAGCCAGAGGGAATACAGCAGAAGTAAGTTTCAAGAGAGTAAGACCAGGATGGATGGCCTCTACTTTAATGCCAGGAGTATTACAGGTAAAACAGATGAGTTAAGGGCAAAGATTGACGCGTGGAATTCTGATATAGTAGCCATCACGGAGACATGGTTGAGGGAGGGGCAGGATTGGCAGCTCAATATCCCGGGATATAGAATCTTCAGGTGAGACAGAGGAGGGGGTAAAAGTGGAGGAGGCATTGCAATATTGGTTAAGGAGTCAGTTACTGCAGTAAGGAGAGATGATATCTTGGAGGGGGCATCCAATGAAGCTTTATGGGTAGAGTTTAGGAATAAAAAAGGGACAGCCACATTGCTAGGTGTTTATTATAGACCCCCAGATAGTCAGCAGCAAATTGAGGAGCAAATATGTGTGCAATTCGCAGAGGTGTGTAAAAATAATAGGGTAATTATATTAGGTGATTTCAACTTTTCCAACATTAATTGGGATAGTCATCATGTTAAGGGCTTAGATGGAGTGGAGTTCTAAAAATGTATACAGGAGAACTTTTCAGCTCAATATGTAGAGGATCCAACAAGGGAGGGTGCAGTGCTGGACCTAATTCTGGGGAATGAAGCCGGACAGGTGGGGAATCATTTTGTGTTGGTGGGGAAGCATTTTGGTGATAGCGACCACAACATGGTACAATTTAATCTTGTTATGGAGAAAGAAATAGACAAGTTGCAAAAAAAAGTTTTGGATTGGGGGAGACTGAATTTTAGTAAAATAAGGCAGGATCTGGCCAAGGTAGACTGGAAAGATTTACTTGTCGGGAAATCTACAGAAGAGCAGTGGTGGGGAGAGCATTCAAAAAGGAAATAGGGAGGGTACAGGCCCAACATGTTCCCTCTAGGGTAATAGGTAGGAGCAACAAGCCCAGAGAACCATGGATGACCAGAAACATTCAGGGTATGATGAGAAGGAAAAGAAAGGCTTTTAGCAAATACAAAGAGAGCAAATCAACGGAAGCATTAGTGGAGTACAGAAAGTGTAGGATGGAGCTTAAGAAAGCAATTAGGAGAGCAAAGAGGGATATGAGAAAGCTCTGGTAAAAGTAGGGAAAATCCCAAGATATTCTATAATTATATCAATGGGAAGAGGATAACCAGGGAAAGAGTAGGACCCATTAGGGACCAAAGGGGAAATCTGTGGGTGGAGTCAGAGGCCATTGGTATCACATCTATCTTCACCCAAGAGAATGAGGATGTAGATATGGAACTCAGAGAGAGAGAGACTGTGAGGTTCTTGAGCAAATTGTCATAGGGAGTGACAAGGTATTGGAGGTTTTGGCAGGCTTAAAAGTGGACAAATCTCCAGGTCCGGATGATTTGTGTTGCAGGATGCTGTGGGAGGCGAGGGCTTGCAGGGCTCTGACCCAAATTTTTAATTCCTCTCTGGCTACGGGGAAGGTGCCAGAGGATTGGAGAACAGCTAATGTGGTCCCACTATTTAAGAAAGGTTGTAGAGATAAGCCAGAGAACCAGTGAGTCTCACATCAGTGGTAGGGAAACTATTGGAGAAAATTCTGAAGAAGAGAATCTCTCTCCATTTGGAGAGGCAAAATTTGATTAGGAATAGTCAGCTTTGTCAGAGGGAGGTCATGCCTAACAAATTTGATTGAATTTTTTGAGCATGTGACCAGGTGTGTAGATGAGGGTAGTGCAGTTGATGTAGTTTACATGGATTTCAGCAAAGCCTTTAACAAGGTCCCACATGGGATACTTATCAAGAAAATAAATGCACAAGGGATACAGGGTTACTTGATAAGGTGGATTCAAATTTGGCTTAGCTGTAGGAGACAGAGAGTGATGACAGACGGCTGTTTTAGTGACTGGAAGCCAGTGTCCAGTGGCGTACCACAGGGATCTGTGCTGGGTTCCCTATTGTTTGCCATTTATATAAATGACATAGATGTTTATGTGGGGGGTAGGATCAGTAAGTTTGCGGATGTCACAAAGATTGGCCGCGTGGTTAACAGTGAGGTTGAGTGTCTTGGGTTACAGGAAGATATAGACGGGATGGTCAAATGGGCAGAAAAGTGGCAGATGGAATTTAACCCTGAAAAGTGTGAGGTGATACACTTTGGAAGGAATAATGTGACAGGGAAGTATTCAATGAATGGCCTGACACTGGGACGTTCTGAGGAACAAAGGGACCTTGGCGTGTTTGTCCATAGATCTCTGAAGGCAGAAGGGCAGGTTAATAGGGTGGTGAAAAAGGCATATGGGACACTTGCCTTTATCAATCGACTCATCGATTACAAAAGCAGGGAGGTCATGTTGGAGTTGTATAGAACTTTGGTAAGGCCACAGCTGGAGTACTGTGTGCAATTCTGGTCGCCACATTATAGGAAGGATGTGATTGCACTGGAGGGGGTGCAGAGGTGATTCACCAGGATGTTGCCTGGGATGGAACATTTAATCTATGAAGAGAGGTTGGATAGGCTTGGGTTGTTTTCGCTGGAGCAGAGAAGACTGAGGAGTGACCTGATCAAGGTGTGCAGGATTATGAGGGGCATGAACAGGATGGATAGGGAGCAGCTGTTGCCCTTAGTTGAAAGGTCTGTTACGAGGGGACACAAGTTTAAGGTGAGGGGCAGGAGGTTTAAGGGGAATTTGAGGAAGAACCTTTTTACCCAGAGGGTAGTGACAGTTTGGATTGCACTGCCTGGGAGGGTGGTTGAGGCGGGTTGCCTCACATCCTTTAAAAAGTACCTGGATGAGCACTTGGCACGTCATAACATTCAAGGCTATGGGCCAAGTGCTGGCAAATGGGATTAGGTAGACAGGTCAGGTGTCTTTAATGCATCGGTGCAGACTCAATGGGCCGAAGGGCCTCTTCTGCACTGTTTTATTCTGTGATTCTGTATGTCCTGTCCACAAAAAGCAGGACAAATTCAATGAATTACCACCTTATTAGTTCACTCTAGTTCAACAATGGGAAAGTGATGGAAGATGTCGTTGACAGTGCTAAAAAGTGCCACTTACTCACGAATGTTCATTGATGCTCAGTTTGGATTCCACCAGTTCCACTCAGTTCCAGTCCTTGATACAGCCTTAGTCCAAACAGGGACAAAAGAGCTGAATTCCAGAGGTGAGGTGAGAGTGACTGCCCTTGATATTAAGACAGTATTTGACCGAGTGTGACATCCAGGAGCCCGAGAAATTTGAAGTCAATGAGAACCAGGGGGAAAACTCTTCACTAGCTGGAGTCAATTTTCTTTATTCTTTCAGGGGATGTGGGCATCACTGGCTAGGCCAGCATTTATTGTCCATCTCCAATTGCCCTTGAGAATGTGGCAGTGAGCTGCCTTCTTGAACCGCTGCAGTTCTTGGGGTGTAGGTACACCCACAGTGCTGTTAGGAAGGGAGTTCCAGGATTTTGTCCCAGCGTGAAGGAATGGCAATATAGTTCCAAGTCAGGATGGTGTGTGGCTTGGAGGGAAACTTGGAAGTGGTGGTGTTCTCTTGCATTTGCTGCGCTTGTCCTTCTAGATGGTAGAAGTTGTGG